>NC_082381.1:82925389-83245389 GCF_027477595.1 Haemorhous mexicanus | reverse complement strand
ACTTCAAATCTTAAAATCTTAAAGTGAGATTTCATTTTACACACAAACACCACCCCCCCACCCCACCCCCCCACCCATTTAGTGAGATTCTGTTTGGTCACCATCAAATTCAACTTCTCACACCTTAGTTGGACTGACATTTTTTTCCTCCCTGTTAAGAAACTATTTAGAGGCTAAAGAATACCCTACTATCTTCAGACTGGACTTGCACAAACATTCTGTATGATCTTTCTCTGTCCCTTTTTTTTCCAGTAGCTACTAATTCCTTCTCAAAGCCCTTTTTTTCCTAGCATATTTCTATACTGCAGCCTATTAAGCATCCTAGCTTATATACTCAAATAGCCACCTGACATGTAATCAGGACCAGTTAAGTACATGAGTTTGTCAGGTGAAGAGGTAATAACATGGGGGCAAACCATCAGCTGCTATGAAGCAGTCCAGTTCCACTGGGTTCAGCACAAGAATTTCTGATTGCAATAGAGACCTCAGTACAAAATCTTCTCTGCTGGGAGGCACTTAGTAAGAGATACTTGAGAACAGAATACATATTTAAGAGTAGACTAAGGAAGGCAGCTTACAGGCAAAGGATCAGATTAAAAAATTAAATTAAAAACAAAAGAAAGAAAAAGAAAAAAAAAAAAAGGAAATTCATCTCTCTGCTGCCACCTGAGCTGTTCACTAAGGAAAAATACCAACTGATGTACAGGGAAGTTGACAAGGAATACAAGGAAGGACAACTTCTTGTGCACTGCCTTGGACTAGTTAATATTCATCAGCAAAGGTCAAGGCCTTAAACAGAAAGGTTATTTCATGGAATTGTATAGAATAACAAGAGTCAGTACAGCCCAAAAATGTTGAACTTGGAATTCAAGGGTCGAGGTTTCCAACACCTGAAATTTCAGATGTGGCTGGATTTCTAGATGCTGCATTGTTTTCTAATTGCTATAAATCTTGTGAGTTTTTAAGCACATACTCAGTATTTCTGAAAAACACACTAGTTACCAGAAACTCAATTTATTATTAATTTATTTAATGCTGATGGACTGAATTGTGTAATGGGTAAAGACAGTCAAGGATCAGTGATTGGCAGGAATAAACCAGTTTCATTGAATGGGGACTGAAAGGATTTTATTCAAGGAAATGGCAGTGAAACTCATCCTAATAAATAACCACGCTGAGTTGACTCAAGCACTTATAATGCCAGTGTCTGTGATAAGCAATGGAAACATTAATATAAAATGCTTCACCATAAACGAATACGGTAGAGTTCAGAATGATATATTGCAGCACAGCCATCCCTAGCATGGCATGCTTTTAAAGTGATGCTTATAATCATTTTTATTTTGGTAACAATAGGGGGGAAAAAAGAACAGAACAGCAAAAATTGTTATCTGCTAAAAAGGAACTGCAACAGCAAAATTTCCTGATAAGAACCTACATAAGGATTTAGCCACAGCAAGAGAACTGTGCTCAGACACAAATGCAGTAACTAGGAATGTGGTTGTAGCTTGTTCATTTCTAATCCTAGCTGTATGTTACAGTCAGATGGTGAAAGCAGTGATTTCATGAAATAACTGAAATTTTCAGATATTTCATGAAATGACCAGCATTATGGCTGTTCTACTACACTCTTAGACTCTTTCACTCCATCATTAAATTAAATTACTGGTATTATTGTGAAAGTCACATTGGTGTGATTTTTATCACTTATATTTAGGCATCTGAACTTAGTTGTACAGGTCAATTTAGGCTCTCCTAGTCATTGGAGAAAGGGTGGCATGGCCAGCTGGTAACCTAGCTGACCTAAACTTAGCTGGTTTTGGGTTAAATAAACCATCCTTTGCATATACTTCTCCCTTTAACTTAATTATAAAAGAAGTCAAATGTGCTATGTTTCAATAAAGATGCTTATTCTTTGGTTGATCCTCGTGACTCTGATTCACTGTGTTGCTTAAATTATAAATGCTCACAACTGCTGTGAAAAGTATTTCTGTTATGAACACTCTTGGAGACACTGACTTTTTACACCTTGTGGTCTTTGCCACAAGACAACCAATTTTTGCACTGGATCCATTTGCTCCCTCCCTGTAGCTTACACTTCCCTTTCCCAGTGTGCCATGTGGGCTATAGGATAGAATTAGTATTATATTCAGGGGTGGGGTTTTTTCATTTTGTTTTGATCAGAACAAATAACATGGCACATCTTTCTTTACCCAGTCTGGGACATTTATTAAACCTCTCCACAGTCATGGCTTTCCTACAGTCCCTAGACTTAAAAATTTGCCCCTGTTGTGACAGTCAAATTCTAGTGACAGATGAGCATGTTAAATGCCTTTACTGCCTTGAAGAAATTCTGTCTCGTATTCCTAGTAAATGCAGCATTTGTTGGTCCTTCCCCTTGCAGGCCAGAAAAGACTAAGAGCCTGTCTTTCTAACTGCTTCTCTGGGAAGTGAAAAGTTCTATCTTCAGACAGCCATGATGAAGTGGTATCATTCACAGGGAAGACAATATTAGTTGAAGTATGGATGTGGTGAGTGTCCATGAAGTTATATGACAGGTTCACTCTTTCCTAACGAGAATCTGAGAGGAGCCAAGGGATTCTGCACATCAGATTTGGAATGTCCAATATGGTTCTGATAGAACAGAGAGGCTGGAAACTACTACTTAAAACAAGTTTGCTGGCTGTGACTGCGTAGTAGGGGAGATACAATTCTGGGGTTTTCTGGGCCTTAGGAGGAAGATAAAGCAGGCACCTGCAATGCAAAGGAGAATCTGATTCTCCAAGAAAATTACTGGATTCCCTGAAACTGTTAATAAAGCAGTCCTCATACCAAGGGAGAGCCCCATTTAAATAGATAGGGTTGAAGTTTTGCATGAGTCCAAAAACTACCTGCCAGTTTGGGTCTTTCAGTCTAGGCTGAGAATATGGATGGGGTAAATATTAGTTCCTACTTCATCTGCATATAAAACCCAGAGCATGTCACAAGGCACTTCACATATGTTCACACAACTGGGTGCTCTGAAATCCTTAGAAGGAGGCTTTTTTAGTAGGTACGCCTGTATGTTCCATCAGTTGTGGGATGTTACATGGAAGAACAGTCAAGAAGATAAGCAGGACTCTGTTGTTGAGATCCAATGTCCTCCCTGGATAAAACAACCACAAATTCATAGTCCAGAAGACATCAGGGAAGAGTTATAATGGCATAACAACAGAAAAATTGAGATGTGTCACAAGTCTTAAATGGAAATTGGACAGTGAGACCTAGAAAATACTGGTCACAGAGGGGTGATATTTCTCACCATACTTCACACTGTTTTACCAGATGCAGGTTGGTATCATGAATATATGTGGCTACCCCAGAAGAGTTTTAAGCTGGTGAAATGTGTATTTATGTCATCAAATATTATGTGAGCAGTAGAGCTTGACCCACTGAACGTACTGCCCACTAGAAGGTACAAAACCAATTCAAAGTCATCTGACAGAAGTCAAATAATTCTGAGACAAAATACTTAATGCTCTTTCCTGGTCATGATCCCATAAATCCTAGCAGTCCTCCCTTCCACATCAAATATGTAAAATGGAACTGCCTTCTGATTTGTGCCCCTTTTTTTTACAGTCTGCCTTGAGAAGTAAATGACCAGTTGAAACATTCTTTACAGACTTCGTGGCTATCAAGCAGTAGAGAGATTTGTCCTGAGCTTTTGTAAAGCTAGACATTTCAGAAAAGTTTATATGTTGGACAAAAAATGGGAATGAAATCCCAGAAAAGAAACACAAATTATCTTCCTGGGTTGCTGCTAAGGAAGTGACAAACATTAGTGATTTGGGCTTGGTTTTGTTGTTTTCATATGTCATCTAGAAATTTTTAAAAAATACATTTGCCTTTCAAGTCTGTTTCTTAGACTTGAGTTTTCTAGATATTTTTAGTCTCAACTAGGTTATTTACAAATTAGCTCATTTAAGGATTAAACTGTTATTAAAATAATTTGTTTTTTAAATTTATTTAATGTAAATAATTTTAAAACTTCTTGAGAAGCAGATTTGTTGATTTTTTGGGGTTTTTTAAATTAAAAATTAAGAGGTTTTTTTCAATATTATATATTTTATATATATTGACTTTAATTTCATTTTTATATGGAGACATTTTGAACACATGAGTTTATGTTTATTTCTACAGTTATTCTGGTTTTCAGTAAAGCATATACAATTAGACTTTTGAATCTGTACCCATGAGGTACTGATTTGTGAACTCCAGCTTCACATGTTTAAGGTCAGAGAATCCTAGAGCAATTTCTGTAGTGAGGAACTCCTGAAGGGTTGGGATGGCTCAGTGCTGGGCCAATTGAAAAGTTATACCACTTGACATATGCCCTCATTCAGCCCAGTTTTGTGTGCAATAATGGATATTTCACCTCTTGTCTGTGTCTCTGCGTTAATGTTTGACTAACCTGATGGTGGGAGGGTTTTTTTTCTAATTCTTGATAAGAATTTTACTCTCTGTAACCTGTGTCCATAGACTCTTGTCCTTTATGTGTCTACCTCCAAAAAGAGCCTGGCCCCACTATCTCTCCAGCTGCCTAATTCATATTTAATGACATTTATTTATTCTGTTTTTCTGAAGACTAAATAAACCCAGCTGCTTCAGTGTCTTCTAGTATGTCTTGTAGTCTGGACACCCGCACACCCTGCACCACACAGCTGCCTGTTGGCCAAGCTTGAGTATCTTGCAGGTTGTCCTGGGTTGTAAAATAGGGTTTGGGGGTGTGTATTCTAGTTCTCATCTGTTAGAGGTGTGGCTGTTGTCTTCTGTTAATTGGGCAGTTTGCTTTATCTCTTCCACATCCAATCCTCCCTCCAGGAAATACCTGCTGTTAATGGGCAATTGAGGGTCACTGCCTGCCTGATAAAATTCCATCATTCCGTTGGGAGATGATCCACCCAGTGGGAAGAGCGAAACATTACTAACTGGATATAATCTGAGATTTGGAACACTGGAGCAGCCTTTTTCCGCTGGATTCTTAGCGGAAGGCCAGGCCCATCTACACTACCACTTGACCTTCAGACGAAAACTACACCTTCTGCAGGATCACTGCTCCAACAGAACCACACCTGTCATTCCAGGAGGACTGCAGCCACCATTTAATGGGAGTGCTACCAACACCCTGATCCACAGGGTGTCAGGTCATATTCTGACTCTGTAAGTGATGTTTTACATTACTACTTTTTTCTTTTTCCTTTCTTTTCTTTCATTATTAAGAACTGTTATTCCCACTCCCATATCTTTGCCTGAGAGGCCCTTGTTTTCAACATTATAATAATTCGGAGGGAGGGGGGTTTACATTTTCCATTTCAAAGAAGGCTCCTGCCTTCCTTAGCAGACACCTCTCTTTTCAAACCAAGACACAGATGCAGGGGAGATGTAGTACTCCAAGTTTGGTTTCACCAGTGCTGAATTGAATGTAATCGCTTCCATCACCTCTGTAAGAATACACTGTGACTCGAGTTCACCAGGGCCCCCCAAGCTCCTTTCTGCTCAGCCATTTCCAAAGCCACCTGGTTGGACAATGCACAAGTTCCTGACCTGCACAAAACCACTCCACTCTTGACCACATTCCCACATAGAAAAGCCCAAAGAATACCCTGCAAAGGAAATGGCTGCACCTCTGTCAGCCTGATGAGCAATGCACATCCATCAGATCAGGGTCAAGACAAAGAGGGGGGTGGTGTACTTCTTCAAGATGCAGCTGCTTTAGGGTGAAATGAATTGGGGTTGACAATTTTCTTCATAACAATTTAAAGCTTTAATACTGAGCTTTACTCACAGTGCTAGAGACAGAGATCCAGTGAACTGAGATTGTGAAAATGAATTGTCTCAAAATAAACTGAAAATGTGGCAAAACAGTTGCGCATTTCCAGATGGTAATGAGATGCAATTATATATTTGAACTAAACAGATGTATCATATAACAATTTTTTTGAAACTATTAGAAACTGTTCAAGAGAGTAAGTGTGCTTTCTTGTTTGTCCCAAGCTCACAAGAAACTCAGCTATATTCAGATCTCCTCAACTGGAAGAGTAAACATTCACTAGAAGGTAGTTAGATAAGGTTGACTGATAATTCCAAAGGCAGGTTATATCTATTTAGTGAATGTGGGTATATTTCAATTAACCCAGGAGTTGCACAGCAGTTTCTACACCTAGATGAGTGACCTCCAATACTGGTACAAAACCAAAATGAGTCACTGGAAATCTTTACAACATGAGATATGTTTCTTTGCTTTAGAGTATAAACCAAAGTTTATACTCTAAACTCAAATTTACACAAGATTGTCTGATCTCCACCTAGAGCCAACACAGGGGGATGTGACCCTCTCCAGAGGGGCATCATGTGTTTTGCTGAATGATGGTCACAGCATGTCTGGTGGGACAGCAGGGGTGTGTGACAGAACCTCTAATTTAAAACATGTCATTCACATGTAGTAATATCAGATGAAAAACAATCCTATCTGCTCTCATCTGTTGCTGGCAGAAACAGGACATATTTACATATGACCACATCTGGTTGTGAATAAAGAATCATAGAATGTTGGGAGGGACCTTTAAAGGTCATCCAATCCAAAGCCCTGCAGTGAGCAGGAACATTTTCATCTGGATCAGGTTGCTCAGAGCCCTCTCCAGCTTGACCTTAAATTTTGCCAGGAATGAGGCATCCACCATGTCTTTGGGTAACTTGTGGCAGTGTTTTACCACTCGTAGTGAAAATTTTCTTTCTTATATCCAAGTTAAATCTACCATCTTAGTTTAAAACCATGACCTTGTCTTCTTGCTGTAGGTTCTGCTAATAAGTCTGTCCTCATCTTTCTTGTAAACTTATTTTCAGTGCTGTAAGTCTGTTATAAGTTCTGCCCAGAGCCTTCTCTTTTCCAGCCTGGCAAATACCAACTTATTCAGCTTCTTCTCTTAGGAGGAACCCTCCCATCATCTTTGTGGTCTCCTCTGGGCCCACTCCAATATGTCTATGTTCTTCCTTTGCTGGGCTTATAAATTGACAAATTGTAAAAAATTAGGCTTTGGGGAGAAAGACTGCTTTAATTTACAGTTTAATTTAAAGTAATATAGGAAAAAATTTTATGGCATTGTAATGTCCCTTTTCAGTATTGGTAGAACAAAATCTTGGTATTTATGTTACAATATGGTTATTATGTTATGATAACATTTCATCTTAGATGCAATCTAACAAGATTTTAATGACTTAATTAGAGGTAGAACCTCATTATTTTGTTAAAGGAAAAGCTTTGAAATATTATTTTTTCCTAATGAACATGTCTGGTGTGTTTTATACAGTTCAGAAAAAATAACTTCATCAACTCAGAAATTGTTGATGAAATGAAATTGGTTTCTTTTTCACACCTCTAGGATATTTATTACACTATTCTTCATTCAACATCTGGTACTTATTATCAGTTGAAACTTTCATTGTTGCGATGGTTGATTACTCATACCAATTATTGCTGTTCTTCTGGTTGTACTCTATTTGAAAGAATATGCACAGCAAGCAAATGCATTATTATCTATTATGCCATTTCTTATGATTATTAGTATATGTAGGGAATATAAGCAGAATATTATTCATATGGTAGTTAGTTCCACAGTCTTGATATTTGCTATCTTTGATATCAGGCTATAACAGTTTCCCCACTCTATATATTAGAAATAGAAGGAAATAATAATTAAAAATCTTGCCCAAGGTTAAGGAGAGAAAATGAGTAGGAGCAGGCATTCACAGTCTTCTGGCTCTAATTGCTTCTGGAACAATATGTTTCATTGTATTACGAGACCAAAAAGAACTAAGAGTGATAGATGAAAAAACTCCCAGTGGTAGATATCTGACTTACTCCTGCAGCCATATCACCAAATCTTATTGATTTTCATATCAACAGCATCAGTTTAGAAAATATTTGTCTGAAATCCTGGAAGGCTGAATACATCCAAAAATACAGAATATCTAGTTCTCAGAGAAATCAACAGGAGCTTTCAAAAAAATTATTTTGGGTTGGAAGTTTGGTGGGTTTGCTTTCTCTTTAACTAAACTGAAGTTGTTTACTCTGGGTGTAATGAAAGGGGATTGTCAGTATTGAAGATGAGGGAAAGATTGGGTAACCTTCAATGGTTTTCAGAAGATCTTCTTATATTTTCATAATAATCTGGAATCTGCATTATCACAATAAAAGCACAGTGGATTGATAAACTAATCTTGGCATTATATGCTAAATATTGCACTGAAATACAGAGCACTTGTTACTGGTGCCAAAAGAAGGGCATGTAACTCTCAGAATGTAAGAAAAACAAATGCCTCCAATATGTAATTAATTCCATACATTTTAGTCTCCTTTTTGGCTATTTGAAAGTGCTCTATCATTCTCCTCAATCAAAGACTGGGACCAAATTAATAGGTTCAGTTAGGAGAAAAGGATCCTGCTCTACAGATTAGTTCTGGAGCAGCTATGAACAGGTCACCAGAGGCGAAAGAAATGAGGATTTGGAGCAGGGTGAAACTATGTTTAAGGGCAGTGAAGACATAAAAGACCAGACATCCAACATTTATGAGACACACTATGTGTAGTAAACTGGGACGTAATGCAGGGATGCAAAAAAGGAAGAAAAAGCAAAACGTATAAGGATGTTAGAAAATAGAAAAATAGCCCATGCCAATTCTCCCATACAGAAGGAATAATGAAGAAACCCCATTAACACAGCATGTTTTTCCATTTGTGAGCTGGTAATGCTGATGGCCTGATCCAAATGTTCCTTTGCTTGAGCAAGATGTGTGGTACAGGATCCAGAGGGACAATGGCAGGGTGACCATAATGTTTATGAAAGAGAAGGTGCTATTGTGTGTATAACAATTATAATTGCTTTGTTACAATGCTGACACTTTTTCTCAGTACAAATGTTCCTTCTTTTCTTGTCCTGTAAATCTGAACCAGTAATACTTGTCTACTTTTACCATTAAGATTTCATTTTTATTAATAATAAATTCTTGACTTCATGCATTCTCCGCATTTCCCTTTAGCACATAACAAGATTTTCAGCATAATAAAAAGCTTAAAGCTTTAACAGACAAACAAGTTCCCATTTGACTAGCATTCATAAAGCTGTTTCAAGAAGCAGCTGGGACAAACAGTAGTGTTTGTTTTTGTCTCATCGCATTTTTATTTCTTAGTGGAATTTGCTGCTAGCGAGCAAAAAGAGTTTCTGATCATAGTCAGATCGTACTCTGAAAAATATATTTCATTACTTTCAAAAAACCCCAGTTAAATGAAGGGAATTATAAAATCATTTTTACAGGAGTCTTTGGATAATAAATTGTCAAGTCTTAAATATCATCAGATTCTTTTATCTGAGTTTATCTTGTCAAGATGGATCAGAATGCTGTAATCAATCACTCAGCTTAGCCATAAAATGGCTTCATCATGCATGCGTATTCTCTTCAAAATCAAGTTGTAACATTTGCACATAATAACTTATTGGGTTGCAAGGTTAGTCCAAGCCTGTGTTCAATATTATCTGACATTTTATTGGCTACTACACAAACTTTTGCCTAATACAGTAATTTTACTTAGAAATTTAATTGAAAGGTTGCCTGTAACAAAGTACTTTTTTAATGTATGAAGAGTAATGTAAAACTGCTTGATGCATGGGAGGAAGACAGGAGACAGTAAAATGTGGGACAAAATGAAGAAGAAAAAGAAAACACTCATTCTAATGAGAAATGGAGTTTGAAGAGGAAGTTTCATAAGGATGAATTCATTCCCTAAGGGAGCTTAGTCTGCATTTGGTGCCTGGATCAGCACACCTTCCTAGATGAAAAGTATAAATCACACAGTTATGTGATGGATGATGTTTATTTAGAACGAGGCTTGTTAAAGAGGTGCTTAGCACAGGCATCTTCTTTCAAGGAATGAGGTCTTGATGCCAGCATTTAGAGAGTACAAAAAGGAAGGCAGGAAGGCATGGGCTTGTAGGGGAAAACCCCAGCAGAGAATAAAAAATGGGCTTTCCTCAGTTTGTGACTATCTGGACTTTGTCAGAGGAATTTGCCAGATGCAAAGAGGTCTCTACTGGAGGTTTCAGGCAGGCGATGGATCTAGTTTACGTGTGAAACTTATACTGACCTATTTAATTTCACAGAAATGAGGCCTTACAAAAGATAAAAAGGTATGTTTAAAAAAAAAAATTATATATGGGATGATGGGCATGCAAAAGGCAACAATCAAACCAGAAATATAATATTAAGCAAACACTATATTTTCTCACTTAGGTGTTATTTTTTTTCTCTCCTCCCAAGTCTTAGAGGTCCATAACACTGTTGAAGAAAACTTTATAAAGCCTTATTTTCAGAAAACTTTTTCCATCTTTTCCCAGGACAGAAAAGTCCTCATTCCCCTGTTCTGAAAAATAAAGAACCCCAAACAAAAAAACAAAAACTATTTTCTGAACCTACCTTATATTTGACATTGAATTAATATGTTAATAGAAGTACATGATAGCAAAGTATTTTGAAAAATAAAGAATTAATAAGCATGAAAAATATTATTAAATCTGGGGTTGTGGCCCCTAAATTTATGCATAGGCAGTTAACATAAAATAGGAGCAAAATTGAGAAAAAAACAACCAAAGAAACAACAACAAAACTTCACAAAGTGCTTTATCCTCATTACTGTTTAGTAGAAAAACCCTGGATAGTAATAGTCCCTCAGGAGGCAATAATTTATTAAATAAAATTCATAAAATATAAATGTTTTTTGAAAGCTGTTGAATGTTGATAGAGCTGCGTTGGAATCCACCACTGGGTTCCATTAAAAAAGTTGTCTTTTCTTTGGTTATTGTCTCTCTGCATCTTTTCCACTGGTTAGCTACGGGGATTGCCAGGACCCCACTGTGCCTCTCTATATGGAAGGGAAGATGAAAACTTGGAAACTATTGGATCTTCAGTTCCTGAAAAATCTCCTCATCTTGTTACTTACTGAAGTAGCTTCCCATTTTAAATGTGTAGCATAAGAGAAAGAGAAAACTTGTGGAACCTCTGTACAGCCACCCTCCCTGGAGCTTCCAGTGTTCATACCTTCAGGATGGCTCTTCTGGTGGGTTTCCTGAAGACCGCGATATTTTTTATTTTACACAAAGAATTTGAAATGTGAGGTTCTCCTTCAGTTCATAACAAAGTCAGCTATTCGGAAATATCAAAGCCCTTTGTGAATTGGAATGACCTTTCCCTGGTTAGCTCCTGCCCTTTAGCAATGGGTGTTGCTGGTTGCTCGAAATTCACATACATGGCCACTTTTTGCAAAAAAAGGCTGTGAGGGGGCAAACTTTCTCCAAAAGGTCTTTAACTTAAAAAAGTCAACCCAAGGCATGAAAAAAAGAGAGCCAGTTCTGCAGACTATTCACCTCTTGGCCTCTTTACTGAAATTGCCAACAAGCAGAGGAGCTGCGATGAAGACTATTCCTTTATCTCTGAAAATAATGTTGAATATCTGTCACTGCTTTGGGAAATGATTGACCTGATAATGATAGGTTTTATATCAGCAGGTCCTCGAGTGCCATTCTCAAAGTCACTACATGGGGTTTGAAAATTGACTACTTAATGGTGACAATCCTGTGAAACAGAAAGGAATTGCATTGCAGATGAATTTTCTGATGCAAGTGCATTGTCTTTTCTCTACCCAGATTGATACCCATGCACTAAGTATGTTGCCCAGAGTAAAACTTAAGGGAATTATAGTGCAATGACATTGCATTGAGCCACACATCTTTAATCTCCTGCAATAATTTACTCTTAAACATTTTCTTATGATGGTGAAATAGCTCTGAACCCCCCCCAAAAAAAAAAAAAACAACAAAAAAACCACCAAAAAACAAAAACCAAAACCAAAGGAGAGTTATATTTAAATTTCTGAGTACATAATTTAGCCTTAAGAAAATAATCTCAATTTGCTTCTTGTTTTTAAGGTTCATTACAGTTAGAGTTTCCTTCCAGAGAAGCATCTCACAAAGGTCAATAGAAACTATTGGGGATTAAGGATGGAATTTTTAAAAGTAATTACTGCTGGCCTAAGTCTGATCTCACTGGTTTCAATGAACTACTGTTACCTCTAGTTTGAATAGTCAAATGTCAGGAGCTTTTTGGAAATCCAGTAGGAGTGTTGTGGCATTCAGCTGACACTCAGAGGACAAGACCCTCAAAGTGGGTTATGTCCCTCTTTCTTTTCAGTGAAGTGTGGACAATAATTTCTCAGAAACATAAATGCCAAACAAATATGCAAATATAGAAACAGGAAAAAAAAAAGAGTGAATGAAATTGAATGGCTGGGAGCAAAGGGGTTAACAAGGACAAATACAGATAAAAGTAAACAAATACAAATCCAATGAGATATTGCCTTGGAAAATTGCTACCTAATTTATTTCCTCATTAGCATTTTTGAAACTTAACTAGGCCCAATTTCCCAGTAAACAAGAAAAATGAATTGCAGATCCCAACTCTGTTTATGTTCAATTTCTATGCTTTGTTTTGTTCCCCCTGAATTAAAGAAAAAAATCTGTCTTGTTTGCTCTTGAATTAATATTATAATCAATGCAACTTTCCATGGTGTTTGCAGTTTGTCACTACTATTTATTAGATACAGTATGTTAACAACCAAAGAATAACCAACAGAGGTATTCCGTTGTGATAGGTAAGACTGAGACACTACTCATTCCCATCTTTGTCTATTTAAATGGTTCATTTTTAATTAGTAAAACAGGGAATACTTTTAGGGGTAGGAGAGAAGAACACACATAACACACAAATTAAGAAAATTATATTCTGAATCGTAGACTTCAAATTGATCCTACAATTTTGGGAAACTTTAAGGAATTGCTTTCTTAGAAAATTGCTTTTCAGCAATTTTCTAAGAAAATTGAATATTTATGGTAAAAAAATTGGAGAATGGTAAAAGTTAGATTTTCAATCCATGCATTATGCTGGCACTTGTGTAGTTGTCTTTGCACAGTGAGCCACAAAAAGGAATGGCTGCATCTTTATGCAACAGCAAGAAAGAATCCACTTAGCAATCCTAACTGGAAAAGTTAGGCTGTGCTCTGTACACAGAATCTCAAAATCATAGAATAGCCAGGGTTAGAAAGGACCTTAAAAATCTTCTTGTTGCAGCCTTACCAGTGTTCATTCCAGCCAGGTTGCTCCAAGCCCCATGCTGCCTGGCCTTGGATGCTTCCAGTGTTGGGGCACCCGCAGCTTCTCTGGGCTCCCTGTGCCAGTGCCTCACCACGTTCACAGGGAAGGATTGCCTCCTGTTATGGAAACTAAACCTCCTCTCTGCCTGCCTGAAGCCATTCCCCCTCAGCCCATCAGTACACACCCCTGTAAAAAATTCCTCTCCATCTTTCCTGTAGGTTCTCTTGGAAGATGGAGGCTGCAATTAGGTCACTCCAAAGCCTTTTCTATTCCAGGTTAAACAATCCCTGTTCTCTCAGCCTTTCTTCATAATAAATCCTGTTGGTTTGAGGTTATTTTTCTCTTCTTTTTTTATTTTGTTCTCTTGTTTTGTTTTGTGGTTTTTTTGTTGGTTTTTTTTTTTTTTTTAATTCAATCAAATACATTTTTTCCTTTATCTGGATACTTCAGTCCCAGACTATCAGATACAAGCTGAAGCTTTTACAGGGAAGACAACCTTCCAACAGTTAAGACAGCATGCGAGTAGGAACCTGATCTTAGACAAGTGTTGGAATCGACCATGCTTGCTTATGTTGTAGCTTTAGGTCAAAGTCCTGCATACGTGACTGCTTATATGTACATCCAGATTAGGAAAATACAGAATATTTTGCAATCAAATTAGCTACATCAGCTTCTGATGGTCTTTTTAGCACCAAAATCTGGTCTTTTTATCACCAAGTCTTTTGGCTGAAATTCAGCTATGCTGCAAAAAAATTCTCAATATGTGACTGCTGTTCTCTGGTAGCTGTGGATGTTGTCTAGGATAACTACACACAGGTGCCTTAGCATGACACTGTTCTAGGGGGTTGTGTGTTAAATTGGTGTGCACTTCTGTGCATGTTTGTCATGTTTGCTTTAGCCCAATATATATATTTCCTCTTCTATACAGCTAATCTGTTTCTTCTGTCATGGTATATTTTTTTCTCCAATCGAATCCACTTGACTACTCTTACTATTGGCACTGTAAAAATATGTCAATTCTAGGAAAAATTAAAATTAAATTTTCATAATCTTTTGCTGAAGTGTTGCACATTAAACGTAAAATTTTCATAACAATGAATTGTATTAAATGTAAATGGAATTCTATTAAAATATTTCAAAGCAAATAAGTTTGGTGGGTTTTTTTCTTGTTTAGTTTTGGGGGTTTTTTGTTTATTTTGGCCATAGTGGGTCTTTTGTTTTTTTCTGTTTTTTTTGGCTTAACACACACATTTATTCTCCCAAATGTAGCAAGTCTGCTTACAAGTACTCAAGCCCTATATGATTCATTTACACTGGCATTAGCCTGTCTAGAGACTTTCACCCAAACACGTAAAAGCACTGAAAAATATCAGGTAATGACTTATAATTGCTACTTCTGATGGACTATGGATTATGCATGATTAATTTTGTTCCTCCTTACCAACCTCACATCTTTATTAGGACACTTTTGTGGCCTATTTTTTTCAGGCTGCAAATTCTGTGGAATAGAAATTGTATCATTTGATTTATTTTTACAGCATCTAACATAACATGATACTAAATATGTCTGTATATAATCAGTGCTGGATCAGTGTTAATAATAAATAATAAAAACCCTGTAAGATTATTATTCATTGCTCAGGTAAAGAAAAATAAGTAAGTAGGCAACTGCCCTAGGCTCCTATGCAAATCAAGGGCAGATTCAACCTTCCAAGCCAAAGGAGATTAAGATTCACTTTCAAGGCATGACAAAACGATGTGTTTCTCTAAAACCACAATTAAAAGATCCACATTATCTGCCATGAGTATCCAAGGATAAGCTTCACTGCGGATCACTCCAGCTGACTTAAAATTTAGGCAGATAATTTTTCTGTTCAGCAAAGAGTGAGGAATACCCACCTCCCAAAACAAATTCCTCCCAGCTCTCTGTCCTTGCTGACTGCAGACGGAACCAAGACAGCTCAGAAATTCCTGGACATTCTTGGCTCAGCTCACTTGCACACACTGACATCTGATGATCCAAGGCATCCAGGCTGGGCTGGAGGACAGCATGCAGGACCTTCCATGTGCCTCTTGCAATATGAACCTTGTCCTTAGGATCCTTTTCCAGGGAAAGCCAATGTATTCTGGTGAATAATCAAGCTCTGCCTGAAGAAGCCACGGCTTTTAATCAGAGGAATCCCTCTGAGGAGTCACACAATTTTAGCAACTGGAGCTCAGAAAAACAGCTCTTATGTAGACACTTACCCTGCAGTTAACTAAAATTAGGTGAAATGAATCCCAAATTCATAATTTTTAAATAGCTATAGTTATATTAAATGCAAATGAGCCACGGAGCAGGGATCTGCAGTAATTTCTGATCAAAGATTTCAGAGTTGGGCTGGAGGATGATGGCTGCTAAAGTTCAGGAACAAGCTATAAGAGGAAATTGGGGACCTCACACAGGACTTAAAATGGTGCTAGACAGACACTTCCAATAGACTTGCCCCAAATCTATCTGAAGGAAGGTTTTTGTGGAGTATAAAACCTTAATGCTAGCACCAGGGTTATGTGAAGAGGACTGGTTGATATTTTGCATATTTTGTCCTTTTAGAGAACTGTGTATCAGATTTCCACAGATTTTTTCAGATTTTCCTTGAAAATGGTTTACTAATTGTAGAAAGGAACTCTTTGTACTTAAAAATCAGATATGTTCCTTGCACCAAAGAGCATAAGGCAGAGATCTAGATCAAGAAATACTTAAAGAGATTATTTTTAAAGAAGACTGAGAAAGACTGTCAGGCTGACAGGCTCTTGAATGTGTTCCATCCGTATGGAATAGAGTACTGAGCAAAAAATATAATATGCATACGCAAGAAAAAAAAACATACATAACTAAATGACATAACGAGGAGCATTAAGAAGAGCCATGGTGCCATTCTGAATGCTAGACTGATGCAGTCAAATGAAGTGGGGAGGAAGACAGCACTTGCGTGTGCATCAGGGCAGAAAGATTCTGCTTTAGGCCAGTTGCCTGTCAGCAAAAATATATTTTCAGTTAATATTAGATGAAATGAAGTAAGTAAACACTGTTCACAAGCAATCAAAAAAGGTTGGGAGTGGATTTTTTTTTTTTTTTTGCCTCAAAATCAAGATAAAAATATTGAGTCTACACTTGCAGGTATGTGTTTCAGCAAATCAAAAGGAAAACAAACAAACAAACAAAAATAAACAAATAACAAAATCATAAGCATTTATGGAAAAAAAAAATTGGAGGCAATTTTCATTCCAAAAGATTTGTGGGTTTTTGTTTATGTTTTCAAATAAAACTTCCTTGGAGTTCCTGAGCACAAGAAATGGTGACTACCTGTAAATGACCCAGCTTTGTGATTTCAACTGAAAAAAATGAGAACTCCTGATTTCCTCCTGCGTTACACACTCTGACTGTGAATACTCTGAAAAGCAGCAACGCCTTTCAAAGGAAGCCATAAAAGCTACAGGTGTAGTCATCTTTCTCATGCAAACCACTGCGACACTTTCTGACTTTAGTGCAATTTTGATGATCATCATTGGTGGAAGATTTGTCTAAACTGAATCTGAACTATTTCTGTGTGGTAGTGCAAAGTTGTGACCGTCTTTCTTTGCATGTAAGGTTAAACAGCTTTGTGCTAAAAACGATCACCACAGGTTCTGGCACCTAGTCCAAATATGGACAAGTAAATATTTGAATGCCTGGTCTACCGGAGACATCTGTTGCTGCTGTTCAATGCCAGTAAAGTAGTTGCCTGTAACTGCAAAACCAACCAGAGAATCCCCTTCTGGTTAAAGAGGAAACACGCATCTATAGATGAATTTCTATAAATTTTCTCCAAGATGCAGAGAGCAGGAAACATGCAGTAACTACTACACTTGGCCCCGTGTACTGCTGTGACTGCTGCTATACAAATTTTAAAAAGGCAAGTGAGAAATGAAGTCATAAGAACAGATGTAGAAAAGAAAAAAAAAAGATATTTCACAAGGCTTAATTGCAGTTAAAAATATTTCTATCATTCCTGACTGAAGAATTTCTGCATCACTAAGATATAATTTTAGTCATCTTATACCTACACTAACAGAACAGCAGTTCCTGACTATCTAAAGGTAGCAGAAGCCATGTTTTCCTAATCCTGGGGTTGTTTTTTTCCCCCAACAAATGCAGTTGAAATAATAACAAAGCAGCCTCATTCCACCTCTACAACCCAGCAGCAAATATAAATCCATCAGGGTGACAATAGGATTAAACTGTGGGCACTGCTTGCTTGTTAGTCTTCTCCCTTAAATAACTTCCATGTGAGATGGGAAATTAATGTTGCAATAAGTTGGTTCCTGTTGTGGGCTCAACAATAGAGCCAGCAATCCTCTTACTGTGGAGCATTACTTTTGCCTGTATGTCGGCTGGCTAAACTGTTCAGTCACCTTTTGTCTCCATAGGAGTACAATGTGCTTGTTGATTTGCCAAGTCCCAAATCCTATATTTAATACAATGCCTTGGTGTAATTTGAAAAATAAAAGTATGACTCTCCCTGAATACCATTAAGAAAATTGAAGGGGAGGGGAGAGAAATAGGGGCACAAGCACACATATAGATATTTTCACATTCACACCCCAGAAAAAGACTCAAGCTGTGTCTTCAGGTGGAAGGAAACATGGACAAAAGAAAATGTATTAATTGGACCACCTCAGGACTAGGTCTTAAGCTGGCTCATCTTCCACTGCTTTTTCCTTGCTTTAATGCAAGGCCATTTATTTGCTGCAGAGCAATCTCAGCTCTGAAGGCCAGTGAAGAAAGAGGACAGAGCCAAGCCTGTTCCTTTTCCAAGCTAAACATATATTCCTACACCTAAACCCAGCTATATTGGGTTTTTTTTGTTTCTAGCTGTTGAATTAAGCCTGAATAAATCCAACATATTTAAGTCTGTGACCAAGGGCTCTGTAGTCCAAGCCTTCATGAGGCAAAAGGCCACATCTACTGAGTAGTCTGGAGTTTCTGCCTGCACTCCTCCTTTAGATGCCTTAAGCTGGTCAGAGCACTCCAGAGCCAAAGCCACTGCTATTTAAAGCTGTTCAAAACAATGTTGTCAGAGTGCCTGCCTGGTGAGGGAAATTATATCTTTCAAAATGCCTAAAAAAATATTGTTTTCAAGCAAATTTCATGCAAGGAGGAAAACAAATGAAACACAGCGATGGTGACAAAATGTACTGTGGCAAAAGCTTCCACATGGGATATTTTTTTTATATTTCAAAATAGCTTTTAAAAAATCATTGGCTTAGTGCATTAAAAAAAATCATATATAGCTTTACTGTGAATTAAATTCTCTGAATTTAGTACAGAAAATATTTGGACTGACCTTCAACTCCCTCAATTTTTTTTCCTCTGGGGAATTTAACTTTGAAGCAAGACATTTATTTATTTATTGTCAAGGAGCTTTTTTGTATTTTATGAATGAACAAATAAAAATCATGGACTTAGATTTTCCCATCATACAGGGAAATCTGCACAACCTGTCTCCCCAGGTCTACTACCATCTCACCACTTTTCAGCAGGTAATTAATCTGTGCCCTCAGTTTGCCTGCCATGGGGCAAAAGTAATGCTCAGAATTGTCCTAGCACACAAAAAAGGAGGAGGAAGGGCATTTTCAGCTGTAAAATTGTGGGCATTATTTGTGTTCCAATGCACTCCTTGAAAACCCAGTGCCCAGGACTGGGCACTGTGGATCTGCTACTGCTCACACAGATGACAAAAATTCTCCCAAATTTAACAGTCAGGATGAAGAAAGAGACAGATGAGAAAAGAGCAGGGCAGGTGGCAAGGCAGGAGCAAGTGCACGAGAGAAAAGAGTCACACTTCAGCTGGAAAATTGTGAGCTTTTGTTCCTGGTTGCATGACTAGTAGAGTTACTCATCTTTCAGATTCCACTGAGGCCATCCCTTCAAGTCAAACCTCATGTGACAGGAGGGAATCTTGGTCTGTCTCTGCATCATGCTGGAGGTAAATAGATGAGTATCATAACAAATTTACTTTAATGAGAAAAACAGATGCATGCAATTTATTATACTGAGGGGATAAGGAATGCAAGCAGCACTGTCATGGTTTGAACACGATTCAGCCCCACACAGCCACTCATTCACTCCCTGGCCATGCTGGGATGGGGAGAGAATCATAAGTGAAGAAACACAGGGGTTTTTCATGAAGACAGTCAACAGGTAAAGGAAAAACCACACTCACAATCAAAGCAAAATAAAGAGTGCATCCAGCACTTCCCATTATCAGTCAGATGCTGAGCAATTCCCAGGAAAGCAGAGGATCCATCACACACAACGATGACTTGGGAAGACAAACGCTATCACTCCAAACTCCCTGCACACACTTTCTTCTTGTATTCTCAGCGATGTCTACCATGATATCCCTGTGATCACCTGGGGTCAGCTGTCTTGCCTCTGTCCTATCCCAACTCCCTGTGCACTCACTCACTGCTGAGATGAAGTGAGAAGAAAAGTGCTTAGTCCTGTGCAAGCCCTGCTCAGCGATGACAACATCTCTGTATTATCAACACTCTTTCAGCGAAAATTCCAAACACATCCTTGTGGTAGATACTGTGAAGCAATTGAACTATAACCCAGACAAAACCAGAACATGCACGAATCTCCACCCAAAGCACAGGAGACGATTCCCAATGAGAATAAAGAGAGGGCTTCTGGGGCAGAGGTGGATTCTCAAAGTGACTTTATAAAAGCTTTCTCCTCACTCCAGCCTTCTCCCCCACTCAGCAGCCTCCTTGAGATCTCATGTATCATTGTTTTGTGCACACCACTTTCCATGAGATGAGTTTAATAGCATTATAAAAGTCACATTGTGCACAAATTGGGAACTTCAGTGCCTCGGTAACTGCTCTGATGCATACACACTTGCAAAGTTTTCAAAGCAGAAATGTTGAAGGCACTTCAAGGCACAAAAACATCCTTGGGTAAATTACTTCCTATTAGTATGTCACATATATCTTATATATGACTCTGGTTTCATGAAGTGACAGCAGCGCTTGACAATAAAACTTTGCACTCTTTTTTATTTATATTTTTCGTGATTTTTTTTATTTCTTCCAAGTATATAATGTCTGATGCTAAACCACTTATCTTCCTGCTACCAGCGCGACCAGAGCTGCCTACTTTGCTTACCAATAAGCTAGAGCATTTCCACCCCATACCTCTGCCTGAAATACCAAGAAATTCTAATCACTGCTGGTTAAATCAGACAAGAGAAGGAAGCATGGATAGTTTTAAAAGGTGGGTAGGTTGTGAGTCCTGTGACCCATTTAACATTAAAGGGGGAAAACATGAAAGAAAAGATGAGAATCTAAAAAGGAGATGTTTCCTTGTCTGACTAAATTCCACCTTAGATCACAGAATATCACCCTTTTTTCAATATCTTGAAGGCATATAACAAGAACAAAAAGTACCAGGCCTTCCCTCTCACCTATAAAAAAGGAAGAAAGAGGCATAGCTTCTACCCATTTGAATCCTCCAAACTGTCTGCAGCCCTCCCCCTTTCCAGATAGTGATTCCAGACTGAGTAATTTGGTTCTCAATTTTTTAATGAAGAATCTGATCTCCTTTTTTTTGTTGTTGTGTTTTATGCTCCTGCATAATGGGACACTGAAATTGAAAAATCAGTTTAAGTTCAGGTTTACAATCTATTTCACTTCCTCATTTCCAATTACAATTTTGGAAATTTTTGTTGTTTGCATTTAAGGCATCATATGGAGATATTTAACACTTCATATATAGTAGGTTAAATGACAATTTTAATTGACTGTTAGGAAAGTTTAGAAATACATAAAAACTAGGAAAAGATAACTCCATTTTTTTCTACTTTTCTGCCCCATACTCCATTTATGCATGACTTTGAATCACATCTCCTTAACAAATTCTGATCATTTAAATTGCCCTTGTTTATATATATTTCTGTATATATACATATAGAAATATTTCTGAAATTTTATGGCTGAGAGAAAGATGGAGTAGATATAGCTAAATTACAGAAAAATAGAAGTGTAAAAAACCTGCATATTAATCCTCAACTAAATATACAGTGTCCATTTAACTGAGCTATGAACTTTCTGTTTACAACTATGGGAAACATTTCCTAAAAATTTCTCTTTCAAGCTGAATTCCCAAACGTGGTCACATCTGGCCAGTGGAAAGTATGGGAGGCAGAGCTTAATAATTAATAGTAAGTTATTTGAAAATTTAGTTGAAAAATCATACCTTTCAGACCTTCCAAAAAATAAATTAAATTTGAATCTAGGATTGTATGTTACAATTATGTTCACTTGTAAATTTACTTTTTTTCTGTAAAAATCTGTAATTTGGTCCACATTAAAAAATTTATATTAGTTAATTAATAATTAGTTAATTAATTAATTAATATTAGTCATAAACCCCCCCCCCCAAAAAAAAAAACACAACCCCAAATGAATAGTAGTCACTACATCAGTACCTTCACTAAGGGTAACCACAAGGAGATTCATTTTGGAAACACATTTTCCATGTTTATGCTGACTCAAAAACATATTATTTAAATACTGATATCTTTTATATTTAAAAATATGAAAAAATAAAGATTATTACTACTTTTTCAAATAAATATTTAGAATTAATGAGTTATGATGGTTTTAACTATTATTTTTCCTTTTTTTTTTCAGTTTTAGGAAGCAGACAGCTTTTCAATCCCAGATCTTGACCTGTTGAAGTTTTATTTTTTCAACATTATATGACATCATAAATCATATATAAAGCAAATATCTGAAGCATAAATCTCCCATTAGACACACTAGACAATGTAATTTCCTTCATTTAAGCTTCAAAGATTTAATCATGACTCTTTACCTGAATTTTAGTTCTGATTTAGGTAGTGGCTGTCTAAATAAATCTCCCATAAATTGTAGGGAAATCTTAGTTTGAAGAAGGTAGAAAAATAGGGAAAGAAGAAGAGGAAGAGTGAAAGAAAAAAGGGAGGGAGGGAGGGAGGGAAGGAAGGAAGCGGCAGAAGGAAGTGGCGCAAGGAAGGAAGGAAGTGGCAGAAGGAAGTGGCGGAAGTGGCGGAAGTGGCGGAAGTGGCGGAAGTGGCGGAAGGAAGGAAGGAAGGAAGGAAGGAAGGAAGGAAGGAAGGAAGGAAGGAAGGAAGGAAGGAAGGAAGGAAGGAAGGAAGGAAGGATCTAGTATCTTAGGCAAGGCTGAATCCAGGGAGATTGCAGTGGATTATAAGGCAAAACCTCGTCAGAGAAAGCTTTATTCCCAAAGGGAGTTGCATCGAAAAGGAATAATTGACTACAGAACAGAAAGAACTGATTCATATTCTTTGAAGTCAAATCAAATTTCTCATCCTGAAAACTTCCTCTCACAGATTAAGGGCCAAGTTTTCTTCTGAATTCTGTGAAGCACAATAAATTACCATGGTATGAGTGAGATGAAAACTTGTCTACAGGCATTTGATTCTTAGATCAAGGAAGCAGAATATTTTTATATGCATTGATTATTCTGCTCACCATTTCACAGTATAAAATCTCTATATGACAATTCCTAATCTTTATTTTTCAGCATATTTATTCTTATATTCTTAAAAAAGCTTTTTTGCTCATTCCAATAACACCTCAGCAAATGTGGCCACTAGGGTTAGTTAGGTCCATGTCCTAATCCTTCTTCTGATAAGAAAATTGTTATTTTTTTCAGTTACTCTTTCATATCAAGGCAGTGTGAGCTGTCTCTAAGACCAGCAGAAGGAATGAAGAAGTGCACTTGAATCCAGAGTAGAAAGCATTATAATTTATACATGGTTCTTTCTTATTTCAGAAAAACTGAGGACAGTTCCTTCTTTCACAGGAAGTCTGCATTATTAGTCTCAGGGTGTTTATCAGTCCCAGGTTTGCCATTCCATAATTTATAAAGTGAGACTCAAGCCTCTGAGCTTAATGTATAAAAGCAGATTAAGGAGGACAGGACATAAATGTTTCCCTTCTGGGATCAAAGGAGTAGATAGGATGGTGTTGATAACCTTCCATTGGGAGCACAGATAGGTGTATATATAGATGGGAACTATCAAAAAGAAGTTGGTTATATAGTCTTCAAACGTGGAAAATTCTTACCTACTTTTAACCTTGCACAGTTTCCTGCACAGACATCAAGTGAGCCTTCAGAGGTATGGGACCTCTTAGGGGAAAGCTCTCCGTAAAAGCCCCTCAGAGCCAAAACATCACAAGGAAAGAAAGGAGAGACAGCTGTCTTGAGCAAAGCCAGAACAACATTACCAAGCTCTGGTCTTTGGGAAATTCAGTCCTTTTTCTACTGTTTGTGTGGCCTTTGATGATACGGGCTCACCTTTGCAAAAGACATTTTGCGGCAGACAGTTCAGATCGCTGTCCTTTAAATCCAGACATTACAACCAGCTGGAAGTCTGCAATGACCTCTTCCATGGCAGAGCAGAATAAATCAGTGACAAAGTGCTAGAATCATTGCAAGAACAAAAGAGGTCCCTCCCTCCTGGAGCCTGTATTTTAACCTCTTTAGATGAGATTCCTGTTACCTCACATGGTCCTCTGAAAGTTAGACATCTAAGTCTAAGCTAGCCATTTATGATTCCTTAAGAGTCAACAGAAAGAAACACAAACCTCCAAAAGGGCAGTTCACCTTGTCCTAAAATAGTCTTTGGGAATGAGTCAGCAGTACTGCCCTCTGCATTACCCATATTTGTCCTTTGACTGTAATGGATGGTGAGGGCAGTCCAGACCTGTAACCTTCAGACACTGAATTTAAATGTGAGGACTTCCACTTTCTTTACGATATTCCAGGTTTCATTCCTGTGGAGTCAAACACACGAAACAATGAAGTCCATGTATTCAAAATTTGCATCTTATAACTATTTGGATAGGTAACATAACCGCAGTATGAGCTGAGGACTGATTTGAATGGAGAAAAGACTTATGTTGGTCACCTTAGTTATTGTGAAAAAAATGTACCATAAACATAAAGCCATAATATCAATCTCACTTTTATGTCCACACACACACACGCACGCACACACACAAAAAGAAAAGGAAACAAGGTAAATTTGGTCTCAATTTACGCAGATGGATAATAAGACTTTCAATTATTGTTGCATTATTTGTTAGTAGGTGGATGAAAGATTAGGTGACAATATGCAAAATATATTTTCTGCATATTATAATATTTAGTAATGTCATTCGATTTTTTATATGTTTCATTAAATTGTTTTGTGGCTTTATTATCTACCCAGATGCACAGCTCAGAAATACAATTATTCAGATTTAGAAGCAATAAAATTTGGCATGCATTTACTTGTATTCAGAATTCCTGCACGGTAAGAGAAATTATTGCATTCTGCCCACATAGCTCGGTTCTCATGCCTTCACTGAACCATTCATTAGAAGGAGCACATTACAGAAAATACACCATTTATGTTAAGAAACCCTCTGATAACAGATGTATTTGTACAAAGCAAATATTTCAATATATCATAGCCTTTTGATCATGACTATAATAGAAGCAAACCTATACACATTTTCTGTAATGCATGTATCTGTTATATGATTATGGGGGGGGGGGAGAGGAAATGAGTGTTATAGATTATATGTTGTAAGAAAAGGCACCTGCAGACAGAGCTTGACAGTCCTTTGGAAACATTATTGAATACAATACAAATTGTTCCATTTTATAATAAATGTTTTGAGGTTGCATTAAAAGGCATGTCTCCTAGCTGAAGCACAGGGAGCTTTCCTATAGACAAGTCATTCCAGCTTTGTTTTGCCTTTGCTATGTTTCATAAATCAAGCACTCAAATATACGACACAATGTCCTGAAGTCATCCCCTGTCCCCTGTAGTTGCGACTGAGTCTGTTCCTGATGGATAGCGGGGTAGGGAGCAAGTCAGCGGTCGTGTCCTAGCAGGGGAGCTCTCAGCAGTGGTGTCTGCTGTGCTCTGTGAGGCTGCACACAGCACCTTGGGGCCCTGCTTGGACCTCAAGCGATGATCCTGGGCAGAAGCATCCCAGATGCTTTAGTGTGTGTTTTTTGCAAAAGCGTCCCAGATGCACACTGTCTGCAGTACAGACCCGCTGGGCTGAAATGGGCTGTGACTGCTTATCAATACACAAGTAAATGCAGTAAGGGGAAGGTGATACTGCTCGGTGTTTCTTCCAACAGGAACTCTAATTTCACCACTGACTAAGTGCTTTCTTTCATCAGTGTGTTGCTTCTCAGAACACCTTCACAAGAGCATCCCCTGGCAGAAGAGCGCTAATGAACATCCATTTGCTGCCCAGGACAAAATGGAAGGATGTTCAACATTCTGACAGTCCCTGACCAGCAGTTCCCTACTGGATCAGGCCACGCTGCCTGGTCTTTGCTCATTCTCAGTGTCAGTTCCTTGGTACTCTGAGGCAATAGTTTGCATTTTAGGGAGTCCCCCACAAGGCACTACCATGTGCTACACTGGGGAGCTGCAGGTCATCAGTCCTTCCTTTATACTATCAGGGCTGTACCATAATTGGGCTTCCTGCTGATTGATACCTTGAAGTTTCATGTCTCTCACGGACTCAAGCTGTCTCCCATTCCTGCCCACCCAGCGCACAGGCAAACTTTATCTTGTAAGCCTGTGTAAGAGAGGAGACAAGGATAATCTGAGCAGCTGTGATTTAAGATTTGGATAACTGAGGCACAACATGGGTATCTCCAAGGGGCAATCCCTAACTGATGAGGGAGGTTTATGGAGTATTGAAAACTGACTGTGACTTTTTTTCTGTTGTTTCTTTCTAAAAGCAGAAAGGCCTCCAAGCAGCAATGCTGGTCTGGATATCTCCGCTTTGTAAAAGCCACAGATCTCATCCTCTTCTTTTTTCTGCTGCAATTGTTAAAATGTAGAATAGCATTTTATTTTTTAAATTAATAACTTCTGCTTCAACATTTCTGATTAGGGTATAAGATCTTTATTACACGAATGAAATCAGCATAATCTTTTTTGCCTAAATTTACACACACAATACAGATAGCTTTAGTTCCCATTTCTGAGAGGTATAGAATTTTTATTCTCTTATCCTAACGGATAGAATTTCAGGCAATTATGTTGTTTATATTTTAGAGACCAAACTATTTTTTTATGTGAATTTCAAATAACTCTATTGACTTCAACAGAGTTACAGTGGATTTACATTACTATAAATGGTAGTACACATTGGTCCTTAAATGACTATGGGGATTTTGGATTACCCAATGGATTTGGCAAACCATACTCAATAATTTTGCTAAAAATGTCTTTATTCCTGGGGCCATTTAATATTTATGCACTTGTTTCAAGCTTGTTTCTAAAGAGTACGATGATTTATTATGAACCAACACTTGCACAATAAGCTATATAAAACAGCTATTTAGGTTTGCTTATGTTTACCACAAAATCAGTTCAAGGCATCTGAGAATTTTCCTTGGTTAAAATAAAGTATGTACAATATAATGAAGAAATCTTACTTGATATAACCCATAAGCTTGTAGGACAGACAGCAAAGTGCCATGGTTTGACAGATGCCAGTGGACATTCATTGCCTACTACATTTTCCCCTCTTAAAGCTTCCCTGTTCCTATTTTCCCTCCAAATATATTATCTTTTGAAATTGGGGATAAGTCTTACCAATAGTGAAGAAGCAGCAATCTCTTTCTGTGTTTCTTGGCAAACAGCTGAGTTATTTTATTTGAGGGGTAATGTTCTGGGAGTTTCTAATTTATAAAACAAACAGATGGCTGCCATTTATGTATGGTTTTTGATTTTTACATTATAATCTTTCAATTATTATTTTAAAAAAGTACCTGAATAGCTTTCAGCTTCTTCAAATCATGAATCACCTCTTTCAACATCTCTGCAGTTTCCTTGCACCGGTACGTTGTCTCAAGGGAGAAGAAGACTTGCTCTTCATGCATGATTTGACCCTACACTGAGGTCATTCTCTCACTTACACTGGATAACTGAGTGAGGGCTAAATAAGACCCTTGACAGGGTCCGGGTCAGTTAACAGAAAGATTTAGAAATTATATTTTCATTTTTTTTAGTTTAAATTATTTTAATTTAATTTACCTTATTGTAAAGATTCAGAATCTAAATTTTACAGATCAGAAAAAATTCATATTGATGACTGAAATTCAGACCAAAGGCAAAAATCTCAGATCCCAGATTTTGGATCTCTTTCCCTTCTGCCAAATGGTGATTTTTAGTAAACAGAGATGACTTTGATTTAACTTTTCACTATGTTCTATCCACCCTATTTTGTTGCCCATCAAGCAAGAAACATTAGTCATCACTCTGTCAACAACAGAAAAAAAATGGCTAAAATAGGGGTCTGATATATATCAGCTGCTGTTATTCTTATTTCAAGTCAAGAGAATACAATTTCCACAAATTTGCTTAGACTCATAAAGTCTCACGCTTAGAGATACAGCTAGGGTTTTCAAAGCCACATCAAAGCACAAGCCCTGTCACTGCCACAAGAGGAGAAACATTGCTCCATTCGTCAGCACCTGCATTATGCATACCCACTTCCTTCCCTTTGATGACATCAACGAGATCAAAATGGGTTCAGCTCTCAGAAAGTAGTGTTGTGGCTCAGTTATAGGTGTTTGGGCCAGAGACAATTTGTGGGGAGAAACTCTCCACCTTCAGGCTATGCAGTAAGGTCATCAACAAGCAGTTAAAAGCAATTTATTGCATCATCCTCTCTTCCAAGTTTTCTGCTTTCCATGATGTCACACGAGCAAAAGATTTTTCATTTAGAAGAAATGCTTGCTGTGTGGCAATTGTCACATCCTTGGAAACAAACAAAAAAATGGAAAACCTAGGGGACCGGAACCATTTTGGAAATCAGTAAGAGAGAGAAAAAAGTTCTCAGGACATAGGTGAATTTCTATCCATTGCAACTGTCAGGAAATAGAGCTTCTTGTTAAAAACAAGGCTAAAAGAAAATCTGATATAGTCTTACTGCCATGAGGCTGCTCAAGTGAGTAAAGGGGAGAAGTAAGTATCTCCCACTTACAGGTGTTTCCAAACTGAACAAAAATGAAATGTGTCCTATCATCCTTAAATAGAAAAATAGGATGGAAAATGGGGAAAAGAAAGGTCAGGTTTAATGCAAAGTATTTCCTGTCTAATAAGATAGAACTTTGACACGTGCTTCTACAAATGCCATAGATCTCTGCGCATTCAGGAGGCATCGCTTCCACACTCTGATGTTTCTGCTGGTTTCAACTCCTGACCCAGGTCCCTGCAAACGACCCACACCATGGACAGCAGAGAGCTGAGCTAGCTGTGATGGCTCTGTCATGGGACACTAGAACTCCAAAAAGGATGGATTTGTGCAGCCTCAAACGATTGTGTGCATGAAAACAAATACATTATTTACTTTGATGTGTTTAAGCCAATTGCTTAAGTCATCACTAGTCACTCTGCAGCAAAAGAAAGGGAAATTGCACAGTTGAGCAATACAGAAAACTGACCACCAGGCTGACTATCCAAACAAGTGACAGGCAGAGAAGCCACCTGGATGTTAATGTGATCAAGTCTCAGTAAAGAACTGTAGACAGAACACATTGTAAATGATTACAAGTGCCCAGCCATAAGTTGCTCTAACTGCTAAAGGCAGCGTGTACTTATTTAATAAGAGGTATTTTTCCATTTTGGCCATAAACCATTGGAAACATCTCATGGCTTCCCACTGTCATGCTAGAAATACATTTTTTTGGTTTTGATATGATTTGTGAGATTAAACTAAACTCTGCAGTCAGCTGAAACTTCAGTCCCTCTCTCTGGAACATCTGCTGAAGTGTGAAGGAACACAGTGCAGAGGCTTCCTCTGAGCTTACTCTTTGATTTAGCACAAACAAATGCCTTAAAAATAATTTACTGTATTTGCTAAACAACTACTCTGAAAGAGAAGCTGCACATCTTGGGAGCTAAAACATAATAGCCCAGTTCTGGTGAGACACCACCAGGGTGACCAAGCTGACTGTGTTTTCTGGTGACAAGCATGCAGGATAAAAGTGATTCGTTCAGACCATTTCCATTCTTCCCACTTCATGGCTGGGAATCTACCAGGGCCAGTTAAGAACTGAAAAGTCTAAGAAAAAGTTAGAACATCTATTAAAAAACAACAACAACAACAACAAAAAGCTGGACAAATACAAATTGACATTTAAGAGGTTGTCAAGACTTGCTACACATGCCACAAATATAAGTCCAGTCCAAGTCAAAAAACTTCAATGTCACTAACTCAGGCAGAAAGAAATAAAAGGCTCTCTGGAGCAAAGCTGACATAGGTCTGATTATGCTGACAGAGGAAAATAAAGTACTTGTTCTAGAATATTATTCTAACTTTCCTGAGAGCTTACTAGGAGACATTATGGCTAAACAGGTAATCAGACGTGCCAAATCTATTTTTGCTAAATATAGCACACCTGTGATCAGAAAGTCTGACAGTGGGCTACAGTTTTGTAATTTACTGATGGCAATTAGATATATTTTAAGCAGTAAAGAGGCCCCAAGCATCCATCCTGTGGTTTAATGAAGTTGTCTCCTTAGAACCATCAAATCATATAATTGTTTAAATTGAAAAAAAACACTTTTAAGAACATGGAGTCCAATTATAAACTCGGTACTGCCATGTCCACCACAAAACCATGTCCCTGAGAGCCCCATCTACATGCCTCTTAAATGGCTACAAGTATGATGACTCTATCACATCTCTGGGCAGCCTGTTCCAAATCTTGACTACCCTTCCCATAAAGAAATTTTTCCTAATATTCAACCTGAACCACCCCTGACACAACTTGAGGCCATTTCCTCTTGTGTTGTTGCTGTGACTTGGCAGAAGAGACTAAATACTTATTTTCAGATATTTTCATAGAGCAATAAGGTCTCCTTTTCTCCAAAGGAAACAACCCCAGTCCTTTCAGCTGCTCCATATCAGATTTATGCTCCAGATCCTTCTCCTCCATTGCCCTTTGCTGGACATTCTCTAGCACCTCAGTATCTTTATTTTTGTGAGGAGCCAGCCTCTTAAGCAGGACAGTCTATCCTCCAGAAGTCCAAGGTGTCAGTGTTGTGCTTACTTCTCTAAGAACCAAAAACTCTATTATTCCATGATTACTATGCCCAGGGCAGGCTCTGACCATCACATCACTGACCAGCTGTGGCTGCCTGACCAACTCAGTGGCCTTCTATGATGTGTGGCTACATCAGTGGACAAGTGAAGGGATATAGATATCATTCATATGGACTTCTGTTAAGACTTTGGCATGGTGGCCCTCAACATCCTTCTCTCCAAACTGAGATAGATTCAGCAATTGAATGGCTAAATGGATAAAGAATTGGTTTAATGGCTGTCTCATTGCACCAAGATGAGCTCAGAGCTTTGGCCCACTCCCAAAGATTTAACATCACAGGTGTAAGTGAAACCCACAAACACTGGAGTGTCCTGTTGGGGGGTCACAGGTGCTTCAGGGGGGACAGAAAGGGTAGGAGAGCTGGAGGGCTGGCACTGTTTGTAATGGAAGGGCTGGAATGTGTGGAACTCACAACTGGCAGTGACACAGCTGAGAGCTCTGGGTACAAGTCTGAAGACAAACAGATAATGCAGATGCCATCGTGGGAGTCTGCTACAGACCAGCCACGATGATGTCCATGGGATCCTTGGGACATTGAACAGGACCAGGTGCAAGGTGTCCCTCTGCTCTGCTCTGGTGAGAACCCACCTGGAGAACTGCCTCCAGCTCTGAGCAAGCTGGGCTGCTGGCAGGTGTCCCTACTCATGGCAAGGGAGTTGGAACTGAGGGGGTTTTAAGGCCCCTTCCAACCCAGTTCATTTATTTACCTTATTTTAAAGATCACATTATTACCAACCAGCCCTAGTTGTTACCTGCCTTGGCCTTCCCTTTGATCCCTACCCATAAATCATCAACTATCATTAAGCTTTAGAAAAACAAAACACTCCCTAACATACATGGCCACCCCACCACCTCTCCTTCCATGCCTTCTGATGAGGTTAAACCATCTGTTTCAGCACTGTAGTGGTTCAAGAAGCCAAACCATGTTTCTTTCTGTTTATTCCCTCATTATTCCCTGCAGCTGGAAGGCTGGAGGAGAGCACTGCTTGAGCTCCTGAGCCCGCAGCCACTCCTCTCAAGGCCCTGAAGTCTCTCCTGCTGGCTGTTGGACTTCTTGTTGTAACTTCGTGAGTTCCCACCTGGGAAATCAATACTGAATAATGATCCCAGGGCCCTACCAAAGAAGGTCCTTCCCTTCATGTTGGCAACCAAGGGCAGCAGCAGTGCTCCCTAAGGAATGGGCTGGTCTGCAATCACAGACACACCTGCTGGGCTGGGCAAGAATTCATCCCCCTCGCCCTCTGTCCCTTTAGTCTCTGTGTCACAGGAAAAATGGTTCTGTCCAGGGCTATACAAGAAAAGTCCAGCCAAAGGCCACTCCATCATCTCCTCCCACCTAAGATTCTTCTCAACTTCTCTCATGCCCATTTACTCTTATCTCATCTCTATCTCTCTTCTCACTCAACTCCAGGAGGAATCAGCATTTGTAAGGTTTCCAGCATTCAAGAAAAGGGTTAAAAGTCTCAGGCTCTGCCTGTCCAGAACTCCCAGGTCTGCCCTGCGCACTTTCTCACAGCACCCCCCCACACCCCTCCTTCACTCCGGCCCTGCTATCAAATTTCAAGGTGGCACAGGCACAGACACCAGCTCTCTCCCTCTCTCCCTCGGGGGGTGGGCTGCCCAAAGCCTCTCAGAGCTCCTCCACCCTTCCATCCTGCAGGGGCCTTCACCTCCCTTCTCTGTCCCAGGCCCGGCCTACCGGCCTACCTCCTCCAGCCTCATGGCTCCCCCTCCCCCCCCCCAGCTCAGAGCCGGGCAGGGGAGCTCTGATCTCTCCTTCACGGACCGAACACAAAAAAAAACTTCCCCCTACGTGTTCTCAGCTTTTAACCCCGCCCTGTGTTCTCAGAGGCGTATCTATGTCCCCAGTGGCCACACCAGGTGCCAATATTCAAATCTGAACACCTATTGGTTTGACCACAGCATCCCAAAAAACTGACTTCCTCTCAAACCACGACGCATCCTGTCTCACATTCCGTAACACTCCTCAAGCTACTCCTCTCCTCCTGAGAGCTGCTGTCACTAGACAGAGCAGCCCCTGTGCCTGGGTGACCTCCACTGGCATCAGAGCAGGGCCCACCCTGCAGCTGGGTGTCCTGTCCCAGAGCCCTGTTGAGGTGGCTGCCTCAGTCACAGCGGGTGTGGAGCTCACAGAGGTCCTGCCTTTCTGCCCTGTGGGCACCATTGCTCCCTGACAGAGCTGACAGGGCTTCAGTGCCCTTCTTGCGTGCATTTCGGCAGGAACTGCCAGCCAAACTGCAAGGCTGTGCCCTGATGGCTGTGTCCTGTTTTCCCACCTTGCTGGTGTCACTCCTGGTTGCCAGTGCTCCCTAAGGCCTTATTTCATAGGTTCAGAGGCTTGGCCACCATTGCCACTGGTCCCACCTGGCTTCTGTGATCCAAAGCCTTCTGATCTGTGGGCTTCCAGCAGCTCTCCCATCTCCTCCTGTGTGGTGTTGTGAGGTCCTCTGGATAGGTGAGAGAGGAGAATTTGACTCCATGTTCTCAGAAGGCTGATTTATTATTTTACTATATTATATTAAAAGAAATGCTATACTAAAACTGTGCTAAAGAAAGAGAAAGGAGACATCAGAAGGCTAGACAAGAATGATAATGAAAGCTTGTGACTGACTGCTCAGAGTTCGACACAGCTGGGCGTGATTGGCCATTATTAAAAACAATTCACCTGTTCGGATAAACAATCTCCAGACCACATTCCAGAGGAGCAAAACATGGAGAAGCTGAGGCTTTTCATCTTCCCAGGAGAAGAATCCTGGCGAAGGGTTTTTTTCAGAAAATATCACAATGACACTCCTGAGCTTCCCTCGGGTCAGGAAAGTCTGCTGTGCACTGCTCCAGAGCGTTCTGCTGCCAGTCCTGCCAGAGCCAGAGCTGCTCACCTCAGCAACCTCAGGAAGACCAAGCAGAAGACATGTGCTGACAGAGGGTACAGAGGCAAAATAAAAGGGACATTTTTTGCCAAAGAAACCATCACACAAGCACCAAACAGAAAAGCAAGAAAACCCCTAAAGATAGCTGTCCCAGGAAAGTTGGATCTGGTACTTCAGAGCAGCAATGGCATATTTTACAGGAGTCAGTCCTAGCAAAAATATCATGAGTGAACAGATTCTAAGTACTGAAAGTCCCAATACCACTGATATCTCAGGAGAAACTCAGTAATTTAAGAAACTAGAAAGGTCTAATTTAATTTAAAATTGTTAATGAAGTAAATATGATGGTTACAGATATTTGTGATAGGATGTCATTTGCCTTCATTTTATAAAGTTGGTTTTGTTTAGGTTTTTCTTTTCCTTTTGCCTAGGACAGTAAAGCAAAATAAATGTTGAGAATTGCACCTTTCAATGGAAAACGCAGGCATTGCTATATTCCACCTTAGACACTTACAATCAGGATAAAAATCTCAGTGAGAAAAACAAGATCCACTATTGTCTGATGGAGAAAAACAGACACCTTCATAGGATGCTTTTCCACACCTCAAGCCAGGAATCCAAACTGGGAAAAGTTTTTTCCCTCTCTCTCTCTCTCTGTCTTTGTCCCACCGTGGGCTGCACAGCGAACACAGATGGGAAGTCAGGCTTAAGTGTCTTACTGTGTGACATTTAGAATCAAGGGCACTGATTCCTGTCCCCAGCCTCAAGGATGATGCTTGACTAACAGTTTCCCTAGGAGACAGCTGTTTTCCATGACCTTTTCAGTGACCTTAGGCCAGGCCTTCAATAAGAAAGCCTTTTATCACTTCACCAAGGACTCCTACATGCTACAGGAATCTGCTCTATCTCCCTTTTGCGACATTGGATCGATTTCCCTGAGTCTCTACTACAGCTACTTTCAAGGTCCCAAGTTAATTTTCGTGGTATTTTTATTTCCACACCCCTTTGAGTCCTCCTTTGCAGCAAACCAAAACCCAGGGAACAAACCCAGGGACAGGACATCTGCATTTCCCTTGGGCTTCATCTGTTCCCTCATGCATGGGGCTATTGGCTACAACTCTGTGCATATAAGATCAGGTTGCTTTGCATAGTGTCTAGCTCAGCATTAACACTCAGGTCTGCAGCTTTTTCCGTGTCCTCCGAAATGCTAACACCAGGGCACTCTCGAAAGGCAACTGGGTGGCTGCTGGGGCTGGAAGTAATGCCAGGGCTTCTGCATCCCATTTTGAATCAGGCCCATGGTAGATAGCAAACAAGCATTGCTACCATCTGATGGTTGCTTGGGGAAGTGAGTTTAGATGCTGCAAATGTTCGTCTCGGATAAAAAACACCACTCCCCGTTGCATCAAGGAGCACTGTGCTGGCAGCTTCCTGGCTTGCAACAGGAAAGATTCACAGACTTATGTTTTATTTCTAGCTCCTCTCACATGACTCTGAGGAAAACAGGCAGCGTAGACAAGTAGAACTGAAGACTGAAGTCATTTATATAATTAAATACTCATGTGAAGGATAGAGGTGTATTTTTAACTTAGTCAGATATTTTGCTCCTAGGGAGTTTAGAAAAACATTATATTAAAAAGTTGGTTTTTAGCAAAGGGAGGCATTCATTATTGGCATAATGCATCTTAATTGGGTGGGGGGGGGGAGGAAAAGCTCTAAAAGGGTCTTTTTGTTTCTTTTAAAAAGCTTTTTTAAAAAAATTTACTTCTTTTTCTACATGTGGATAGATCAAGGGATTCCTTTACAGGTGTTCATTGTTTTGATGGTGTATCCTATATTAGGGAAATTGAGGCACTGAGATACTGAAGTTTAAATTCACAGATTCTCTATGAAAATGGTCAGTACCTGACCTTACAGTGTGGTTCACTTTACACTCCCTTTTGCGTGTTCAAAATCCAGCTGTAGTGAATTCATTTGTCACTGAAGAGTCAGCATTTTCTTCAATTCAGATAATTGTCCTTTCTTGCATATAATGTGTGGCCACAATGGTTTCTGCCCACAGCACAGCATCCATCCTCAGATCCTTCTTGCCTTCTTGTCCCACACCCTATTCATTTTTAATTAAATGAATCAACCATCCAGTCCATTTTTGTTTTCCCTCCTTTCCTCCTCAGCAGTACCTAATTCCAATTTATTTTTCACTCCTTCTCCTCTGTTTTTCCTGCCATATAAATTTCTTGTCCTGACCTGTTTCCAACATTCTCAAGCCAGGTTTCTCTTTCTCATGTGTGCAGCATGCAATTTCCTCATCTCCTCCATACAAGACTCACTCGAGGAGAGGAGAAAGGATGTATACCAGGAAGGCACAGGAGAGTCATTGCTTTCAGGTACCGAAATGCTGAGCTTCACAGCCCACCACCCAAACCACAATTGGAACTGAAATTGAATTTAGCAGCTGAAATTTAAGATGTCTCAAAGAACTCAAGGAGCTTGTCAATTTTAGAGGCCTGTGCATCGAATAAATCCTGGTCACAGCAAGTGACCCACTGAGATCTTGAATCTTTTCTACAGCTTATCAGAGCTTTAGAGCTTAATTAACAAAATAGTACCAGATAGCTCTGGATAGGATAAGCAATATATTTTTCTCTAGTCTTGTAATCTGGGGGAAAAAAAAAAAAAAAAAAAAAAAAAGCTAATTATTTTGGACTTTTTGAGGGTTGGATTGCCGTAAATTTTTTTGTTTTGTTTTTGTTTGGGGTTTTTAGGGGAGGTGGGGGAACGCTAGTTTGCTGGTTGGTTTTCATTGTTGTTTGTTTTTCTTTGGTTTTTTTGTTTTTGTTTTGTTTTGGAGTGGTTTTTTTGTTTGTTGGGATTTTTTTTTGGGGAGGGGTGGATTTTTTTTTTTGTTTTGTTTTGTTTTGTTTTAGTTTTTTTTTGTTCTCCCTAAGAATACAAGCAGGTACCCAAGATGTCAGAGCTGTAAGGAACTGAATTTAGGGCCAAATAATGGGTAGTGTCATCAACCTTAGGAAGAAACAGGAAAACCAGAGCTGCTTATCAGAGAGAAAATGGCCTATTTTATCTAGGTGACAAGACCCAACAACATCTCATGAATCCATTATCTGAACTATTATCTGCTTTACAAAATGCCAAACTCTCCACTTAAGGAATAATTACAGTTGCAAATTGCCATCGTTTGCATAGTTTACAAATTAGACAGTTTAAAAATCCTACCTTTTGAAAGCACTGAGGCTTCTACATTGCCCTCGAAATAGACAAATGCACGAGTCATGTAAATTATCAAGAAACTGACATTTAAAGTGGTGCTACACTAAGAAACCAATTTTTGTATTTATTTCTCATCCTGATTTCGGTACCCTGCAAAACAAGAAATGCCTACAGTATAAATTCTTTATAAAATTAATATGTATGGGAAATCTCGTTTGAGGTAAACTGGCATGTATTTTTTATACATATTATGATTTGTTCCTGGAGCAAATGCATTTGTTTATGAGTTAATCAGTAAAAGGCTTTTGTGTACCTAGATCTTTGTGCTTTATCTGAAGAGTGTCAGTTCTTCAGAGCTTGTTACAGAGCAGTTGTTCTTTCCGTAATGGTGCTTATGCATCTTATCATATTTTTAGTACCATTATGCACTTTTAAATTCTTTTCTCCTTATGAGGTCTGGAAATCTCCTTCTCCATCTCCAAGTGAGAAAAAAAACTTAGGCAAGAGAAAGCTTAATGATTTACCCACAGTCATGCAGATAGCAATAAGACAGCTGAACAGGGTTTTCTGTGTAAAGTGCAATGAGGACAATATTTGCTCTCACTCCATAAGTCCTAGAAATAAATTACTTGCCCACTGGCAGGGCTCAGCATTTTTCAGGGGTGTCCTCACTTACTACCTGGCATAGCTTGGAGTCTTATATGGGAAAACTGCAGTCAGTGTGGTGAAACCTTCAGTTTTTACACAGACTGAAGCACAGCCCTTGGTAGTACCAGAGCTACAGTGTCATAGCCCCTTCTCTAAACTACTGTCAGAGGGCACAGGCTGAGATGCAGAGTTACAGACAAGCAAGGCCAAGTAGAAAATAATTTCTGTTTACATCGGTGTGTGAGACAGGAATTAACACCAGCAACAAAAAATCCTAATGCAAAAAGAAAAGAAAGGAATATTATGGACACAAATATGGTGACACATGATTAAGTTACACCTGTCCTCAAAAAGAAAAGTTGAAGGAACTGGGGTGGTTTGTCCAGAAATGTGGGAGGCAAAGTAATGGTTCTTCAGTTCAAGAGCTGCCAAGGCAAGTGTGGTGAATTGTTTTTCAGAGGCACCATGAACAGGAAAAGAAGGCATGGACTCAATTTGCAGCAAAGTTTTAAAGTAGACACCAGCAGTATGTTCTCCTGACGTGGAACAATTAAGTAGCTGAGTAAACTGTTTGGGAATCTTGCCGCATCTCCATTTTTTGGGGTTCTTTAAAACATAGTGGAAATCTGTCAGGCCTCAAACAGGCAGAAAATCAGTTTTAGAAGGACAAAGGAATAGATGATTTCGTGACTCTACATCCTAACCCTGAGTTTTCTTCTGTGTCTTAATAACCAGAGTTGACTTTTGTTTCTTCTTAAACAGAAACTCTCTGTAACATACAGAACCAGGAGACAAGCATATGATCTAGTAAACTGAAGACCTAATTTGGAAAATATTCATGAGATTTCAAGGCTAGGATATTTGAGGCAAAAATAGAAGCATTCTCTTCAATGATTTATAAAATTGCTTTAGAGAGAGAGGGTAGAACATGCACAGCGATGTAGTGAGTGAAAACAAAAGTAATTGTTAACATGTTGCATTTTGAAGAGTAGTGGCACCATTTGCCCTCCTGAATTTTGTATCAGTACTTCCATGAGCTCTCCTGATCTGTGCAGATGTGACTTTGGTAGGCCTGGGAAAGGCATGACCTCGGTTCTTCCCTTGACCTAGAAATGTCAGGGTTAATCTGTTCTTCCAATTTATATCTAGGTTGCCTGCCCTCCTTCCCTGGGAGTGTTTCAAGACAAACACTAAGCAAGCATTCAAAACTCTAAGCTGCTGTCTTATCCTCTATTTGACAAACTCATGAGTTTTTTATAAATGTAAGTCTTCCTTTGATTTTTGCCTGCTGCACTGAGCCCCTCAAATTAAGGGTTACTATTTAATGAGACTAAAACAGCCTCATTGGACATATGTCTCCAGCAGCACAGCACAAACAAAATGGTAACAGTCTTCTACTTGCTTAGTATTAGAAATAAAGTTGCCTGGGCAATTTTCTTTGTAAGATAATTATGAGCTACCAGGTAATACAATTAGATGATGCCTCACTCTACCTAAACCAGTTAAAAAGGCTTCTTTTGTTTTGTTTTGTTTTTTTACCTTATACTACTGGTAAAAGCTTTTGCCTAAGTGGCGTCCCTGTCATCTGTATTGCAATTTGGTATTATCCCAGGTGAGAGCACAGGTCTCACAGAAGCTGTAACACGGTGTTTTGAAAACAGTTGGAACCATCTGAATATTCAGATAACTGGTAGTTAAATTTCCTCAGTGTAGATGAACAAGGGGGACCTCTGAGAAGTCTGAAGTTCTGCTAAGGGGCCTTCAGCTTTTTGAAAGGACATAAGACCAACAGTAATATATCTGAACACCTCTATCATAGCTCCCAGCTGCCTTACAAATAGCCATAAAATCCCTATTTCAAAATCCCTATTTCTGGAATTGAAACAGGTCTTCTGTCAAATATTGTTTCCACTGGTTTGAAAAGCAAGTCTGGAAGAACATGAATTCTGCTGGTTCTGTCCCCCAGCATTTCACATATTTTTTGTTGAGCCTATTTCACTTACAAAAATCTATAACTTTCGGAGAATCAGAATAGGCCACAAATGCACGCATTTAAATTTTTCAAATAATGCTTGGTGAGGGCTGGAAAGGAATGGAACATTGGGGGATTTGTAGCACATGATAAATCTTAGTGCCATTTGGGATGCTGCAGCACTCAGCCTCACATCTTTGCCTTATTTTTCTTCAGAGGTGACTTAGCTGAATTGCCCCTTTAACCTTCCTTGTCTTCACCTGAATTTTCCCCCTTGCCCTACATGAGTCCTGCAGTGGAATCTAGAACCTCAGATAGTTCAACAACTTTGGAAAACCTTTTATTTTTCTCCCCCACTGCTCTCAGACATCCTTGGCCAAGAGTTCTCCACCACTGAGTTCCATCTCGTCTCACTCTACAGCCTTGTAACTGACAAGATCAAACATTATTTATTCATTTCACTGTTGGGGTGGGGTTCAGCCTAGAGAAGAACTTCACTGAGCTGTATGAACGATGTAGGAGAGTTTCTGTTGCTGAAAATTTATAGTTGACAGAAACAAATAGTGAGGGAAACAGTATTTTTGTCATATTTTTTCTGAGGTTGAGTGGGAACATCAAACTATTGCCTTCTGTTCACACAAGAAATCTCTGATGTTTTAAAATACTCTGCTTCCCTGCCCAGACTACAAAATCACCTTCCATTTCATCAAGGTTTTGTATTATGCAAATGTGAGAAGACACTCATATTTTAGATGTTCCAATTCATTCCCAACCTTCATCTTTAAACAGATTTATTTGTTGGGTGGTTTGGTGGGGGTTTTGTGGTTTTTTTTTTCTTTCCACCTTCCAAAATTGTTTGCTTTGATTTCATGCTGTTAAAAATAAAACCTGTGATCACCTTCACGTAAAATTTTGTCTGTGCTCCTAATTTGTCAGTTTTCTCTGTGCTTTGGCCACTAGAGGGTAGCACAAACAGCCTCCTGGAGCGAAGGTCCAAGGACCCCCAGGAGGACCGCGGGGGCCAGGAGAGGTGGAGCAGGGTGGTGAAGCGGGAGCGAGGGGCTGTGGGCAGAGCTCCTTGCCTCTGCTGAGCTCAGCAGTGAAGCCACCCCTGAACCAGGTGGGTCTAGACATGGATCATTCCGGTTAACCAAGCCTAGGCGTGGTTTTGGGGAGATAGAGAAGGGTATTCATGCATGTATATTAATGATTTTCAGCAGAGGTTGGTTTTGTTTAAATGAGGACCTGTTTGTATTTAACCCTTTGGGCAACATTCATCTGGATCTGATTGAGACTGCCCAGGACATTAATTGTAATGTTTACAGGGACAAACTGGATAAACTCAATGATGGTAGAATTAATGAGTGTGATATTGAAAAAAAAAACCAAAAAACCAAAACATATGAAAGAAGTGAGAGTAGTGACAGTGTGCCTCTGTAAATTCAAATGTACAGTAGCCTGAATTCTCTGAATTGTTTAGAAATTTTGCTCCCTCTAATAACCCTTTGGCTTATAAATCACATCACTGCCTCCTGACTTTGCCTTGAGAAATTTGTTATATGCCAATCCAAAGGATGAAAGGTTTACTAGCCTATACACCCCAAGCCTGAAGCATAGCCCAAGACTGAGAAGAAAGACAGGAGATAGAAGCTCTGGAGATAGAGTAGATTTCCTGTGTCGATACTAATAAACAGATCAGATCTGGTGTAAAAATGTTCTCCCTTCTACTGAAAATGAAAAGCAATAAAATACAATATCTAAGCTAGGATTCTGCCCACCTTCGCTGTCCAGAACAGAAAAGAAGGTGAAGAAGCCAAGTCAAAGAGAGTGAAAACACAGCTGTTTTGTATACTCACCTCCAGATATCCTGTAAACTTTGACTGCTGTACAGAAGTGAAAAAAATAGCAGCAAAAAACTTTGGGAATTGTCCTACAGAACAAAACAGGATGCAACAGCTGAGAAAAGCCTATTATAAAGCAATTTTCATAAAGTGTCTAGAACAGGCCAAGGAACTGCAAAGAAAAAAAAAAAGATAAGAACAGACGGAAAAATTATATAACAGGTTGTAGATCATCAGTGTTTTTTTTTTCCTTCTCAGCAGCAATGAATCTGGTAGTAAAATCAGCAGAAAAGCAGTGTACGGGTCCACTGATGGCAGGAATAAAGCAGACCCAGGGGAAAGCCTAAATGGACAATAATTGCAGGTTATTATATACTGTGCTGCAGTACAGTGGAAAGCTGGTCAGCTATTAGCAAGTTTGGAAGGAATAATCAAGAGAACAGAGAAGAGTTTATAATCTTTCACACTCAGCAAATCAGAGGCAAGTCTCCAGAGCTGAGAGATGGGAAAATAAACGAGTGATATGAAGCACCAGGGTTGTATCTCCACTGCTGAGTGGAAGGAATTTTTCTGAGGAAGGAATTTGTCTAAATATGATTTTTTAAACCATTGTGGCTTGCAAAGCTCTGTTTAGCTGAGGTTCCTGGGCTGGGTGCAGAGGTGGTCTTGCCTAATGGACACAGCACCTCGGGAAAGTTATAAATTTAGTAGTTTATTAAGGCTTTAGGCTTTTATTTACCTATGTTAAACACTTTGAGCAAAATTCAGTTTTTTCAACATGAACATCCACTGTCACAGAAGGAGCAGTGAGACATCCCACTCTGTCCTGGGAGTCCTGTGTCATGTCTATCTGTCCCGAGCACATGTCTTAGCTTTTGTAGGGCATTTGGGAGATCACTGGATACCTGTGTTCAGACACATGCATCCCATCCCCAGCTACATGGCATTGTGAATCCAATGTAAAATTACAACCAACTCCTAACCCATATGCAGATGTCCATCCTTCTGCCTCTAATTTATACATCCTTGAATAACTAAACTTCTTGGTTTCCTCAGACGAGTGTCACAGCTAAGTGGGATGAGTCTGGACCTGTGTGCCTCCCAGTCCTCAATGTATTTATCCTACCAACGTTCCTGTGAAGGAAAGAGATGCTATAATTCCTCCCTGACATATGGGCAACAGAAACAGTCACGCAGAGAGTTTGTGCTCAGGAAGGAAATTGAGTCTCCGTCTCCTCGATTGTAGCCGTTGAATTGTTCCCTCTTATGTTGTTAAAACTGATTGCCTGCACAACAGACAAAGGTTTAAAAAACAATATTACCACTAATTAGATTCTTCTGCATTCATTTAGTTTAACACTGTAGATTATTTGTATCTCTTTTTTTTAATGCATCTTTGCCAAGTCCGTTTTTATTTGGCATATCTTGATTCCATTATGGCATTAGGAAAAAAGGGAGACAAGATACCAACTTTTCTGCTGATTATTTCAACTCCCACTACACAGCAGATGACTGAGAAATCCTAAAGATGAGTCAGAGGGTGAAATAGAAAGTGTGGAGAGATTGTTTTAAATTAATGGGCGTGCTGAAAAAATATCTGACAAAAAAAAACCCAAAAACCAAAAAGCAAAAGAAAAAAAAAGATATTAACATTTCTAGATAAGTTGTCTTTAAAGGCTTTCTAAGTCAGTAAAAGTATCAGTGTATCCCCATGTAAAAGAGAAAAAAATGTGTTGGAAACGTATTTTCTTGATTAATTTTAGAAAAAGATTGAAGAAAAAATTAAATCACTTAAGTGTAATGCAGGAGAAATTTGCATTGTAAGGTATCACAAGTCAGTTTTAACTATGCTATTGCCTCTAATGCAGGCTTAAAATAATATTTAGCTGGGGATCTGCAAAGGAAACCCAAGTGGCTCAGGAAATAGAAAGAGTCACTGTAAAACATTTTCCTTTTCCACTTCATGCTAATTACCAAGTAGGGCTCTGCTGAGGTCGTGAAGGATATTCTGATCTTGCAGATGCCTTCTTTCAAATGAGATATCAAATCAAGTCCTGGCTACTGATAGTTACTGATAGAAAGGTCTCAGAGCCTATCCTACCCAAAGTCCAAGGAATAATCACAGTTACTCTCCATATACTGATCCTTCATTATCAGTCAAGGAGAAGTTTTTCCTTGGATCACAGATCTAAAACTCTGTCTGGTTGCTCTCTGCTGTTAAACAAACACTGTTCTCCACTATCTCTGTCCTCTTGGGACTCCAATTTTACACCTCATCTGTGAAGGCCATTGCTCTGCACTTCTGGGCTATTTTTTCAACACAGAGAACCATGGAGGAGATTTTCCAAGGGATCTGACTGGTGAAAAGTGGGGCTTTATATACAAAATTCAAACATTTCAAAACATGCCTTTTAGACAATCAGAAGTAATAGTTGTAAAAAATTTTAGCCCAGACTCAGATACACATAACAGTGGATGAGAACTACTGTTATTAATGGGAAACAGGGACACATTGTGTAGATTGCCAAAATGTTCTTTACCAGGAGAGTGCTTTCCATCAGTCTCCTGCAGACTCTTTCAACCTGGAAGAGTCTGCAGGAGACTAGAAAGTGGCCAACCAAAGAAACATACTGCTGCCAGCTCTGGGAGAAGTGGAGGATTTTGTTGGCTATGTAATGCGATGTTATGAAGCAGAATCTTGGAGATGTTGCTCCTAGATTATTGCTTGCAGCATGGGAGGAATCATTTAGCCTACCTGGCCTCTGAGGAGAATTGCTGTCCTGAGCTATTTTGCATGGATGTTGGTTCCAGGTCTTCTTTCAGAGCTGCCTTGTTACATGCTGTGAGTTTTTGAATTATCCACTCCAAACAGGACAGGAGCACCTTTGCCTTTGCCTTCCACTGCATTCAAAGGAGTTTTGCTTGTGTGTGGGCTGATAAAATAAGCTGATAAAAAGACTGGATAACTAGATTAGGGCAAATAGGATATAACTGATAATGACAGTGAGTGAGAAGGCTGGCAACCAGGCAGAGATAACAGGATTTATTGGGGAAATCAAACGTGAATTGAAATGGTTTTTGGCAACCAAATGAGTTAAAACAATAAAACAAGGGACAAAAAACAACAAACCAAACTAGGCCTTCAGAAAATCAAACTCCTGGGCCCAGTGTAACAGAAGAGAGGAGAAAGAGAAGGAATGTTAACAGACAAAAAATAAAGCAATCAAACCAAAACCAACTCACACCTTAGCAGGGGAGCGGGAGGATGAGATGAAATGATGAATGCTGAGCAGGAAAGGGAGTGGAGCAAATCCTTTTGCTTGGGCTTGAGGCCAGACTGTGGGAAACAGGTAAACAACATATTGCTTAAACTTGAACTAGCCATGCTTCGTTATCCGCATTTTTTCTTGACCACAGTCATGCTGAAAGTAGGAGATATGTATGAGAATATTGTTCATGTGTTTGTTTAACAGGAAATACAAAAAATAAAATGAAACTTCCTTCTTCAGCTCTTCATCTTGCAGGTTGCTGAAGTCCATTTGTTAGGTAAAAAGGATAGCTGATTTCAGGCTCCTCAGCAGAAAGGGAAGATGGCAGGCTGCAGTATGTGCTTTGTATTTTTGCCTTTTGTAGGTGGAGAAATGTCTGTTTCCTTGTAGATTGTTTTACACAAGTGAGTACGGCTAGTTTTTTGGGTTTTTTTTTCTTTCAGAGGAGCAATACATGATGTTGACATTGGTGTTGTAGTGAGAATTAATTAAGCATGGGATTAAGGTGAGTTAGATTAGAAGGAAGTTCAATCTTATTATTCATCCAACCATATTGTTAAGGAAAACAAAACAAAGCAAAAAAAAAACAAGACAAAAGTCTGATAAATACTTCCTCACACATCAGATTTCTCCAAGGTCTTGTTCAAGCTCATGTGACTGAGCTTTTTGGGTTCTGGCTTTGGTAGTTGATTTGTGTGGGTCTTTCCTGCTTCACATGTTGGTCTAATATAACTTCCTCTGCTTCCAGTGTTACAGGGAAGACCACAAAACTGGAATCCAAAATGAGCCACCACATACTTTCAGAGGGATGTTTTTGTAGGCTGGGGGTGGTGGGCATGGGATCACAGTCAGGAGATGAACAGTGATATTCCAAGTGTGAGTATTTGACCTTAAAAAAGATAATGGTTTTATATTGTTTCCTTGAAAGACTGTGTGGGGGGAGTGAGGTAAGGGAGAAATAAAGCTATTTCCATTTTAGAGCTCATGAAACACAAAACAAAGTGGCCCACAGCCACCTCAGAGATCAGAACCAAGGAGTCAGTCCAAATCATCAGACTCCAGGTGTGAGAAAGAAGACAATATTACCTTGTCCTTTTATTGAGACTGTTTCCTTGGCATCTCTCACCAGTGCTAAACACATAAGGAGAAGAATAACAAAGACTCTAACTGGAGGGAAATAATGAAGGCTTGTGAGGTTTTGTTCAGTTGCAGCAATCTCACATGTTTATTAATAGAAGGTCACAATGTGTAAATATATAATTTTGGCTGGATATGGGCAGCATCTCTTTAATTATCTAAAGAAAGAGGGTATTCATTATGTAGATAGTAAAGGAACATCATTCAGCAGAAAAGCAACAGAAAATTTCAAGCAAAGAAAGGCATGAACTGTTATTTTTCCCTGTCTCTTGCTTGTCATTATGAGTCATTTCTACAGAGTCTCTCTGTGCATGTGTAAGAGTGTATATATTTTTACACACAAAACCATAATGTCTGTATGACTTATATAAAATCATGTGTGTGCTTCCTTGGTAACTCTGAAGGCAGGCAGGAGCTGGAAATCCTGGGGAAAAAAAAAAAGAAAGTTAAATGAATGCAGAGCTGACCTGGCTCAGTGTGCAGTGACTGAGGGTAAAATAGAATTTGGTTTCACAAACTGAACTTCCTTTCATAGCCAGTGTGTCCTAAAGTGCTTTACATACAGTACAATGAGGGTGATGCCGGGAGTAGAAGCAAACACAGAAGTCATTGTAGGCACAAAAATAGCTCACATGTAGCCTTCTATATTAGAATCTGTTTCAGCAGGAGAATGGTCTTGGGAACATTATTAACTCTATATTCATCTGTTTCCTTATTGCCAAGGGATGTTGAACTTCTCCTTGGACAGCCTCTGAGAGGATGGCTTAAAAAGCATCACAGTTTCCAGTCTCTTTAAAAACCCCTACTATTATCACTTCCAAGTACTCATGTTTCACAGCGCAGTTATGACTGTATTGGTCTTTTCTTTCTTTTCTTCCATCTTGGACCTTGTCTGATTGAGTGTGAGTGATTGAGGATATCAGACTGTTATTCAATCAGAAGACTGGATAAGGGCCAACAGCAGCATTACACTCAGCCCTTTCCATTCATTGTATGCATTGAGTCATATTGCAAAAGAGTGTTTCATCCTTGCTAAATTCTCAGGCATCTCAGTCCACCATCATGCAAATTATCTCCCAGGAAATTATTGAGTCCAGAGGAACTGCTATTTGTTATATGGTATTTATGTACCATAGTTACCTTCCTTGAATGTATTAATGGACCACTTATGAACTTGGAACTGAAATTTTCCCACCTAGTTTCAGGAATTCACTCAAGATAGTGACTAGTTGTGGGTCTTTCTGTGTCACACTCTGTGTTTATTGAATGGATAAAAGCATCTCAAGCAGCCAATTTTGATTAGTCAGGAATAAAATGTCATCCAGAGATTCAGGTGGAGGTTCACCTCCTGTTCATCCCTTTTGAAAAAAACAGTGTCTCTGTCTTACTGAGTCTGTTACTCAGTTCTAGTGGGAACCTGGAGGCCAGCATAGACAGATGATGTCCCTCCTCTGAGCAGCATTAGAGTCAGGAATGGAATTCCGTCCGTATCATTCACATGATTCACTTCCAGCACAATGCAAACTTTGTGTCAGAACTTTGGAAAGTCTACTGAGTGCTTTAGGCTTCAGTGTAAGCCAACATATTTGAAGACTATATCCAATCTGAATAGCAAATACTTATTTATTTTGTTCATTTTATTAAATCACTATTGTTCTAATTCACTGATTGCTCAAACCAGGGGGATTTGAAAAACCATACAATAGTTCCCATCCAGACTGCATGTCTCACATTTCTTTCCATGGAAACCATGGCACAGGAGCCTTGATTCAGTCCTGAAACGAATCCTGATATGAGCCTGGGGACTCAAAAACACTGTTGGGTCTGCAAGTTGTTCTGTACTCAGTGAAGTTTGGAGACTAATACTGCTCAGCCTGACTCAGCCCACATGCAAATCAGTTTATAACAGTGTCTTCTAGTTTACACAAGTTTAAGTGCAAGAAGAACATGGTGCTAGTAATGTCCCAACAGTAATTATAACGACTGAAGGCTCTATGTGGATAAATGTCCCAGAATACTAAGGTCTGTATTAGGGTCCATGATGAGATTGTTCAGATGATGTATTGATTATTCAGAAGGCACATTTCTCTCCAAGCCCACCTGACATTATTGAGTTCTATATTAGAATCCATGATTTTCAAATCTTCAATATATTCTATGGCAAGTATAGCAAAATCAATGAGGTGTGATGACTGGGGATGATTTGGTATTTAATCTGCTGCTGTCCAGGTTGACTGCTTTGAAAGAAAGGAAAGCGGATATGGCAGCTAAAAGAGTTCTTTGAAATGTATACTTATGCATTTGATGCATATATTTGAGAGATAATAATAAAGATTTTTTTTTTTCAGCTTTCAACACTTAGAAACACTTGAGATGAGTTTTAGTGCTTTGAAATTGAGGGGCATGGTGAGGGATACAGTGTCTTTGAGTCTTATGTGCTTAGGCAGAAATTTTGACCCCTCAGTTCTTATTTTCATTTTAAAAAGTAGAAAAGAGGATTTCAACAGCAGCAAGGTTTCTTATTTAATTGTTTGGCATGAAAGAGCAGATCCTTACTTGATATGGACTAAGATATTTTATCCCAATCATTAAAACAGAACTCACATTTGCATGAAAGAGCTCTTCCTTTTAGATGAAAAAGCTGTGTTTTTTTCTGGGATGGGCTGTGAAATCTGATCTAAATTTTCAGTAAAGCTTGGAAGAGGCAAAGATAGAGGGAACTGATGTCCTTTGGGCAGCCACATTTGGCCTCTTGGGAAGAAAATTTCCTGCAGAATACAGTCACGAAAAATTGTATCCTACATCTTCAGTTAGGCACAAAATACTGTGGGTTCTGAAACCTAGACCAATCCACTTTATGTAATGGAAACTCAAAAACCACCAGCAAGGCTCTTGTCATAATTTGACCCCTTGAGGTAACTGTGGAAGACAACCAAGCTTTCAGGCTCTAACAGCCTGATTTGACCACATGTCAGTAGGACAAGCTTCCCCAGGCTCACAGGCTGTATGGAGTTACAGAAATTCAACTGATTCAGCTGTGTGGATGCAAAAAAAGATCACCTAGAGATGGTCAACCCTTTACTAAAAATATTTTATAACACCTGAATACCAAACACAATGAATCCATTGTAATGTGAAGGGTTGTAATTTCATTAAATAATGTTTATCAGCCACATAAAAATCCTCAAAGTAGCCAATTTCCCATGACCTGATCCCAGATCTTCAAGGGATCAGAATTCTCTCTCACAGGCATTACTAAGAAAGCCTCTCTCCCCACTGATTTCATAGACAGGAGTAATTATACACATGGCTGGCTTTTGCTGGATATCTCTGGCAAGAGACTGGTATAACCTCACCCTTATATCCCATTCTGTGGAGTCTTGGTTCTGCTCAAGTTGCACTGCAAGCAAGCAGACGCCATGCTCTCCTTTAACCAGTTGGTTGGACACTTCCTGCAGCTAAAACCAAGAAATACAGTTTTTCCTTTCCTCTGTGCAGACTGGGAAGAAGACCAGGCATTTTCTATTCAAAATCAATTGCCCCTGGAAAGAAAGGTCTGATTCTGTCAGTCTGGGACCTAGCAGGGCTCTCCTCCTTCTCTTCTTAGTGCTTCTCTGACTGCTTGCCAGCAGAAGCATGAATAGCACACAGAAACAGAACTACTGGACAGAAACTCTCCCATTTTGCCTCTGAGTCTCCAACTGATCCTACTTTGGGTACCTGTGCTTTGTTAACTTGTTTTGGGTGCTTGAGATGACTTGCTGTTTATTCTGATGACAGACCTTCCCACCAGGACAGTGGGTGGAAGTTTAAGCCCATATTTAAACTCGTCCCATTATTTCTCAGAAAAAAGCTTTCTTCCAACTGTGTATGAAGCTAGTCTTGGCATATCCTAAGTTTCAATGTCAAAATATGCATGTAAATACATGTACAAACTGCTCTGCTCATCCCATGGACTTCTTTGATGTTCATAAATTCACAAAGTCCAGTGTCTTTATACTCATTCCATTATTTCCTGTCACAACACAATAGAAGGTAGTGATAGAAGGTTTCCTTGAGGAGCTGCTGTAGATGGAGCTGGAACATTTTGTTCAGACTCTTAGCTTAATTCTGAGCTGTGGAATTATGGCCAGTTTCAGAGATTACTCCATTATGGACTCTGGGACTGCCCATGTGTTTTCTGCCATTTCTCCCCATGCATGACCTCTTTGACTTTATGCTTTTATCCCTCCAAGCTGTTGCACCTAGTTTTTTTTAAGTGTTTAGACCTTCTTCAGAAAGTCCTCAGTAGCCTTACCTACCCAATTATTTTCTGAATAACTCTTCATTTTTTTGACCCAACTAAAATCCTCACCAAGACTTTGCTAGTTCTTCCAGGAGATGTAGCTGCTTTACCTTCTCCTGCCTGCACTATGACTTAGAATTTTTCCTTCATTCCTGAATTTTCTTTCAATTTTCCCTCTCTACCTCTCTTTCGCTGTCCCTCTTTTGACCTTCTCTAAGCATTTTTCTCATCTGCTGCCTCCTAGAGATCTGGCATTTCTGCTTTCTGAATTCTAATCTACCATTTCCTCTTCAGCTAAAGGTCTGGAGAGATGAACAGCCCTTAATAACACCTATCTTTTAACATCAACTGCAGATGTAACTGGGGCTCCTAAATTAAATGGATACATGCAGAAAGCACAAAGGATGAAAACTGTCTGTTCTAATTTCAGGCCCAGCACAACCCACCAGCTGGAAATACAGGAAAAGACCTCTTCGCCCTCCTATTTCAGTCAATGGAACAAACAGAGTCTGAATCTTTGTATTATGCTGTCACTTGTACTATAACTATTACTTTTAGATCACGGGGAGGTACATGCAACACAGAGTTTTCCTGAGATACTGGAAGGCTAGATGAGAGAAAAACAGCTTCCAGGTGGAAAAGTCATTCTGAAGTGACCAAAACCCTACATTTTCCTAGAGAATGTACACTTGAGTGTGCACACAGTAGCCAGAAAACCTCCTGTATTTGTTCCATAAGCTTATTAATGTGGGCTTGGCCCCACAGCTAACCAGAACCATGAGTATTCTCTCCCACTGTTGTTGAAGCCATGGACAATTCAAATACCCCTGCTTATTTCCTTTACTGTCTCTACCTGCATGTCTGGCCTTCAGAAGACAGCTCAATGTAGAGGTGATTTACTATTCTGGAGAGAAACAGACAAAAAATAAATAATCAATAGAAGTTTAAAGAGATATAAGAACAGATCTACACTTTATTACATTCATAAATTCTAGGACAGATTTATAAATTTGACCATTAAGGAAACTGAGCATATTTGCCACACCAGTAACAAATAATGTGGGTAGAGATATCATCTATCAGACAGCAAAGAACTGATATATTTGTAGATATGTAGACAAACAGATAGGAAGGGAGTAAAATAGGCAGAGAGACTGGCAGAGAGAGGGAAAAGAAATCTTGAAGGTCCCTATGAAATTCTAGCAGAAAACTGATGGGGAGTATTTTTGCACATTTGGCTGAAGAGTACCCTCCTTCTCTGTCTGCAGTATTTCCACATATGTGCTTGTATGGATGCACTCCTACATGGGCTCCCCCCAAAAAAAACCATACACACACACACACACACACACACACACACACACACAGTCAGTACTTGGTCATCTGCTATGCATCTGCGTTAGAATGAGGTACATGAAATCAGCAGCATTAATGCTGGACCCTGACTGTCATTCCCTCTGGGCATTTGGAGAATAAAATAGGAGCAAAAATGGGTTTTATAAAACAAGTATTCACTCATGCAAATAAATACAGCATTGAGACTATGCCTACAACATGTGTCGTTCAAAGCAAGGCTGGGCATAGCTTCAGAAGTAAAACATGCCACAGGATGTCAGGGTGCTCTGAATCTGAGCTCTGACTTTGCCATTTATTCCCCCTGAGGCGGTAAAGGTCCGTGTGTAAAGGGAACAGTGATTTGGGATACTAACGTCACACACCTAATCTCCATGCTTCATTCTATCAAAAGTTCAGCGAGCAGCTGGGTGCCTAAATATGAATTAACTGCTTCAAGTCCTTTTTCAGAGATAGGCCTGATTTTCAAGAATACACACTGACTGTGACTACAGCTCTGGAGGAGAACACTCTCCAAAAGCTAGTTTATAATCCATCTTTAACCTTGTTAAATTGTGTTAAAGTCCCCAAATCCCAAACTGAGTATACAAAACAAAACAAAACAAAACAAAAAAAAAAAAAAAAAAAAGGAAGAGGGGTTTTGGTTTGTTTTTTTTTTTGGTTTGGGTTTTTTTTTTTTTTTCCCTTGCACACAAGCCCTAATTAAAAATAAATTATTCTGGTTGCAAAGACAAGCACTTAAATATTAAGAGCTCCCAGAATTGAGGTTACTTGCACAACCTGGATTTTCCTTTGTTGTACAGATGCATTCTAATTCAGATTTTAATTACATGATCATTCACAGAGTAGATGGCATGTGTAGTGCTGTTTGTTGACTGCAGAGGACTGAGGGACTCTGCCTCACATTTCCAGCACACAGAAGCATGGACTTTTAGGGGCAAATATTCTTTCAGGCAAGTCTTCCTGGTTTTTTAACTCATCCCTATCTCAGATCCACCCTTTTAACTCTGTATTCCCTTTCCCTATTCCAGTCCTGTATCTGATATCACTTTTTGGTTCTTTCTCAATTTGTCTCTTTTATCCTGCCTCAGTCTTTAAGTGCCTTGCCTGTGAGTTTACGAGCCCCAGAGATCTCCGGTCCACTGTGCTTTGCCATAATTTTTTTTCTGATGTTTTCTTACATCATGTTTTGCATATTAACCCCTCAGTTTTCCCTGATTCTGTACTACAGATGGCTGCCCATTAGATTTATCTCCCCTCCCATTTTTCTCTATTTCCCAGCTTCTTCCTACTGAGAAGCAGACTGCTATGTCTCAGCACAACATTTTCTCCAAAACTCTCTGTGGCTAACTGGGTCAAAACAAATAAATAACCAGATATTTCTTTAAACTTGGGTCCAAATTACATGGCACCAGCTATCCATATGGCTAAATGTTCTTTTCCATAAAAAAAACCCCACATTATGCTGTCTGTAGTGCCTATTGAAAACAGCACACTAGTCTGTGATGACCTCCAAGCTGCACCCAGAAGGTACCTGGGAGGCTGGTAAGAACCAAACCTCTCAAAGTCTGTGCTAAGATTAAGGAAATTAATATTTTTTTTTAATTTATCCTCTGAACTTGGTGGTTCATTTCCTGGTACATGTACTATTTTTGAATCTGAATCTCAGTCTGTTCCCCTTTTGACTTCCTTTTTAATTCAACCCAATGATACTCCAACCTCCTTGTCTTTCCAGAATACCTGAATTTCCCTCTAGCTCTTTCTTTTTAGTTTCTGCTCTAGTGTCACTGTTGGATCTCCCTGTCAGCCCCTGAAAGCAAAGGGAAGATACATTCCCTGCTTTTGTCTTAGGTATCCAAACTCCTATTTTTCCTGGCCTGTCCTGGCCCTGAGCTGCAATGACAGGAATAACTCTCTCTACTGTAGCAAATCCAGTGAGAGTCCAGTCACTGGGGAATCTGGTTTTGGAAATCTGCATCTCTAGTGAGCATCTGAGAATTGCCATTTTCCCCAGGCTTTTAATTGGCCGCTTTGGGGCAGATTTTCCCAGAGATAGCAAAAATTCGTGAGAAAGAGCTTCACCTCCTGACAGCTCTTAGTATCATGCTGTAAAGCATGGGGACAGGAGAGCTTTTTAGAGCATCTCATTTGACTCAGTTCAAACTAGCCCAGTTCTCCTACGGGTTGTTCTCAGGGACAGACAAATAGCTCCAGACAAAATTTTTGAGAAATAGTTAAAGAATCTGAACTGTATGCTAGTGCCCAACTTAGAGTTTCAGCCAAAACACGCTCAGTTTATCAAAGCTGAACAGGACTTTATTAGACTGAGGCAACCTTTTTAATTGGTGGTGCTACCAGATCCTATTAAAGTGAAATCTCCCTTCCTCACAGGGGCGCTGTAAGCATTAATTTGTTAATGACTGCACAATGATTTGATGATGAAAAGGACTGCATTAACATGAAGCATTATTTTCCCTACAATACAGGCTTGCCTGCTTTCATTACTCATTATGTACAGGGACATACCTATTATGAAAAGGGATGTGGAGATAATAAACTTGATATTCTTTTCAAAGGACTAACCCAAGATGTTTACAGTGTGTGCAGCACAGGCAATAGGAATATTCTGGACAGCTCTGTTTAGATGGCAGATTCTATTGTGTGGAATGTAATGATGTACATGTATGTGTCTGCACAAATCCTGTGTCTAAACATGCCTGCAAACACATGCATGCATGCTCTCTTCTACTTTTCTGTCCTCTATTAACCGTACATTTCTTTTCTCTTTGCCACTTCAAACTCACCGGTGCTACTTTAATAACAAAATACCTCCATAAACAAACACGTGTTTTGTTGTTTTTTTTAATAACAGTGATACTTTTTGTTGCCTACATTGACTACAATCCTGTGCTAAGCTCCTTTGGACACAAATAATTTTTCATTTCTCTCCTCAATCAACCTTCTTGATTCTAACTAAAGCAGAGTTAAAAAAAAAAAAAAAAAACAAAAAAAAAAACCCACCGACCCACACTGACTTATGCATTAATTCAGGCACCAATCTTGCAAATGTTCACATGGGTAATCCTTCCTCAGATGAATAATCTCTCTGACCACAGCAGAGTGATTAACAACAATGCAGATTAAGGTCTTCAGGATCAGGCCCATGCCCTGATGCTTGGGTTCTCACCCAAAGTTTAGTGGATGATGGTCCCTCTTCTTTTGTTAGATGTTATTAGTGGCCCACATGCAGCTCTCAATTATTTCATTTGATTACATAGCTAATATGCCCTGATCCTGTCAGCACTCCCTGCAAAGCCTAACAAGCTGAAGTAAACAATTCCAGCTGAGTTAGAAGGCTTGGCAGGATTGGGCCCTTTAATAGCAGTTGGGAGCTGTATCTGATTTGCTATCAGAATGTCTTTGATATTAACAGTCTCATGTTTCATTTAGAAATAATCTTAATAAAAAAATCTAGCAGAAAATCTGTGAGTATATGAGCTGGTAAAGCCAACTAAATCTAAAGAAAGAAAAACTGCTATTTAAAAACAAAAGTCACATGAATTTTTATTTCTTTGGAGCAAAACTTGCTTGCTACTTAGCTTGTCTGTTTAAAAATAAAATTTGCATATATTGCTTATTTATTTTGAATAAAACCTGCCTACAATTCTTTTTACATCATACAAGGACTGATGATTTTGTGTGCTATGGGTCCAGGGGTTTGAAGTTCAGCAGAAGAATCCCCCCCCAGCAACCTTTTGGCCTATTCCTGCCTTTCTTCTTTACTTGCTCGTTTCCTGGAGAACGAAGACAGTCAGGACTGATGTATCGCTCTGTCCCCCTTGCCTGCACCACACGGTGTTCATTAAAAACTTGCTGCTAGCAAGGGCCTGATCCAGCCCTCCTGGAAGTCATTGGAAAGCTGTCTATTGACGTCATGGGGACGAGGAGCATACTAATGCATGCAAGTACCTTTACTAATGCGGCCAGTCCTGTTAACAACACCGAAGTTGTTCACAGGATTAACAGCAATCAATCAAGCCCTTTGAAAGGCACATTAAAAGCCAAAGCCTGGTCTGCAAGCCCTTTCTCGGAGGAGGTGTGTATATACCTGTGGCTGGTCCTGCCGCATCCTTCTGCTCCCGGCTGGCCGCGTCCGTGCCTTTTTTCAGCCGTATGAATTTGGGGTAGCATTTCTTCTGAGGATGTAAAAATTGAAGAACATCTACCCCCAAAATAAATGGTGCTTGTGTTCATTAAAAAAAAAAAAAAAAAAAAAAAAGAAAAAAAATTTTTAAAAAGAAAAAAAAAAGAAAACAAAATAAAAAAGGCACACTAATCGGAGTGAGAAGCAGGAGAAAATGGGGCTGAAAATGGCTGTGGGAAGGGGCTGCTTTTTTCCTGCAAGTACGAAAAAAAAAAAAAGTGAAGTGCTTTATTTTGGTCCCAAGCAGATAAATAATTTTTACTCTCCTGGAGAAACTGAAGCCTGTTACAAAAGACCTTATCCTTACAAAATTCCCGTGGACGTCTCTGCTTCTGGATTGCTGAACTGGACCCACTGTGATTACACTAGGAACATTTCTCACTGGGGAACTGTTCAGCAAAAGCTGGTTTATAGATAACAATTTCGCTCCTCCTTTGCCTGTATCTGCTTGAAATCTGCCACAGCCTCTTGTACATGTGTAAAGGTGCTTATGGGGTATAGCTTATTTCCACCCACAGCAGCAGCTGTGTTCATCTTGGAGCCCTTGTAGCAATATTTGTGTCCGTATTATTTCATCCTGCCACCCCTCACAGCTGTGCCTGTGCACCAGGGGGCTGTACTTGAACAGCATCCATTTCTAAATGACTATACTTACAGCTCTGTGAAAACGGGGCGTGGACCAGCTCAAAGTTTTAAAAAATACAGATTGTTATAAAAGGGACACCCGCACTGAGCAGCAAAATGACTCTTTTCACTGCCCTGTTCTTTTTAATTGGTTTTCATTTGGGATAAGCCGTGATTGCGGGCAGAGTGGCCTGCTCGTGGACAAGGTGCTAACAGAACTATCCCTGGGATGGATCAGTGCCGGATGTTGTTTCACTTTTCACTGTAGTGGATATTTCTTCTTTAAAAAAAAAAAAAAAGGTTTAGTCCTCCTAGTTCTATCACGGGTGTGGTTTCAGGATCAGAAAGAGCCGATATTAGGATTTTTAAGGGGGGGGGGGGGGGGAAGGAGGGCTGAAAGATTTTGTTTCATGTGGATTTTGTTGTTGTTGTCATTCTTTTATCACAGTCCAAGGCACAAGGCAGGATTTGAAAACAGGTGAGTCAGCTGGGAATTTGGGAGCGGGGCTGTTTGAGGGTTTTACCCTCCCCCCGGCTCCTGGGCTGTCACATCTCCGTGTTTGTAGCCTTTAAAGGTGGCAGGAGTGTGCCCAGGAAGGGAAGACGGGCAGACCAGCCCCCTCACCCCAACCCCGGCTTAGACCCCAGCACACAGCACGCCTGGTCAGACGGCAGACAATGCGCGGTGCCTGCCACCAGCCCGGCACCAGGCGGCTGACAGCCGCTGCTGCCCATCAGCGCCCCAAGATATTGAAAGAGCCGTAAAAGGCAGCTCAGGCTGCCGGGAGCTCCGCACGGCTGTTGCCCCCAGGTGCGGGGTCCCCGGAGGGTGGGATGGGGAGGCTCCTCGGGGCCGGTCTCGTCCCGCCCCCCGCCCGCAGCGCTCCCCTTGCAGGGACCGGCGGTGGCCCCGGAGAGGGGCGCAGTCCTGCCGCCCCGCGATCCACCCCGCTCCTCTGCTGGCAGGACACGGGAGCACTCTCAGAGGCAGGAGTAGTTGGAATAGCCGAGCCACCTGCAATGGAGTGATTTTCTTTTTTTAAGGTTTTTTTTTTTTTTTTTTTTTTTTTTTTTTTTTTTTTTTAACGGGAGGCGGAGGGGACGGAGGACGGTGGGGCGGGTTGGGGGGGGGGGGGTGGTTGGCAGGACACTGCCTTCCTTCTCTGTTATTAAAACAAAAGCCAAATAAAGTGGAAAGGCGGTAAAGCTTGCTCCTTTCTTTTGTTTGTTTGCTTGTTTGTTTGTTTTTAAAACAGAAATTTAAAAAATAAATAAATCCCGGTCAGTAAAGCAGGCAGGAAGGTTGAAATTTTAAACTAATAACCTCCTTCCTCCGCGGCTGCCCCTTCCGTCGGCAGCCACACGTGTTACCTGCGCTCCCGGGGGACGGGCGGCTGGGGGGGTCCCGCTCCCAGCCCGCCCCCCCTTCCCCAACTCCCCGGGGCCCCGCCGCCTCCGCCGCGGGGCTCCGCCGGCGGCGCCGCGAACAATGGCCGGGGCCCCGCGGGCCGGGGCGGCGGGGTCTGCGGACACCCCCGGGGCGAGCGGCGAGAGCCGGGCGGCGAGCGGCTGCAGCCGGCCCGGCAGGGGAGAGGGGGTTCAGGCCAGGTAACTCGCAGGCTGCTCCGAGCTCGCCTGCTGGTGTTCCTCCATCCCCGCACGGCTCACACGGGCAAGCGGGAGAACCGGAGGAAAGGGAAAGGGGAGAAAAAAGAACGGGGGGAAAATTGCTCCGAGCGCACGCAGAGCCGCTTTTCGTTACTGACCGGATTACTGTTATTATTATTTGGGGGACAAGGGGGAGTTTTGTCCTTAATCCGAGGCTCCCTGCCCTCCCCACCCCCAGATGCTATGAAAGAAGAGCTGATTTCGTCTCCACCATACAGTACACTTTGTCTAGAGAGCATTGTTCGGACAAGCAACTCCCGATCACTGATGACTACAAAATACGATTTATGTTTCCATCAGAGACAGACAAAATATCCTGATGGCTTGAAAGTCGGGCAAGAAAGCCTTACTTAATCAAACCCTTTCCAATATACACGCGCACATACACACACACACAGAGAGCCGTTATAGGAGATAACGCCCGCACTGACTGTACAAAACATAAATATCGGCAGCAAGAAAATTAACAACAGTAATTTCGGTATTTTTCTACTCTCTTCGAAGCGCTACAATAATATAGTTTGTGCTTTCCTAGTTTCCTACATGTCATAATCAGTAACATAATTTATATTAAAAAAAAGAGAGAGAGAGAGCTTAAAGAGCATGCATATTTTTTTTAGATGCAACATGAACAGATATAGTAAAGAGAGCTTGTAACATCACAATCACAACAACAACAGCAAAAGCAACCTCTGAGCCGGGGGGTTCATCCGTATCTGAACTGCTTTTTATTATCATTTGCGAAATTAGAATAAGAGTAAATAATAAGTAAGAGGCATCATCATAACAGAAAGAAGTCAGAACACCTTGGGTTTGGGTTTTTTTCCCCTCTCAAATAAAAAGGCAGATTTCCCGATGATCACTGAAATTATAACGACAGCGATTGATCGGAGGGCTTGCAAAGGAAAAGGAAAAAAAATCATCATCATTGGTCCTAAAAACGCAACCGTTCCCCTTTGCTCACTTGGCACAATAGAAATTGACTGTCTCTCAAAGAGCCATGCGCCTAGTGCTATTTATAGCCAGGGGCTGTGTTGGAAGATACCATTAAGCCTCTGCCGGGCAGACAGACAGGGGGGTGGTTGGATGGGAGGAGGGGGTTTAGCCAGAGTAGAGGCAAAAGCAATCCCCCACCCCTAGCCTCCCTTCCCCGTACACACACACATCCACACACTCACACCCCACCCCCTAGTCTGGCTGGGAATTTGAACCGATCCAGCCTGTTTAAACGGAAAGGACACAGATCTTCAATGTAAAAAAAAAATCAGATCAGACCCAGAGAGAGAGAGAGAGAGAGAGAGAGAGAGAGAGAGACAGACAGAGAGGGAGGAGTGTGTGTGTGTGTGAGTGTGTGTGTGTGTGTGTGTGAAAGAGGGAGAGGGAGCGAGAGAGCGAGAGAGAGGGAGAGAGAGGGAGAGAGAGGGAGGGAGAGAGAAAAGAAGAGGGGGAAAAAAAGGAAAGAAGATTTTCTCTATGTATATAAAGATGGCCACGTTAGCAAACGGACAACCAGACAATACCAGCCTGAGTAGCAATCACAGCAACCCCAGCACCAACGGGCATATGAACGGATTAAACCATAGTCCCGGAAACCCATCCACCATCCCAATGAAGGACCACGATGCCATTAAGCTCTTTATTGGGCAGATCCCCCGTAACCTGGACGAGAAAGACCTCAAACCGCTCTTCGAGGAGTTCGGGAAGATCTATGAACTGACGGTGCTGAAGGACAGGTTCACTGGCATGCACAAAGGTGAGTTACCTCCTGAACTTTCCCGGGAGAGATCGGGAGAGAAAGGCAGGCTCCCTCTCCCTCCCTGTCTCTCTCTTTCTCTCTCTCTCTTTCCTTTCGATTTCATTTCTTTTTATTTCATTTTTGGTTGGCCCCGGGGGCGGAGGCGGCGGGCTGGGGGGGCAGGGAAAGAAATAATAGACCCATCCTGGGAAGAGAAGAGCTAGAGTCAGGGCAGGGAGTAAGCTCAGTTTGGCTTCTTTATTAGTATTTTTTGTTTCTTTCCCCGCTTTTTTGGGGGTGAGAGGCAGCTCCCGGGGAGCGCCGGGCGAGCGGCGGCGCGGGCGCGGGGCCGGCGGCAGCTGTCCGCGGTGCTGAAGCCGGAGCGGGTGCTCTGTATTTACCTTCGGGAGCCGCTTCTGTCAGCCCAGGGGTGTGTGCGTCCGTCTGCCTGTCCCTGGGTTTGCTGGCGACCCCCGATTTTACAACTGTTCTGTATCTGGCACCGGCGGCGTTTTCTTTCATTTCTTTCTTTCTTTTTTTTTTTCTTTTTTTTTTCTTTTTTTTTTTCCTCAATTTTTTGGTAGTTTTTTATTTTTACTGCTGTCACATTTACAATTTGTAGTCTTCTACAAAGCAAGAAGTGGAGGAGAGTGAGTTGCTCCGGGGGGACTGTTTCATTTTGGTTCTATTCAACACGGGAACAGGGATATAAACAACAATAAGGAAGCCCATCTCAAGCGGGGCAGGGTTGTGTGCACAAAATCACGGTATGTGTGTTTGTATGGGAAAAGGCAAGACAGAAAGGACAGGTGGCAGCTTAGTTCCAGAGGGAAGAAGTCTCTGACCAGGCATATTTCAAGCACTACTTTAATGTGCCCGAAGTCCATGCCGGGAACTTTTTAGGTTTTCTCTAAAGGTAGTGGAGATGTACTCCTCACACAATACCTCACTTGCTCCATCTCTGCCCGCTCATTTCCCTGCTCAGCTTAGGCTCTCCAGAGGTGCCTATCAGATTAGATGGTGCTCCGTTTTGGAGGTGGGGGAGGGTTTGTGTACTGGGGGAAAGATCCTCAGATCCTCGGGTAGGAAAGTAGGACTCGCAGAGAGGAAGTTGAAGGTAATTTGCATGGTAGCCCCTCTTAGAAATAGGAGAAAACCAGAAGTGATATAAGCCATTTTATTAACTCAGATTCTGTATATGTGTGTGTGTGTGTGTGTGTGTATGTGTGTTTATATTTATTTTTTAAAAAGAAAAGGGAAAAGATGGTCAGAAGTGATTGGGGTGTGACTCCAGATTTAGTGCAGGAGGAGAAAGCATTTTGCACGGGGCCACGGGGAGAGTGGAAGTTGTATCTTTTACAGGACAGCTTCAGTACCAGTGTCTAGTCCAGCCTGGCAGACTCCTGGCAGTGACAGTCACCAGTAATGGCATTACTGGCTTCCCAGCTTTCCAGATGCCTTGGCGAGTTGTAAATCTTGAACTTAACGGCATGTTCAGCAGGCTTTTCTTCCCCCTTCCCACTCACTCCCTTCCTTGCTTCCACTCTCAGGAAACGCAAATGAAAATATACCCTGACAGTGCAAAGTACCAGCTTTACACAGGCTAGAAAAAATGTCCAGGGCTCGGGGACTAGGGACTCAGTCGAAGTTATAGGATATTTCTCCCATCCTTACTTGCCGGTCACTTCAAACCCTTCTCAATTTTAAAATGATCAGTGCAGGTCTCTCAAACCTTGCTTTCTTTTCAGACTATTTTCCTAGAAGCCACATCAGGGTCTGATTGGCATTATTTAAACATGACACCCGTACTATAATAATTATTAACAATAGCAATAAAAATAATAGTAAGAAGTGCAGGGAAGGAAAGGTCCTGAGAGATTTCGTCTAATAGTGAGAGTAGACACTGAGCTCGTGTGTGTGTGTGCATGTGTTTGCAAAAAATTATCTAAGGTTTCTGTAAAATAAAAATAACAGCAGTAAAAGCTACACTGAAGAGAATCACTCAACATAGTGTAGAGGAAATCTTTGAGCTAGCACTTCAATAAAGTATTTTTTTTTTTGGTCGTGGGAGGTTACTGTGATTTGTTGATGAGATTTTATTCTTTTGCTATGTTTTATCTTAAACCTGAGATTAATCATTCTGTGCGCTAACTTCAATTTCTATTTCATAGATTTGAGTTCTCCTTCTCTCAGTTCAGTTTTGCTTTTACTGTATGCCTTTATTCACAGAGACAAACTCAGGAAGGGGGAGAGAGAGAGAGAGAGAGAGAAGGAGAGAGAGAGAGAGAGAGAGAGAGAGAGAGGGAGAGAGGGAGGGAGAGAGAAAGGAGAGAGAGGGGGATCATTTATCTTGCTTGGATGTGTTTAACACATATCCCTGAATTAAGCAAGATACTAACTTCATTTCCCTTCATTTCATTTCTGTTCTAAAGCTGCAACCTAGGAAAAAAGCCAGGTGGGGAATCTTGTCACCTCATCAAACCAAATTGCATGAGTTCATCTCAAAACAAACAGTCATTTTTTAACATGCTATAAGTTTTGGACTTTGGAAAGAAAATTTATTATGATAATTGTTATTTTGTGGTCTATGGCTTGAGTGAAGCTTCAGTAGACACCGAGTTGCTAGCATTTCAGAGATCAGTTTTATTTAGTACATCCGAGAAGAGTTTGAACTCCTTTCTAGCGATGCCGCTGATTTATTAGCTAATCCTGATAAAAATGTGCCTCTGGCTACCTGGAAAAAAATTACTTTCTTGCCAGTAGTGATTAATTACTATTAAGTCAAAAAGCGTGATGGGGCTTTGAAGGATGAGGGTTGTGTTTGGCTTTTTTTATTATTATTTTATTCATTTTATTTAATTTCTAATCTATTTTTCTCTCTTCCCTTTTCTAAATGCAGTCATGTGAAGCATTGTATTCACTGAGATGTCCTTATTTTGGCTTTGCTTTGCAGGCATAGGTGAAGAATTGCATAAAGATAGTCCAACTTGGCTCACAGGGGTAGGTTGGCAATTCAAAACCCCAAGATGCTTTCCATAAGAGATGCATAATGCTTATACATTAATTGATCCATCACTCTCAGTTGATTTCATTCCTAATTCAGGGGATGAGGCTGTGGCAGTGGTACACCCTGAAGGGTTAACAGTAGGCTGTAGTTTATTTAAGTGTGCAGAGAGCAAACCTTGGGTGTAGAGGGGGAGAAGGTGGGACTGTTCTGGGAGGAGTGAAGAGAGAGGAATTAGCTTAAAGTAAAAAACCAGCAATCGGAGTAATTTCAGGTGTAAATCCATTGCAATGAGATCAAAGGATGTGTATTCTTGAAAATATGAAGATATCCTATTGCGGTGCCCCTGTATGGCAGGAGGAAATTGAAAATTAGGAACCTAAAGTACATTACTATGCCCTCTTCCAAGAAAAACTATCACAAAAGGAGAGTGAAGTCCCAGGTTCTCTCACCAGCAGACCTGGCTGATACCAGTACAGACACCAGGAAAGAGGCAGGGGATTATGATTCTCTTACAGATACACAAAGAGAAAAAGGGTACGGGGGAAGCAGCATGTGGGGGAAGGTGGGAAAGCCTTGCCAGATCCCCGAGAAAATAAGCTTTCATGGTACGAGCGTAGCTGCTGCATATTTCCCCCATCCTTGCTTCTCTCCACACGGGGCAGGAACAAGCTCCTGCTCTGGTACTTTGCTGAAGGGTTGGGAAGAGGCTGTGTGCTGAGATCTACGGGTAGAAATCTACCAGGGCTGAGCTGACCCACCCACGCTCTCACACATACACGCACACACATGCATTGAGTTAACTAATCACACTTTAACAATTTAGCAAGACATTCATTCATAACTTCCCCCCATCTTATCTAGCTGTGGAGTATGCTTAAAGGCTGAGTTACTGGGAGATATAAAGGTTAGTGCTCTCAGGACAGCCATATTATAATGCATTATCTTTGAAGTCATTTAAGGCCAATTTAAGTGGTATTTAGTATAATATTTATGAATTAATGTTATCTAAATATAGGACTGTCCCCATAGGTTTAAACAGTCTTTTATACTGAAGCTTGCTTGTACCCAAGGCCTGGGGAATGTTTTAATTTAAAACACACAGGTCTCTATAATATTCTATTTAGAAAGTCGGAAGAAATCAGCATTCCACACTTAACTGAGATTTACTGAAACACATGTGGGTGAATGCACTTAAAGTGCGGAGATAGTGTGCACTGGGAAAACAGGAGACTCACATAGACTTGAGACCAACAGCAATCTTTCAAACCTTTTTTAGGGGTGGGAAAAACACAAACCCCCTAAAACCTTCTTGAAATCCACTGCTGCAGTCCCGTGGTTGGGGTGTTTTTCCTACCTGACCCAAACCTCACTCTGTAAGCATTCAATGCAGATGGAAAAATGCAGTATGAAGGGAATAGTTTAGGTCTTTTACAGCTTTACCTTCTTAAAAGTATAAATAATTTTGAAATTTAAGACATCATTGGGGTAGGAAAACAAGGCTTCTGTTCTTTATATTCTGTTCTGTTTGATTACAAAGATAGATGATAGAAAAATTAAAACCTTGTTAAGTTTAAGCATGTTTATGAAGGTTTTGGATATGTCAGAAATTCAAAAACGCAATGAAAATGAGCATTTAGTTAAGATAATGTGTATGTTTATATGCAGAGATGTATAGATTTGTGTGTGTATACATACAGAAAAAGAGATATGTACACATTCATGTGTACAGCCTTTGGGAAATGGAAATTTAGTTGAAAAGAAGCACAACGCAATACAGGTGCTGAATAAACTCCTCCATAATTGAAACATAAGACTTGCCTGTCTGAAAGCAACACATACAGCATTTAGTATGGTAGTAAACCAAACAAGTTTTAAGGAGGTAAAGCACAAATAAACTGGAATAAAACAGAGGAGACTTCAAGCCTTAGGACTAAAGAACAACCCCTTTAAACAATCACAATGCAATTTGATAGTTTGATGGAAGAGAGGAAAAAAGCAACACCCTGTTCATTAAAATCTCCTGTATAAATGAACATCTATGTGTTTTGATAATGTCAAACAGATAGCCCATATTGCTCCATAAATTAGAAGGGTACACGTTAACTGTTTTTTTCCAGGGGTCTGGACATGGATTCTGGTTTCTAAAAGCAGCTGCAGCCAGTTATGATGCTGTTGTTACGGTTGTGTCAGCATTTCCAATACAAACTCTAATTTTCTGGGATCTCTTGCTTGCCTGTCAAGTTTTGCACTGAAAGCTGTTCCTCAGCTAGTCCAACTACCATATGAACTAATTATCCTTACAAGATGGATTTGTTTAAAAGTTACATTAATGCGGAAAAAAAAGAAAGAAATTAAAGTTTGTGTGTCCACAGCTTTCGTTTCTTCTCTTGCATTTCTCCAGTTTAGACCTACATTTCTTACACTTTTACAGTTCACAATTGCTTCTGTCCCTCAAGACCTTCATATTCTGGTGCCTTTGGGCATTTTATGGAATAAAAAAGAGTACTTTTTTTCCTTAAAAAAAAAAGTAATTAGAAACAACCAAATTTCATAGTATTTATTTGTCCCCACCAGGGTTTTAATTAAGGGGTGAATCAGAAACTCACTAATTTCTGCAAGAAACAATAAGAATGGTGGGCAGTTTGGTTAATTTTATGTCTTTTTTTCCCCATATTAAGCCTGAAAAAATTGGAAATTTCAGCATTGAAGTAGAGGGAAAAATTGAGGATCCTTGTCACCTCGCATGAGAAGCGTGGTTCATCTGGTTCTGTATCCCGCATCTGCTAGTGGCCAGTGCCACCGGCAGGGCTTTCTTCAGCAGAGAATTCAAATTGCATATCATAATAAAAGCCAGGCAGCTGATGGAACAGTCTTTTGAAGGAGATTGTCAGAAAGCACCTGGAAATTTTGTCTGGGTAAAGAGTGAGCGAGAATGCAGAAAGTGTCTTGTGCTCAACCGAAAAGCGGTTTGTACCTGTCAGGGAGGACAGGCAGAGAACTCCCTCCATGGTGGTCAAGAACAAGGGACAGAAGGGTGATCAAGGAGGGTCTCCTCCAGCCTTAAGAGCTGGAAGTATGCAGCCACATTTTTCAGAAAGACATCAGGGTGTTTTTTTATCATGCGTACCCTGTGTGCATGCACACCAGCCCGCCGCACTGACCCGACAGACCATAACGACACTAAAGGAGCTGTTACTGTCCCTCCTGTCAATCAAGTGTGAACTGAGGTGGTTGTATGTGACAGGCAGTAATGGTTCCAAGGGAGAAAAAGTGGGGGAGATGATCTAGGCTGTTGGACCGCTTACGTGCATTTAAAAAATAGAGAAAGGATCAGATGCCTGAAGACCCATGCAGGTGATGGCTCTAGCTTCAAAGTAATATTCCAAAAAGCAGGGGGCTGCAGAGCTCAACATTACCTGTCCATCAAGCACTGTGTGGTTTCTGCCCCACAAGAGTTTGCACAAAGCAAGTGAGGTGCTAAGGAAGCTAAGTTCAATCCTGACTTTAACAAATAGCTGGTGCTTCATTAATCCCTGCACCACCTTTACTTCGGGAGCAAAGGCCTTCACCTGCTTGCTGGACAGACCACAGTGAGATTTCTGACATCGCTTAGGTGGCTTCACGTTTGGAAATCCTGCTGCAGGTTTTCACTTATTCAGTATTTCGCATTCCCTTTAAAATTCTGGATTTTGGGTTTACATAACAAACCTCAACACTTGCAGCTAATGCTACTAATTTCTGTGCTTGCTGGCTTGTCCTTTAACTTAGCTTTACTTTTGTAAGTGAAACTAAAACTAGAACAAAGCTAAGGAACTGACAAAACCCTAATATCCACCACATTTCTCACTCACTTAAATGCTCCACTGACACCTGTATGACTGTTGCCGGGGTTTGTCACGGTGGACTGACCCTTATGCATTAAAATCTGCTGCAGAAAAAGGGAAAAATATAAACCATGGTGAGTAAAAGTTATGGTTTTCTTCCACCACTGCTCCACTTACTGAGCTGGGGTATATATTACAAGGGTCTCTCTTTCCCCCTACCTCCCAGCGAGCCATCATCGCATTTCGGGGATCTCAGGATCTACTCAGTCACTTTATCGGCGCTGCATCTCTTGGTGTGGTCTGGAGTCAGGATGTCACCACAGAGATTGCATTTGTTTGCTTTTGTCACTGTGAGCCACAGCCTGAATGCACATACAGGTGAATGCAGCTTTTAATGTGCATTCATTATATCCAACTGACATCCCCTTGAAGGAAGAGCGGGCTTATTATTGTCGCTCCTTAAAATAAAGATGGATGAGAGCTCTAAACCTCTCAAATAAAGTGCCTGACCATACGTAGTAGCTAAAAATAAATCATATACGGCCATCTATTCCATGTAAATGAATGGCAAGACATATAGGTATAGACATTGTGTTAAGTTTGTCAAGCAGAAGCAGCCAAAAATATTGATCAAGGCAAGGGGGAAAAATTGATAATGAACTGGACTCCAAGAAGACTTTAATTGACAGTGACTTCTGTGAACCAGCTTTGGACAGTATATATAAACTGACCACGATGTAACTTTATTGCAATGCACTCTCCTGTAATTAATTGTCACCTTTGTTAAGACTGGCTACAGATCAAAGGTTTAAAGATACTTAACAGGTTCTTAGTAACAAACCCTTCAGATGCATTAGAAATATCCGACAGTTCAGCCAATGAGGCATGCAGATTTCGATCTACCTCACCCTTATCTGTTTATTTCTTCCTCCTTTGTTGAACACAAGTCATTGTTTAACATTAACTATTTAATAGATGACTTCCCTGGCAATTTTAATGCCTCCAGGGATATATGGTTGTGGTCATGGGGACCTACACTGTACGGTTTCTCAAAGTATTTTGCAAACAGAAAGTTGTTTATGGTTTGGTAGACCAAGGTGTAGTACAGACACAGTTTGCAGTGCAAACTATTCTTACCCCTTTACGTGGCTAAGGTGTTTAATTTCCTTATTTAAACCCAGAAAACATAAAAAGAATATAAAAACATAAAAAACCCCATACACAAAAAGCGTAGCTGAAAATGAACTTTTATGGGAAAACTACGTAAGCAGTGAGATAGATGTGTGCCTGACGTTTGTACATCACACACATGCAATTATTATTTTATGTGCATGTTGATGAAAACATACATTCAGTACAGACAGGATAATATAGGTTTCCAAATAATTCCTTTCTGAAAGACAGTACAGAGAACATACTCTTATGTGAAAGTGGCAGGTGACTTAAGAGGGTATTCCTGGAGTTAAATGCAGAGTTTAATATTATACATATCCATTTACTCATTATACTATTTTAATGATGAAGTCACACTTAATTAATTCATCTCTGCTTTATTTGTACATTGTGTCTGAGCCTCCAAAGTATTTTAGAGGCTACCAGGTTGCCTTCCCAGTGCACCAGGGTAGATAACTCTGGACATAAAGCTTCTTCAAACAGAACTAAAACAGAGCTTTGCAGACAGAGTTGGTCTGATGAGATCTGACTGCATATTTGTCCTGTTTCTAATTCAAATGCCTGTGTATACACTTCACAGGGACTGTGTATGCATGCATGTATCGAAAGGGCAGACTTACATTCGCACACAGTTCCTCTCCTTCCCAATCCCTAAGGATAGATTCGCATCACATAATATGCATCACTCACTGCAAACGCACACAAATATCTTTGTCGGACTCGGCAGCTTCTTGCAGGTAGATGCATAAAGCAGCATCAGCCTAATAATATCCCTATAAAACAGCGCTTCCTTCCTAGGATCGAGAGGGATGAAGGTTGTCAGAAGATCAAAAGATATATCACAGTGTGCTTGTAGAAATCCCCTGATTATGTTTCCTCTCTATAATGCTCTAATTCACTATTTGATCAATTGTAAAAGGGCCAATGCTTTAGGAGGAAAAAAAAAGTATTAGGTTACTAGATGCTTCAGGGTGAGTGAAAATCACACCTAAAATTATATGTAGCAATACAGTAATGAACTTATCAATACTTCTTTAAGGAATCTGACAGCCCTATATGAGAGATTCAGCTCTGTGAGCAAAGGTCACAATATAGGTATTGCTTATTAAGGCTATCGATAGCCTAGTTGACCAGTCTAACCAGAGATTGTATAATGTACCTGCTGTTAACAGGCGGGGAGGAGAACTATGAAGAATTTACAGAATTGCCCACATGTAATATTAATAATATTGATTGATTCTAATAATATAATAAGGTAAAGATGCACTTCTTTGAAATGGTGCATGGAGGAAGCAGGAGGAGAGTGAGATACCTTTGCCAAACAGATTGAATTTGTTTGTACTTCTCTGGAAGTCAATCTAGAGAAAATTCAGTTTTCTCACCTGGGTTCTGTTTCCTGCTCATTATTTCACTAAACACAGACAGATTTTCTTTTCTCTAGGATCGGGCCTTGGCCCGACAGGTGCACAAAAGTCAGAGACCTGAGAAACTTGTAGCAGTGAGGAGTGTTTTGGTCTGCAACTTCAGCCCCTGTCAAAATAGAATTAATCCTAGAGAGCTCATTTTCAACACAGACTTGCAACAAAAGTATTTCATTTTTTTCCCCCCACACCTTTATCAGCATTTAAGGGATGGGGAGAAAAACATGAAGGAAATAAAGTACGTTCAACACTGTGTAAAATCTATAATTGATAAGAAAGGACTTTGCAGAGCAGCCACACACCTGCCCCAAAGCCTGCTGAAGCCCAGGAAAAGCTCTACCTTGCCTGCAGCAGTGTTTGGATTGGGCCCGAAGTTACGGGCAGCTCTGCAAGGTGCCGCTGGTGGAAGCAGGAGCGGCCGATCACGCGTGGTGTGGCTGACTTAAGGTTGTTACTCACCTAAGCCCAGACACACAGACCTGGCTCCATCCGAATTTCCTAACTACTCCCTCTGCAACAATAGGCTGCCTTATCTAGGTAAGCTAGTTCACTCCTTCTGCTCTACCATTCAGCTTCAACGTTCTCGTTCCAGTGTCCATATGGTACTTTCAAGAAGGTTTGCATTTCATTGCACCTCTTTTTTTTTTTTTTTTTTTTTTTCCAGTTTATGGAGCAAGTGTTTTTCTTTTGTGAACATTTAATTGCTTTTAAAAGCAATTTATTTGATCTTATTCCATCTTCAATAATACATGGATGAGGATGCAATTTTTCACCCTCTTTTATAAAGATATATTGTTATTCAATTTGCTATTCTGTGGCATTTGTTCTGTTTTGTGCATTCAGAGAGAGCTTGGTTACTTTTTTACTTCACTTTCCTTCTTCCTATCTTCTTTTTATTATTATTTATATGGATTTTTTTTTCTTTTTAGAAAAAGAAATCTCATTCAAGATACTGGCAATAAATGAGAAAAGTAGGAGTGGAAATGAGGAATAGGCAAGACAGCCAACAAAAATCCTTTGGCAAACTCTAAAAGCATACCATTGCCTCATGTTTATTTGCAAGAAGGGGTACAGCTAATTTTGATACCAAAAAAGAGTATCTTAGGAATTATTTAATTCCAAGTTTAGTAACTAATAGAGGAGGGGAAAAAAAGAAGTGAGTCAACCCATAGGAACACTGGCAGAAAAGGCACCTAAAGATCTTGCAGGAGACAAGGATGCCAGAGTGGTGCTAGTGTCTATATTCTGCTAGGGATTTGGAAAAGTTAACAGGGAATTAAATGAACAAATAAAAAAACAAGTAACACGAGCATTGCCATTCCTTCTGTATATTTGTAAAGGCTAATACACCTCAGAGCTGCTCCGTTTAAATTGCTGCCTGTGCCTGCAGCTTCATTCAAAGGAAGGGCATTATCTGGTGGGTGAGGGCGGGCAGTGAGGACGCCTAGGTTCTAATCACAGCGTGGATAATTACTCACCAACACTCTCTGATGGAGTCACTTAAGCTCGGTGCCTTCAGGCCTGAACTGAAACCTGTTGAATCAATGGAAAGATTCCCATTGGCTCTAGTGAGCTATTGATCTTTCATTTCCCCAACTGCAATATTAGGCCAGCTGGATTTTTTTTTTTTAATTCTTTTTTTTTTTTTTTTTTGGAAGAGGAGGAGGAAGGTAATGGCATAAATTTGACTTTTTTCTGTGTAAAGGTTTTGGTGTGTCTCTGATGGTAAGTGTATTACATCAGAGCTCCTTTCAGTGTAGATCCGGAAAACAAGCTTTCAAAAAACACTCAGTGGGGGCATGGAAAATTAGCTTTGCTCATTTCACTTGTAAATGCATATTTGTCCCTGCTTTGCTAAGAAAGGGTCAACAGCAATTTTGCCAGTTTTCTTTGTTTGAGTAGGATTCAGCCTTTGTAATTTCTCTGTCTACAGGAATGTCATCATTCACGGATTCAGGATCTTGATTTATACTTTTTTTTCCCCTTTCTTTTAGTGAATCACACACATACTCTTCATTGTTATGGCAACTGAGGGAGCTGCAAAGCAAGGATTTGATGAAGGGCTGCATCCCACCTTTCTTCTTTGAGGGCCTGATCCAAACCTATTGTTTGCAGCACAGTTTGGATCAAGCTGAAGGTATCTGCCTTCACCGGGTCAGTAAAAAGAGCAAGTTCCCTCCAGACAAGTGTACTCCTGCCCTCAGAACAGGCAGATGGAATTGGCAGTCGTCGCCCATTTGCCGAGCACCGACCCAACACTCTCTGAAGTCAATAGTTAGACTCTGACCCAGCCTCACAAACAACAGACAGACACTGTGTGAATCCTTAAGCAGGGATGTGAATATCCCTGACTTTGGCTGAGCAAGGTAGTCCAGAAGGGAGTTTTCACTGCTGCTACCCAAGGTGTAGGCTGTGGGGAATAAACAGCATCCCACTGTTCTTTAAGGATCCAGCCACAAAAAAAAATATTTTAGCAATATTTTCATCAAAGAAGAGGGGTTACAGGTGATCGCCTACAGCAAAGATCTGACAAACAAATGAATCAGGCTCCTTGTGTTTCTTTTTTGATTATTTCAGTTGTAGTTTTAGTTTGTTCATCAGTAGCTATGTGCATGGGATTCTTTTGTTTGTTTGTTTGGGGTCTTTTTTGGTGTTTCCATCCTATCTGTGCTCATGTGTTTTATGAAATAAATGAAGGAGCTGGAGTGTGCATGCAGTTATGTGTGTGTGTGTAGAGTCGATTTTCTAACCCCTAGTCTATTTGAAATCATCACAGTGCACTCAAGTCAATGATATTCTGTCAAAGGTGGAGAGGAAGCCTGCGTGCAGTGTGAGTGTGTGAACACGATGCTGTTTGATTGCCTGAAATCCAACTAAGTCTCAGTTTCAAAGGCCTGGGGGCAGCAGAGAAAGTATTTGTTTGTTTAATTATTTATATATTTACTCAGCTTTACTGACAGTGTTTGCAGATGGGGTAAAAAAAGAAAAAAAAAAGAAAGAATGTTGGGTTCTTGTTTGGAGGGGAATGTGTATTGTATTAGCCTCAATCTGTTCTCCCTTATAACAGCTGCTTTGTGCTGTTAAATGGTCATTTGTTACTGACCGGCTCATTGAAAAAGGCCAGAGAGGCGCTGGTAGAATTAGATTTCACGAGTTTATTCATAAAAGGAGTTGCACAATAGGTGTGTCATTCCCCTGTCTTTTCCTCTGCACCGACCCAGGGACAGGACTTCTGGCAGCAGCTTCTTAATTCAAAAAGATATAGCTGAGCCACCAGCAAACCAGATGCCCCTGCTGTGACAAAACATACAGGTCCGACTGCCGGGCGAGCCGCTCACTCCCCCGGCTTGGGCCTCTCTCCTTGGCCCCTGCCTTTGCTGTTCAAGTGCAGCACCCAGGCTTTCATTCACTGGGCTTGCATCCAAGACCAGCTCTTCATCCTGGCTTCCCAGACTTCCTTGCCCGGTTGCAAGTACAGGTGTGGGTGTGGACCACAGTTAGATCCCCTGCAGGATCATGTCTCTTCCCCAGGTGCCGCTCCAGTCTCGCTGCCCATTCCCGCTTGTCAGCTTACCATGCTCATGAGTTGTTTATTTTCCATAGCTAAGCTACAGATCATTTCCCCCAGCTCTCAGCATTGCTGGTCACACTCCTCTTCCTTTGGTTCAGCTCTGCACTGATGTTCTGCCCTCACACCATCCCTTGCAGAAAACACTTCACCAGTTCATGTCGCGAGTCACCACCTGGGTTCTCTCCGACCATGCTAGCTATCTCTCCTCTCTTTTCTCATCTCCTTCCCAATCAGGTTTTGGGAAATGAAAGCAATGCTGTCCATATTTTCAGAAAGCAAACTAGCCATGGATAGTAGCTGAAAGACCCGCACTCATTTAATATGCAGATACACAAACAAACACATTTCTGCACGTAAACTACTAAGAGAGTAGACAGAAAAACATTTTTGTTATTGTTTTGGGTTTTTTCCCCTTTTGGGGTTCAAAGCTCAGTGTTCTCTTTTAAAGATTAAAAAAAAAAATAGTGCAGTAAGCATTTAATTTTACCAAGACAATTGCACTTTTTTATTTTTTAACTTTGCTTGTTTCATTAAATAAGCAGCTGGTTTCTCACACCTGAACAAAGATCCTACATATGTTTTCATCTGAATTCTAAAAATTGTTCTTAACGATCCCTGGCAGTCCATACTGGGACTACACTTCAGCTTCTTGCAAAAAATATTTTTACTTACTGTTTTGAAATACAGCTTCAGAAACCAGAACTCCACTTCCAGAACCTCTCTCTAGAAATCCAAAATTAATGTGAGAAGGCAAAATAAACATTTGATGTGGTGTTGCATCAGTCTTCTTCATTCAGAGGTAGATAGGAAGGGATTAGGAGCCTATTTCTAGCCCAGTCTTCTTACTAACCTTCTGTATCTTACCTGATCCTGTTCCTAGACCTTGTTCTTCCTTAGTTTGCTGTGTGTAAAGAGGAATTTATGATATCCAGCTTTGCAAAGAGCTTTGTGTATATTTAAGTCAGAAGTCATGCTATAGCTTTAGCAGTGATTGTCCAAGGTTATAAATGAGACCAAATTTGTAAGGAGAGGTAATATCTTTTATTAGTCCAGCTGATATGACTGGGAAAAAAAAAAAAAAGAAAAAGACAGACTTCCTTGTGTGCTTGAAAGCTTGTCTATTTTGTCTATTTTTTTCCAATTGTATCACTGAGTCTAATAAAAGATATTACCTCTCCCAGCAAGGCTTGTCTCATTTGAGGTGTAAAGCATGTAGGCTGCTAATTTAGGCCTGGTTTTTGTCTGTCTTGAGGGATTAGACTTTTCCTCACCTAGGTGGACAAGGGGGAAAGCACCCCGGGTTGGCGTCCCTGTCTCTCACTTTCTGTGATCAGCAGCGGTGGCCATCTCACAGGCATTGAGAGGTGCAGAGAAACTCTGACAGAGCCTGTTTTCTGATCCTGGAGATGTCCTTCCTTTTTTGCTGCTCTGCTCCCTTCCAAAGCACCACATGCCCTCTCCTCACCCCTGTGACTGTGATTTATTTAAAAAATTGCTGCGTGTATGTGTGTGTGCGTATGTGTGTGGGCAACCACACAAACGTCCCCAAGCTGCCGAGCAAGCTGATGAGCATTTTCTAATGTATTTAGCAAGTAATAATGCAAACCACAGGCAAAAAGTACAACAAGGACAACAGGTAAAATGCTTAAGCCAGGGAAGACTTTGGAAAGAAGGTTTTTTTTTCCGCAGCTATGAATAAATTGCAGCCCCCTCCATGGCTGGGAGAAGTATTTTGGTGGGGTTATTTTTTTCTGTTTGTTTGTTTGATTTCATAAAGTGTTGCTGAAAATACTGAGCAGCACAAAAGAATCCAGAAGCAGATAGCAGGTTTTCAGACACAGCAAAATCTGACTCGTATGCATAAGGCAGCAGTAGTCAGAGGACAGCTTTTACTTGTGCTCGGCTTTACTACCAGGGAAAGTGTTGGATCATCTATTCAGATCAGGATAGTCTGCTATGCCAAAGGTTTAATCAAATATGAAACATGGTCAGTAAACTTAAACCAACGCTAGACATGCAGGAGTTCTGTTCCTTTCCAAGCAAGCACTCTAAGAGAGGAAACTTTTCTCTTGTTTTTCTCTGATGGAGACCTTCTGCGGCTGGAGAAATTCATTTTTCAGACAGGGATCCACATGGGTGTATGTCTGGATAAATAGGTGTGCATGCGGGTCTCCAATTGTGTGTCCCTTACCTTGCCAAGTAGAGACAGAGTTGATTTTTCCCAACAAGTTCATATCTTTCTCACTCAGATCATTTCCTATACGCTGTTAACTGTTCGCCCTGTCCATTTCTCTGTCCATCTGTCCCTCTCCAAACATGTTTTCTCTCCTGCACTCTCTCTCATAATCTCTTCAAAAGGGTTAGAAAGGTGTGTGCTTGTAGATATGTGTATGTGTGCATTTGCAAACCCGTTCAGGTAAATGTGCGTATCTGGCTGCTTATTGATAAATAATACACTTACAAAGCCACATCTGCCTTCTTCTTCTTCTGTGCATTTGGGCTGCATTTACACCCTCCAGCTCTTATTTTTTCAGACTGAGGACAGTCAAAGGTAGAACATTTTGCAGGGAGTTATGGTTTACAATGTTACCTCTCCCTTCTATTATTCATTCTCTCTGATTTTTATCTAATCTCTCTTTGATTGTCCTGGTGCAGCTTAAGAGACAAAGTGAATTTTTATTACATCATCAATATAATCTCCAGCTAATCAGCATCTGTGTGCATTACCTTGCCCCCCTTTGGCTTTTCATCTGTGTCCATAAATAATAAGAATAAGGGCCGGTTTTTGTCTGCGTGCGTGTGTTTGTGTGTTGGTATCAGCAAGAGAGTCACAGCTGCACTTTTTCATTTCAGCCAGCTTGTTTTAGCAACACGGGACCCAGCTCTCTGCAGATTGTCTTGACTATTGCCCAGATTAATTTCCTGGTGCCTAATGCTTAAATCATGGAAAAAATTAAAGCGGATGAATCCATACACATCTTCTTGCAGCAACTGAACTTTGCTGTTAATTGTACAAATATTTCCATGGCAATTCAGGCAACATACCCAGTCCCAGTGGAGTGTGAGGTAGCCAGCATATCCCCCTATACAGACATTTAACCTCTAAACTTTTAGTGAATGCTTGCCACTCTTTCTTGGGTAGGAGAATAGTACATTGCATGTCTTTGAACAGGAAGCTCGGAGACCAGATTTTTGGCTTTTGATTGCTGATATTTTTCCACAGCTTGCTGTGTATCTCTTAGCCTGCCACTCAGGTCTGCAAATTTTGCAGAGTTGAGCTCCTAAATGTTTTTTTCTCCTCCTTTTCCAACTCTGGAAGAACAATGAGAATAATACCTCCCCATAAAGTAAGACTTGCACCGTACTTTGAAATTCTCATCCTCTGTACAGATGCATTGCGAATTTTAAACAGAATCACTCTGCTATCTCTTTAAAATACCATGGTTTGGCAGAGCAAGGCAGTAGCAGTGCCTCTCTGTTAAGCAGGCGGATTTCAGATTGGCTTCCCAGTGGCTTATGGTGATGCTCATATCCAATACACAAACTGTAACGCTTCTGTCCCGTTCTGAAGTGCCAGGATCAGTCCTTTCCGAGTTGTCCAAGACTCCTCACAAACACGGTGCGAGGGTTCGATCAGATATGACAAAATCCTCAATTAAAAAAGGCGGATACACTTATGGACAAATTTTCACCTGATATAGTGGAGAGCAGAGAACCCTTTGGGAAAGAGTATGGCTCTCTTCCAGATGTAATGTAGTTATGGTATAGAGCTGTCCATCCAGCAAAGTGTGCGCTTAATTCACATTGTGGAAAGCCTCCCAGAACGCAATAGGTTCTTAAAGTTGAGCAGGTGCTTAAATGCTTTGCTGGATCTGTGGAAATCTGTAGTTCAGATGAAATAATTAAGCGTAGGGGTGTTACAGAAGCCAAGTGAAAAGCATAATTCTGTGACTCAGAAATAACACACTCCTTCATAGCTGTGACAGAACAGTGAAATAATGAAAGAAGCACTGTGCACCTTGAACACCTTGCAGGGTAGATCAGGCTGAGACCACCTCTATATTTCAAAATATTTCCTTTCTGAATCCTTTCTTCATGGACAGATTCTGATTTGATTTGTCTTGGGAATGGGATTTGCTTCAAGCAAACAGAAACACAGAATATTTTCAGTCCTCATGTTCTGTTTTCTTTTTTATAGCAAATCTTTTTCCCTGGCCCCTCCAGTTCCACTCCCTGTTTTGACAAACCAGCTCATTTATCAGATGGGAAAAGAGGATGGGGGGAATAGGAATATTTTTGGTTGCTTCTGTTTTGCATGATATAATCCCCCTCTCCACTTAGCACCTCCGTAAATAGGAGTTCCAATCTGAAATTGGTCACAGCTTATCGAACTCAGGATGAGACCAGATTGGGTCCTGAGTCTCTGTCAGCCATCTAATAAAGAAAACAGAATTTTATACTTCAGACAGATAGATCTGACACTACATATAACGTCTTCTGATTTTTCTGGATCTTTATCTTTTATTCTTTTCTTTTTTTTTTCTTTTTTTTTTTTTTTTAATTTTGAATGTTTATTTGCATGTGTACCACTAGGTATTTCTTTATTGTTTCACTTTTTATTTTTGCTCCTTTGTATGTTTTTACACCCTTTCTTTCCCAGCTTCCCCAAACCCAGTGGCTAAATCCCTTGGGCAGGTATGAAAGCACGATAATTGCTGGATAAAAGTCTACCTTGAAGGATGAAGAGCATCCCCCATTTAAAACTGGAAGCCATGATAAAGAACACATCACTTATCTGAATTTGCTGTTCATTCAAGCACTGTTTATGGAGATTTACAGTTTCTTGCCTGCGCAAAGAGCTCGATTGCATGGTGTCTGCTGGAAGATTTTAGGTGGCAGTATTAGCTGCAGTATTAAAAATGCATCGGAAGGCACGGGTTGGGAGATTAGTTGGATAGAAGGACCCATGAATGAAGGGTTAATTGCATTCAAAGAGGCCATCGTATGGAGCAGAAGAGGCAATAGGTTTCTTTTCTTCAAAATTTACTAAATAGCTGGAAACACGGTTTAATGAATTTTAATGGGATCTTTCTGAATCCTATGCATATTGCATCTGCTGACTGTAGGAAGTCAAAGTATTGTTGAAAGGGAGGGTATTGCCCTACTTTAGGTTTCACAGTTCTGTATTTAAAAAAATATTCTGCAACAAGCACTTTATTCAATATATATTTTTCTCCCTATTTAATTCCTGCCTCCCCTCCACTGCAAGTGGAAAAGACTTTCAGAATCTGTGAGCCCTCAATACCATAGATTATTCTACTGTTATGTAACACGTGCTTTACATTTATTGAGCCATCTTGTGCTGTCAAGATAAAGGAGGCCTTAGTATTTTCCTTCCTTATGAACCATCAATGAAGACATGGTGATGAATTCTCATTTTGGTTATATCCGTGTAAATCTAGAGGCACTGACTCTTGTGAATTTCTTCCAGGATTACTGTGATATAAATGAGACTGAGATTTGGCCCAGTCTGCTGGGAGAAATAAAGAAGGGCAAGAGTCCGAGTTCTCTTTCTCCCTTCCAAGTGTGCATGGGCTGAGCTGGGATCTCACACCGTACAACCCATTTCCACAGAAGTTCCAGCAGAGGCAGCAGAAAAGCCAATCTGTTTGACTTTGATGCAACACAAACCAGATACCCACTCACACTTCAGAGAGAATGGTTTAAAGGAAGCTTCTTCCTATGGGAAGCCAAGGTAGGGCATGCAGCGAGTTTGTCTCAGAGGAGCTGTGTGGATGCAGCACGTATTTTTTTACGTCTGTCTTCACTATGTTGAGGTTTCCCATTGCCTTGGTAACTTGAATTTCTCTGTCGCTCATCCTCAAAATGCCAGGCACCCTCTCAGGCAGCTGATAGGATAAGTCTGCCCTACTTTTTATTAACCTGGGGCCCAGTTCTCCTTTGGGGTGTAGAGAGAATTGCTGAGACCCTCAGAAGAGAAGCGTTGAGGTTCCCTCGAAGCCAGCAGGAACTGACAGGGCTTACCATCTTACAGGATTGTAGGTCTGTGCAAGGAGAAAACAGCACTGTTTTAACTGCAGCAGCATGATCGGGATGGTAAGACTTTTGTGTTAGAGATGTTGTAGTACCTATAAGGAAATGGTCACACTCCCATATAAGTACACAGACATACACACAAATATAGAAAATGTGAAAGGAAAGTAAGAGAAAGCTGGCATTAGGCATTTTTAAACCAATCTGATTGTGGCCATTCTACTGGGATAATATTTTCTGTGTCCAGTTGTTATTACGCTGGCTCTGCAGATCCAGAGGGTGTCCCAACACAGGAACCAGGGCTCCCTTAGAGCAGAGGCAACCTTAGGTCTAGATTTGGAGTGAGACTATCCAGACTGAGAACAACAGGAGGGCTTTGCAACCAGGGTTCATTAAAAAAGAAAGACAGGTGTTTAAACACTCTTTTGCAGGACTCCAGACGGCACGTCTTCCCAGTACGGCATTGGTGTAGCTTTCCCCCCTTGTCTCCCATCCCTCCCTCATGTGTTTCAGATCTTTCTCTGCTTACAAGCAGGCAATGTGATGCCTGCTTTAATGGCACAGATAAGTTAGCCATGCAGCTCGGAGTGCCAGCCCTAAACCACCTATCCTCCTCCCTTTGATCTGAAATCAAAACAAAAGATGCCGGCATCAAAACGATCCTTTGCCAGGTAACGGTTACTTTGTGTGCATTGCCTTAATTCAGCTGTGAGGAGCTCTCATCTTTGTATCGTGCCCAGATCTCTGCTCGTCTTAATACTTTATCAATGTGCCAGCAAGCTGCTTCTATCGTGGATACAGCTGTGCAGAAGCTGTCAGCGTTTTTAAGTAAAGCATTAAACAATACTTCAGGAGACAGCAAGTTGTTATTTCCTTACCCCTCCTCCAAATCTTCCCTCTTCCCCTCCCTTGCCAAGCCCAAATGATGAAGCCCTTATTTTTATGTCAGCTTCGTGCTCAAATTATACAACCCGAATGCATTTTCCTTCCCCCCCCCTCCACCCCGATGGGACGCATTCTCTCTCTAAGGGGTGGAGAAAGAGAGGCACAGGAGTTCTTCTGCAGAGCTGCAGACTAAATGAACCTCATGAGCAAGTTGGCTGTTTTGGTGGCTGATTCCCCTTCCATTCCAGGTGAGCTGCTGGAGTGAACCCAGGAAAGCCACCCACCTCACCCGAGTCCTTCCAAAGGCACAGTCTGTGTTTCATAGCCCTTTCTAGACTTTTAACTCACAGTGTGGTTGAGTGCTGGGTATTAGGAGACATAGTTGTTTTGTTTTTTTTTTTTTTTTCCTAGCTCAGCTGTTGGTTTACTCTGTAGACGCTGAGCAAGTAATTTCTAGAGAAAAATTAAAACTGTCTGTCACTGGTTTTAGTGCCTACTTGTTTTGTGCACTTGTAATGTACATGCTTTGGGGAAGGGGGGTCCCTAGAATAATTGGCGTTTCAAGCTGGACACTAAATTCAAGATTGATTTAAAAATTTCAAGATACTTAACTTGTTGGCATTGAATTTCTGATTCTTGCTTTACAAAACTGGATAAATAAAATTTCCCTGTAAAGAACTTTGAGATATTCCAAAAGGTTAGAAATTGACAGTCACTTGAAGTATCAGGGATCAGACCTTGTTGGGCTTTTACATACTGCATAAACAGATATATCCTAACAGGAATACTTTGCCAGATTCTTGCTTAAGGGAATCCAGCTTGTTTTCCTGCATAATAATCAAGTCACCCCAGTTTCTTTTTTTTTTTTTTTTTTTTTTTTTTGTGTGTGTGTGTGTGGGTTTTATCCCCTTTTTTTTTTTCCCGTTTTCTCCAGAGAGGGGCAGTTCTGAGGCACCAGTACCTGAGAACAAAGTTTACTCCTCATATGTTGCCTTCAGCACTGACCCTCTACTAATAAGTCAGGTTGAATTTGATACAGTCAGGACCAAGGTCAGGCTCGCTTGACTCTGGCTGTGTCTTCCACACACCAGATACAATGCTGCCACTTTGTGGTTCCTTCCTCTCTGTTCTGTTGCACACACTCACCCAGTGCTCTCATCCTGCCTGAGAGCATCCCAGCTTTCTCTCCAGAGGGGACTAGTGACACTCCAACTCTCACACTGCCTGGTCAGGGGTGCCATCCAGCCCTACCTGCCTCCACAACAGGCTGAGACCAAATAAAAACCCCTCAGCCAGTGGTCATCTATTGCAAGCCCCTTGTGCACTCCCATAGCTTGTCTCATGTGGCACCTGGTGCTTTCAACTGATACCCTCTGAGTTGGAAGGGAGGGTGTAGGGGTGCCAAACTTCAAACATCAGATAGACACCACATGTTTTTACCTTACTCTCCAGATCCTTACAGAGGTGGCTGATGATTCTGGTGCAAGAAAAATGACTCAGGCCACTCTTTTCCTAAACATCTTTTTTCTTTATTGTCTGTCAGATTCTTGATCCTCTTTATTTTTTATTACCATTCCTTTTTTTTCTTATTTCCTTCCTTCCTTTGAGGAAAAGAAAAACACCTACACACAAAAACACAGCAGGACAGGAAATTAAGCCTTTGCACAAAGATGATTTGGTAAGATGCTGGCTTTTCACTCATTTGTTTTGCACTGATTATTTTTTATAGGGGAGAAAGGAAAGAGTGAGAGCAAAAGGATGTGACAGAGAGGGTAACTAAGCAGAGGAAAAAGTCCTTTAATTTATTTGGAGATCTCAGACATTGGCTGTTGCTTTTTCCCTAGACACATGAGAAAACCAAAAGAGCTTTAAACCCACCAGCAACACTCACATGAATGAAACGCCAGGTGGAACTGCTCCCATTTTCCTGGATAAGGATAATAGCTTCTCCTGGCGAGATTCTCCCCACATCATCCTGGTTAAGCAAGCCTTAGCTGTATTGCAACACCACTAGGCATTCCAAGGCTCCTTTTAATTTAAATGAATCCATCGCTTTGTGCCGAAAGGTTGTTTCAAAATAAGGCCATAGCAGTTCCTTCAAATCACTCTTACTCTTTTACAAGGAGATGAACATCACCACCTGGAAGCACTGGATGTCTCTGGCTCCCTGCTCATCCTCAGTGTTCCCCAGGATGGTTTGCCTCCTCAGAGAGGACGTGCCCCTTGGAGATATTGAAATCCAAAGAGCAGGAGGGAACTGCCACAATTTAGGAATTTGAACTTCAAAAAAGTGCAGGTATATCAAGGATAGTCACTACCTCTGAGGAAGATGTGCCCCAGACAGGAAGATTCCAGTGTATGTCCATGGATATGTCTTACACTTGGAAATGTGTTCAAGTGCAGTAAGAAAGAGCTGTGACAGAGTCCCGGCAAACCCCAACCTTCACCTGCAGGCTGGGAATTTCCCCACACGTCCTGCACAGGGTGGAGCAGCCCAAGGGAGTGAGAACAGAGAAAACTCTCCTGCCCCATCTGTCCCTGGTGGCTGCCATCTAAGGATACACCTGCAGCCCTCGTGCTGTGCAAACACTGCCACATGCCCCATCGTGTATCTGACACGAGGTTTAAACAGTTTTTTATTTGCACATTCTACAAACCCAGAAAACACTGTGTTCTCTGTGGTTGCTTCATTCTGTGTTCCTATTGTCATGAAGGACCATGCACTGCCTGCTCTTACTGAGGGGCAGCTTTAGGGTGCTGAGTGCTGTTATTAAGGAAAAAGAAAACCTGGTAAAGTGCAGACAGAGGTGTCATAAAGGAGTAGTTTAGCAGCCAGAGGAGTGGAACCGTGACTCTCATCCCAGGAAACATGTTTAAAATTGGGATACTTGTAAATCTGACCAAAACAAGGGGAATGTGTGCCTGCTCCAGGGCAGCATTTATGGGGACATTTTGCTGTTTCAAGACCTAAGCACTTAGTCATGTATCCTTTGTCTGGGACAAGTTCTGTGACTCAGTTTCCTGAACTGAAAAGTAAGCAAGGTAACAATCCCATGTCTGGGAGGGCAGGATGTAAAGCCTAGTTCATGTTGGTAAAATAATTGAGATGTTTTGAGGAAGGGTCACTAGAAGAACTGAATAATTGAAAAGGCCACATGAGATCAATGTACAGCAAAATACATGGTGTTTGCTGATAATTTTTAAAGCACAAGAGAACATTAACAAGTAGACTATAATAATAATGTCCTTAGCTTTTTTTTTTTTTTTTCTTTCAGTTTAATCCTCATATGTGTTGGGCGTTTGGGTTGGGAGCTTTTTTGGCAGATGTGATCATATTTGCATTTTACTTGTTAGCAACAGCTGACATCAAGAATGCACTGTTCTAGATGCTGTACAGGCACTCACAGAGCTGCCATATTCCAAACGGACACAAGCACACATCCAGTAGGAGAAAAGAAGCACCAGATCGTGATCAAACATATTGGGTTCCTAACCCAGACCTGCACTGAGATTAGGACTCAGATCCTTAAAGGCACTTAGAGCCCAACTCCCATTGAAATCAATGGGTGTTAGATATCTAAATAGCTTTATGGATCTGAGCATAAATAACTTATCCAAGGGCAGAGCAGCAAACTACAGCTGGGTTGGGAATTAAACACAGATCATACAAGCTACAGTCTGATTTCCTAATCAAAAAAATCATCTTTCCTCTCCATATTTTGTTCAATAAATCCCCAGCATTCACATCACAACATGGATAAACAATGTCCACCCCATCAAATAACTGGAAACCTGCAGTGACACAAATTGTTTTCCTCAAAACAAAAGCACAGCTACAGATACACACCAGTACATTTCTTTTGTGCTTGAGGTTGGTTTCTGCTCTTCTTTACACCGTAGAAACTTCCATGGTCTTCAGTTTCCTGCCTAGGTTTACACCCAGGTGACAGAGAGCAGAATCCAACCCCAGCACTACAAGTTCAAGCATTTTTCACTTGGCTCTAGGGAGGGGATGGATTAGACAAACTGAACTTTCTGAAAAGATCAATATGGAACATCTCTTTCAATTACTCTCCAAGGTACTAAGCCTGTGAAGTCGGTTATGATGCATTTATAAATCTTTCCAGGAGGGGCCGTCTGACATTCTCCTCTTCCACCTTTACTCCCCACAAATAATTCCCTATTGCCTGGGATGGGCTGGCAGGGCAGTGTTACTCAAGGAAGGATCAGGCTTGAGTTTCTCAGAACCAAGACAGATGGGGACCAGTTTTATCTCCCTTCCCCAGACACTAAAATTCACATAATTGGAGAGGCAGCTAAAGAACAACAGGAGGGGCCAGGACCAAACCTTCCAAAAACCTCTGCAAAGTCACTGGGACCAGAAGATGTTGCACAAGCTGAATATGTGTTACACTCTCAAAAAGATCACAGCCCTAATGGACTGCTAGCTTGGATGCAATTATATAGGGGAATGGGGTGGGGGAGCCCTTATGCCGATACAGATCCTTTGATTCACAGAACAGGTTTAAAGCCTACCCAAAAAATTATGCTGAAGGCGTTGATTTAAGTTCATCTCCTACAAGCCTGCTGGCTCTGATACTGCAGGGTTGAAGGGAGGATTTGGAGCACACAGGGAGAGTTTTCTAGAGGACCATGAGTCACTACACTGGCTATGCTTTTCTGTGCATTTACCTGCCAGGACGACAGGAAACCTGACAGTTAAAAGAGCATCAGGGTCACTTGAGATGCAATCTGTGTCCCTCATTCTGCCTCTCCAAAAACCCTTGCTTAAGATCAGGCTGTCTGAAGTTCTGTTTCGTGTTCTGTCTTGGTGTCTGCTTAGGACCTTCTCTAGAGGCATTAGCTGAAAGGCACTAATAGGCTCGGGCAGCCAGGGCTGTGAGTGTTTAATTCGTATAAGCTATTTAGACGTTGCATCAACAAGGCAGCAGGATTAACGCATATTAATTCCCATCTTTCAAATCTGACTGCAGACCAAGCCTAAAAACATCACTGCTGGCTGAGCTGTCCCCACTCCCTTGTGGGTGGTTTTTTCTTAGAGGGTATGGTGATACAGCTTTTGGGGGGCACATGGGATGAGTCTGTGTCTCCTCTTAGGGTGTAATAAAATCCACATGTTGGTCTGTATGTAGACAGGAAAGACATGCAGGGCAGGTCAGACTCCTCTCTGCACGAAATGCATCTTCCTGCAGCAGAGGGCATGGTAGCACCTTGGGGTTGGCTTGACTCTGGGCAAGAGTTTGTCACTGCTGCCGGGGCTGAGAGCCCCTCTGCTTGGTGCTGCATGGATAGGGGACAAACAGAACCTCCAGCTTCAAGGTGCTTGGATGCCAGGCAGGGGACAGGAGACAGCAGATGGATACTGGCAGACAGGGCAGGTGTGAGTTGGTGCTAAGATGTTTTTCAGCAATGTGGCTGGCAGCCATCTCACCTACACAGCCACTTTGGGTTCCCAGGCAAGACCCAGGGGTGAGAAGGGGCTCGGCAGCAGGTGAGGCTGTTTTGGTCTTGGCTCATAAACCCAGCAAGTGTGACAGCCATCCGGGGTTGTCTCCCACCGGGTCCCTTCTTGCCCTTCCTGTTCTTCTTTACCCCAACCGGAGACATTCTAGGAGGGAGGTATGTAGTTGGGTCCTGTTTGCTCTGACAGCAGCAAGGCTGCTTTCTGGCCTGAAAGGGTCTGCTTTGCTGATGTATCTTCACAGAGTGGACACCCCTGCAGCCCTTCACCCCTGCCTTTAAGGAATCAGGAGTTCCAGATGTGGGCAGGGAAAACAGGGCAGCTGGCAATGTATGAGAAAGACTGCAAGTACGGCTGGGGAAAATCTTCTGCTCCATTTCTTTCCTTTGAGATGACCAAACCCTCTGCAGCTGCAAGGGTCAATCTCTTGATTTGTCACCCACTGGTGAGGGTGAGACTGGTGAGGGCAGCCAGAAAGGACATTTAGGCACCAGTGTGACATCTTTTGCCCACCAAGCCTGTGGAAGCCACGGGAGTCCAGAAGATGCCCTCCCTGCTGCCGGGTGAGAGCAGCGCTGCGGGGCAACAGCGGGGAAAGCGCTTCAGGAGCAGCTGCAGATTGCGGGAAGTAAAACTGTCCATAACCTGATCCCAACTGCAGGATCAGGCTGCAGTGAGGTTGAAAAGGACCTGCCATCCTCAGTGACAGCATTCGGTGTGAGTGCCAGCCTTATTTTAACCCAGTGGATGCTGCTAATGAGAGGATGTAAAGGCACCAAGGAAAATTTGCATGCAGTGACTGCGCAGGGATTGAATCTTTCGGAGTGAAATTTCTAGTGTGAGACAGTCTTGGTAGATGTTATGAAGAATTAATATTTATAGACCATCTTAGCTCTTAGCTGGGAATTTCTACACAGAGGTACATTTGCATTCTTGGAAAAGAACTTTTTATGAAGTTTTTTTTTCTTTATCACTAAATAGAAATAACTTGTTGATACACAGCATATAATTTGAACGGGTGATTACTGTCACATTTACAGATAATTGAGCAAAGTGCATATAATGGATGTATTTTTACATTGTAGTGGTTACATTATCTAGAAAAAACAGAGAAATGCACATGACTACATTAAAGATTTAGGGCTCTATTCTGCACCATTTAAGTCAATGGGAGTTTGTCACTGATTTTAATGGAAGTTAGGGGTTTATAAGCCCAAGTAATGCAGCTGCTAAGGAATAAATATTGACATAAGTGGGTCAATATATTGGTGTCTTTTAAGTGCTAAAACTGTACTTTGAGATACCTATTGCATTTTTTTCTTTTTTTTTTTTTTTTTTTTGCATATTCATTGTAGCTGCAGTGCAGCCATCCTGCTGCTAAAAAGCAGGACATGGTGGGTACCAGGATTCATTGTGTAGTAGTGACACCTTCAGGTTACTACCAAAACCAGTCCCCTCTGTGCAAGGCACTGCACACACACGTGTGGAGAAAGAAACCTCTAGTGAGAGATTTGGTGACTTGGCCAAGGACATAGGGCACATTAGTGACAGAGGTTGCAATGAGAGCCAAGGAGTGCAGCTCCAGGGAGAAATCAGAACAGCACACACTTAATCAAGTCTTGCTTGGGAAGTTTGGGATATTTTTCACCAGTGGGGATTAAAAAAAAAAAAAAAAAAAAAAAAAAGAAGAAGAAAAAAGAAGTTTAGGTTAAGCTCAAAATTTAATTTGTTATTTTTCTATGAAAAAAAAAAAAACTTCAGGCATTTTATTTTTTCACACATCTGTGTTGGTTCATCTTCTATACTTTTCATAAAATACAATCACAAAACCAGGTCACACCCATTTAAGAAAAAAAGTTATTCCCACAGATAAACTTTTTTTTAAGATAATAAAAATAAAAATGTATTGAATTTAATCCTTTTATGTCCTGCTTGAAACAACTTGCCAAATTTCCTCCAAATCTGTGAACAGATTTCCTTCTTGCTAAGCTATTTTTCCCCTACAAATATCAGCTGACAAAAAAAACTGTGCAAGTCTAGTCATCAAGCTAACAGTCTGCTCTCAGTCTCTCCAAACTAAGCAAACAGTATACAAAACAGAAAAGAAATTAGGAAAGAGCCAAAGAGACCAGAACAAAAGCAAAAAGGATTTATTCTCTTAAAGCATCAGCCTGGAGTACGGGGATATTACTCCAAGATGCACAAGAACCACTAGAAACAGCCACCTCCATATGAACAGAGAGAGTGCTGTACTCTGCCTCCATCTAATACGTGAGATTTATAAGTGCTTCAGCTCCCCAGAGGCACTCAGGCATATTGCTATATATAGGACTGTTCCCAGATTACAGAATGCCTTCCCTTGACTGTAGCATTTTCAGTCCACAGGGATTTTTTTTTTTTTTCTTCTTTTTTATTTTCTTTTAAAACCAGCTCACTCCAACCTGCTTCCCTTTGTTTGCTCCTCCACCAGTGTTAATCATTGCATGGAAATGGGTTCAATGTCCGGTTCAAAAGCAATCCTAGGCAAATATAGATAAACAGCCTCTCCCAGGAAGCGACAATATTTGTGTGGCACGTAATGTGGACAATAGATTTGTTTTCTGAACGAGTTAGCTGGAAAATCAGTTAGGGCTCTGCCTCACATAGAGCTGTGCCTCCACTGAGGCCAGGACTGGGGGCTGTGGATGCTGGGCTCGGGGCTGGTGGAGGTCCAGAGGGTAGCTGGAGCCACCCATGGGTTGAGGTATGCTGCTTACATCCCATCCACACCAGACCACCATGGAGGATGTGGTTCTGTCCCAGATCACACTCAGGCTTTTTAGCTCAGAAGTCTTTGCTTTAACCTGAAGCATTCACAGGGACAGCAACCATTGCCCTCTCAGCAACAATGAAGAAGGGAATTGGACAACAGCAACTGCTGCTCTCATATAGGATGTGATTGCATATAGTTTTGGGGAAGACATGGACAGATCCTGCAGGAGTGCTGAGTTCCCTCTGTGCAGAGCTGCTTTCTCTTTAGCCTATAGGGAAATTAGTATTTTTTGCTCTCCTTCTCTCTGAAACTGGTGTGTGATTTCATACATCTCTGCTTCTGCAATCACTGGCCTCTCCTCTATTTCTTAGATTTTTTTTTTTTTTTGTGTGTGTGTGTGCTTTCCTTTCCTGTCATTATTTTTGTCCAACAGCTATTTGTTCAGTAATCTCCCCCAAGAGATTAGCACACTAATAGGCAGGCAACAAAACAAGAAAGAAAGAAAGACACAGTACTTAAAGGATGAATACTTGGGAGAGAGCATCAGTCTTTTGATGTCCTGATTCCAGTCGGGTTTATTTGCTATATATATGTCTATAATAACTATACATCTTCGTACAGCTGTCCTACTGCTGAAACGGAGATTTCTGACTGCCTTGCAAACCTTATGCCTCTCTTTCACTTGCAGAGAGGAGCAAAACTACAGCATTCCCAGTAGCCAAAGGGGTACCCTGGCACAGAGATACTCACAATTTGGGGCAGCAGGACAGCTTAGCTGCCGGGTCAGTCTGCTCATCACACACATTTTCCTGCCCTCTGTAGCAGCAGCCCATATCCTGAAAACATCTCCACAGCTTTCACTTTAACCCCATGGCTGCTCCTGTTCCCATTTTGAGGGGGTCTGTTCCTCCTGACGGTGCAGAACCGGGGCTCCACCTCCAAATGTAGATGCTGGATTTCGCTCAGTCATGGCTGACTAAAAGAACATCATCTGATCTTTAGTGACCCTACTGTGCTGAGTGGATAACAGCCAGGCATTTAATACAGATGCAGAAATAGGCAGGGGCACTCAGGAGGGAAAATACAGCTGCAACTGCGTCACATTTTGCAGCATGGTCTGACAAAAGCTGCAAGTGCACTTTTTAAAGAAAGTTTGGTTTTTCAGGCCTGCTCCATCTTTGGTGGTTGCTCTTGCTTTGTTTTTTCTCAGACAAATTCTTCTTTTAAACTGGCAGTGAAGACTTACTTAGGACTGCATTAGGGGCTCTTGAAAACACCCTGGAAATTGATACCACACACTTGGGCGATTTTATTTTTTTTAACAGATTGGTAGGCATTCTTTTAATTTCCCCCTTGTGATTTTATACAGAACACTTTTTCAGGCGGATCTTTTCGCACCCCTCCAAAGCAGTCAATGAAACCATTTGCATGCATACAATTAAGCACAAGGGAGGGGGTGAAAGCAGGAAAAAGCTACAGCTACAACAGCCAATAATTTCATCTGAAAAAATCCTTCAGTTGGCTAATATTCTGAAGCAACAAGTCCTTTTTGAGCAGAATTTCAAAAATTCATGCATATCTCTAACAACCATTCTATGTACCAATAAATTTTGGAAAATATGAAAGATAGTAATTTTAAATTTAGAATAATATCATGCATTCTGCCCCCAGTTTGCCCCTGACTCTACACAGCTGAGGATGGTAGGAGCTTCATTATTGACTTGGTTGAGCATATGATGAAGTAGCTGATGGGGAGCAGCCTCCTTCAACTCAAATGGACAGCACAGGTGTAGCAGAATTTACCCCCACATTTCAATAATGTGTAACATAAAACCCCCCACTTAAAGACACTCCAATACCCAGAAATCATAGAGGGACAATAGGAGGGCCTGTGTCTGGGGAATAAAGGTGAAAGAAGTTGGATCAGCAGGAATAAATCTCAAATTGTCACAGTAATATAGGTATCTTAGGTATTCAGCATCCTAGGCCTCTTCAGAGGTCAGAGCAACCCAGTTGTACCCTGTGATTCCCTGTGTACACAGAAGAGGGAGTTACTCAGAGTTTGGAAGGCCATGAACTTGTTCCTTTTGATTTCAAAGAAAATAAATTGATGTTTGAAGTTTAATAGGGTCTTATTGTCAGCTCTCGTGCGTTCAGAAAAATGGAAGAGATCATCCAAAATTATGATGCTGGACTGAATATCTCTAGACAAAATATATTCAACCATTTCAGCTCAAAACAGTGCATTCTGTTTTTCAGTATTTCAATCTATAAGATTCAGATTTTCTCAGTTAGCACACACACTGAGAAGTGTACACTAAAAAAAAAAAAAAGTTGAGATTCTCATATATTCTCACATATTCTGGAGCTGATTGTGATGAAGTAGAGCAAAGCACACCAGACTTGGAGGAACTAGAAGAGAGAGCAAAACCGAAATAAGAATAAGAAAGTTTTTCTTTGAGTATGCATATGATGCATTTAATTATTGTCAGGGTCAGACCTCAAAAGTACTATTTAAATTTTGATTTGCTTGCTATTCATTCCCATTCATCTCCTGGAGTCCTGTGAGCACAGTATCAGCTTTGTAAACAAAGCTGACATCTTTGAGGCTTGCTTAGAAAACTTTTTCAACACTAAGGATACAATGGGAAAAAGAAATAGAAAGAAAAGAAAGATGGAGAAAATGAAGAGCAGGGCCAGTGTGTGCAACACCTCCCTCAGACATTCTCCCAGGCTCTCACCATTTTCAGCCCAAGGAAATTCCAAAGCCTGATGCTGCTCACTCCTTTCTGTAGTGAACCATAATGAGCTATTTCATCCCCATGCAGCTCCAGCCCACAAATCGTGAAGGCCTGGTACCATAGGGGCATGAGATATTCCACCCCTGTCAGTGCATCTGGTCAGAAGAGAGAAGAAAAGTAATTCAGAGGGCACAATAAAACCTTGAGCAGAATATTCTGGAAGCACCCAAGAGGAAACACCAGTCCAGAGACCTGCCTGGAGTAGCCAAGGTTTGCCTTTTAGGACTGGCATTTTAGGAATATACATCACTCATGTAGGAAAAAGAGCGATCCACATAATTCCTTGGAGAAGCAGTACCTCTGGAACCAGATCAAATGTCTGCAGTAAAAGCTGAATACAAGTGAAATTCACTCACATTTAATGTTTCACTCTAAGTTTCAGGGTCAGCTGGATTAGAATTAAAGTCTGTCCAACATTTCAGATGAGCTTGAAGTTTGAGAGAAACAGGAAGGGCTTTTGTTTTTTCAACATTATCATGTAGATGGAACAGTGGTGAACTTTTCACTTGGAACCAGCTATCAGTGCTCAAAATAACCTTGAAAAAGTGTGACTTGAGAGAGCAGAAAAAGATTCATTTTGTTCATATTTTTATCATGCCTTTACAACATTTCCCAAATGAAAGGTTGGGATATTAAAAGGGGTGACCGAATTTACCAGCACTTCTGTAACAAAATCTTTAGACCATCCAACATCCTACAATGAAAGATCAATTTCTATCATCACCTTACACAAAATGTTGGTTTGAAAGTTTAATTCCACTCTGTGACTCCGAACAATGCAATAACATCCTCTTGCTTTCTGTGTTCTCTGGCCCAGGCGAGCTTTGGATTTCTATTCAAACCACTCTGTATTCCAAACCCAAGACCCTACCTGCCCTCATCCCAGGTAGACATTTGCATCCTTTAAATGATCTTGTTTATTCTACGTGTTGGAATACAGTTATCTGAATATTAATTATGGTTTTAGTGAAGTTCATCGGTTGAGTGCAGGAATTGAGTATTCTTCCTTCGGTTGCAGCCACCTGCCTAGATTTCTGTGTTTATCTGCTTCACTGAGTTTAAATCAGTTTCTGTAAGTGAAAGTCTGTTGCTTTGAGCAGATGTTAATGCTCAGAAATAGTGTACAGTCTGCCATTAGCATATGTAGCATAACACTAATAAATAGAGGCATGTACCACCCTTGAAGGTGATTCTAATTTCAATAGAGAAATCTTCCCCCCCATCCTGCCAGCCACTTTCCTTAGGGAAGCCTCTGGCATATACAGCTGTTAAAAATGAGGGATCTTCCTCCCACCCCTGGAAAGACCTTAGCAAATGGTCCATTCTGTTTATGCTACATTTGGATGATTAATGATATTGTACAGTGTAACTAAATTGTACCGCTATTATCATCAGGTCACTGCTGACAATTAGATATATCATCTCTGGGGTTCATATACAGATAACAATTTTAACTATGTGGATAAGTAAAGGTTTGATGGTGTCCTAATGTTAATGTAAATATTACCACATATTGGAAATCAGTAATGCACCGCATGCGGGGATCGCGTTTCACAGCAGCGGCTGCTGGGGAGCTGGAGCTGGGGAGATGGTTGCAACGGTGGTTTTCTTCTTTATCCTTCTTGCTAATTTTTTCCCTTCCCTAAGGATTTAGAACAATCCATCTGTAAAACACGACAGCCATTTAGGCTCTAAGGGACCCAGCAGCTTTCAAGCAAAGCTGTAATCAAACAGATTTGGGATGGTTTAGGTTTTGGGAGGGGGGAAGTTCAGTTACCTCAGTGCTCTCCTGGCTCCCTGCTCAATGCAGGGCTTAGAGCTCCAGTACTAAAGCAGAGCCACTGGAAGAAAAGTTGTTGTTTGAGCATGGCCAGCTTAGCTATGAGAATGAGAAAATCTGAGAAAATCAGGTCCTGAAAGTGTCTTCATGTTTTGTCTCGAGAATAGATCAGTGCTCCTAATCCTGACAGCTGCAAGTAACCATTTGAGAGAGAGGTCGTATTAAGTCAAGATGAAAAATTTGAGAAAGGACTTATTGCAGAAATGTAACATTACAGCTCCTGGCTAAAGTTGAAAGTATATTGAAAAGGTTTGGAGGAGCAAGAATTCAAATTGAGCAAAGCCTCTGCCCCTTTTACTATTCATCCATCAATAACTGGCACATGTCATGTTAGGGCACAGACTAGAAATTAATTTTCTCGCTAATATTAAGAAACTTTATTGCACCAATCCTTATCTTCATAAATCCTGATATATACCAAGAGCAAAGAACACGGAAGTCACTGCAATAATATCAGCAGAAAACTGGAGCATGATAAAAATCAGCTTTACGGGCCTTGCATTTCCATGAGTCTAATTCCCATTTCATAGGGAGGAAAACATAGCAATCTGCACTCAAAAAGAGAAAAGAATCACTGGATCAGAGCCCCCAGCTGATTTATACTCACAATTTCCTTCTGAGATAGCAGCAGCGGATGTGAAAAGCAAAGACTACCAATAATTCTGTTCTCCTCCCAGTATAAGAAGGGAAAGATTTTCCTAAATTCAAGAAATTACTGGAGTCAGATTCATTGGACAGTGGTTATTTTTAAGTGGCTTGAGCTATCCACTTCCATCATTTCAGGTGGGTGATACATCCCATTTTCCACAGAGGAAGGCATTAAAAATGAGAACATTTTTGAACAGAAATGAAGATACAAGCTGAGCTCACACTTCAGTGATAATTGCATACCTTGTCTGCTAATTAAATAACGGGGTATATAAGTTAAAGTAAAAGCAAAATACAAAACAGAAAAAGAAACAACTAAAAATGCTAGACAATGGTTGCTCATCTTGTTAGACTATGCTGCAAGAGCAGATTCCTTATTGGTAAATTCTTACAGATACCCAGAAACTGAAAAAACAAAAAGCCCAAACAAAACCAAAGCAGATCCTAGAGACCCAGGGCTGTGCAATAGGAAAACAGAGATGGTGGCAAGTGGATTTGAGCTTTCAGCTAATTAACACAGATCAGAGCACCATTTCACTTGACATCCTGCACCTCTTGGGAAAGGGATTCATCATCCAGACAGTGTTTGGGTCTCTGGGCCGAGGTACCCAATTTCTGTGGGTCTCAGAATAAAAAAGCAAATTTTATCTCTCTTCCAAGCACACCTCTGATGTAAAATCAGTCAACTCAACAATTTAAGAGAGAGAAAATAAGGAATAAATAGTATAAATACACTTTCATTCCACTGATGTTCCCTTGCCCAATATTTGCAGTTATTGATCTGCAACTCAGGGAGAGGGCCAGAAACAGTAAAGGATAAAGGTAAGCCCAAAAACCGTTGCTTTTCTAGAAGCTGGAGGGCAGAGGAGAGACAAGGAAGAAGAGCTGCAAGAGAAAGGGAGAACAGAGAAAGGAAGAGAAAATTAGAAACGGAGCAAACAAGATTAAGTTTCATCTGACTTATTGGATGTACACTTGGAAAGCAAAAGGCAGAGAGAGGAAGGGCAGGGGGAGAGAACATGAACTGCAGCAAGTTCTGTCCTGAGGCTCCATGCAATGGTTTTGTCAGAGACTCTCTGAGGCTGGTGCCACTTCGCATGATGTGTAGCTTTAATGAAACAAGGAGGGGGCCAGGCAGGAGGGAAGGAAAAAAGAAAAAGTGACTGAGACTCTCTGTCTCTTGCTCGGTCTCTGCTTCAGAGACCTATTGGCCATAACTCTTGCAGGGCAAATAACAAGCATTCCCCATCCAAATGTAAGCACATTGGCACTTAATCCTATTTTATAAAGGTTATAGTTTTACATAAATCACTCTCTCTAAATGCACTTTAGTAATCCTCCTCATGTTAAGTTTCCCTTTAAGCCTAACTAGGCAAGGAGGATTTCTCCCACTGGCCCTCTGGACATGACGCCACCAAGATTGAACTATGCTCTCCATCTTTAATATCCCTGGAGGGATTCATCTATAATGATGTCAGGGGCTAAGCATATTCCCTTGCCAGGGCGGGGGAATTAAATCTGTCCTTTCCCTGTCTCACTCAGGTCCAGCACAGCTAAAAACAAGTTGTTTGGAGACCAGAGAAAGCTGGTGACGTTTCACTTTTGATGTCTTGCTCTGCGTGCAGGTTCCCTAATGTCTACTAAAGAGTGAGCTTAGCAGCCTTTTCTTCGGTGATTTCACTATCAGTCATCCCATTAATGAAGTTTATAACAGTCACCGAGACCTCTGCTCTCTATCATATCATGTCAAATTCACCCAGTGTTTCTCAGGGTTACACAGGAAGGACAGACTGACAGACGGAGCCAGCCCTAGGTAGGCAGACAGCATATTGCTTGAAAAAAACCACATTTCACTAAGGAATCAGCTTAAAAGTACCACTGACATAATTGCTGCAAGTCATCTTTTACGTGTTCTCACACAGATGCATCCCTGATGAGGAAGGCACACTCTAGCTCCTGCACATTTTCCTAATGAGTTCTGTGTTTGTTTCATAGCAGGGCACACAGGCTGTTGAATCATCAAGCACTCAAGGAACTTCACGAGCTTTGACCAAGTTAAGTACAATTATTTTGGCAACCTCAGAGCAGAAGTACACTATTCCAGCTGCTGCCTTTACTTTTTTTCAGTGAAAAGTTAGTTAGTCCAGTAGAATGAAGTATCCTGCCATGGACACAGGAGCTTCATGTGGCCAAAAACAGAACTTGAATTCTTTCAGCTAGCATACTTGAGCCATCTCTGTGGCATCTCACTAAGGCACTTTTAATTTAAACCTTTCTTCTCTACGCAGATACCCATTTTCTTAGCATTTCTTCCATTTTAGTTTCTCAGATTTTGGACCTAGTCAAGTTTTCTGAGGTTGAATGGGTTTTAAGAAGTCGTTGGAGTAGAGGAGGGGAGAGTCAGAGACACTAACACCACCATCAGTAGGCTTGTCTTCTGAAAACTAATCTAAAAATACACCCTCTTTACAAGGAGACAAAGTAGGTAAGTAACATTAGCTGGCAGGAAGGTTACTCCCATAAACTGTCTTGATCCCTCTCCATGGATCAGTTTCTGGTAATCTGCAAGGATACCCTGAATTTATTGTGAGGAATCCAGAAACCTTTTTCAGTTTTCCACTAGTATAAACTTTACCTAGCCTTTGTTTCAAGAAAGGATTCATGAGATCCAGGTTTAAATGAGTGTCTAGCATTAGAAAAGAAGCTGATGCAACAGGAAGCAGCTCTTTTGTTCTTTCTGGCCTTACATCAGGCAGGAGACAGTTTATGTGACTTCCAGTCAACCAATGCAAAACCACGAGTCATTGAACTAAATTCCCAGTGTCTGATTCAGAACACGACTGTAAATAGATGACGCTCCACTGAAATCATTGTTGTTTAACTCCCCCTACCAACTCTTTGACTCTTCACAGCAACTGAGATTCTAGCTCCAAATTAACATTAACAGCACATAATCCGTCTTAACAGAAAGCTATGGACAGATAGGAGATAAAAAGCTTGAACTCCTCTGCAGAGAGCAATCTCACACCTCTGAAATCCTCAAGCCTTCTGTGTCAGCCTCAGCTTAAATGATTGTAGAAGCCTAAACAGGAATGAATTTCACCCACAAACAACATGAAGAAAATTTTCACTTGCCAGTCAGTGACGATTCATGCATTAGCAAATTCACGGGAAGTTCAAAGCTGCCTAGTTCTGTCACCAGCTTTGCACAGCTGGGAGAAACTCCATTTCTTTGCAATAGTAATGACATTCTACTACAAGAGTAAGAATAAATTTGTTTTCTATCAGACAACCAATAGAAATAATTCATAAGTTTGCCTTATGCAATATGGTTGCATTTGGAAAGCTCAACTGCAATCAGTGCCCCACAGTGCAAGGTGCTGTTCATTCTTTAACAAAAACACAAGCCAAGAGAAACAGAAGAGAGGAAGTCATACACTCAAGGCCGTGCAGCAACTCAGCAGCCAAGGGAAAAAATGAACTTAAGTTTTTTGACCACCAGCCCAGTGTTCCTTATGCTGCACCATTCCCTGTGCCATCAGTGAGGTCAGAGAGGGTTTTTTATTTACGCACTTCACAATATCATCGTGCAAAAGCACCTCATAGCCTATATTCTTATTTTTCCCCAAGAAAGTAAAAGCTGCTTCTGTTCCTAGTAACGTAAGAAAAATTGAGATATAGGAAAACACTGGAGCTACAGCCTTAAATAAATAAATAAATAAATAAATAAATAAATAAATAAATAAATAATGTCTAGACTATAATTTGTGGTGCTTATGTCCCAACCTCAAAGGCCCTGCTCAGTTTCTACTCAACCCCAAAAGCACCTATTCCATCAGCATAAATACTCCTTCTCTAATGAATCCATATCTTGGAACAGGGCCCAGATCTGCGGTCTCCTCTGAGTCGCATAAATGCCCTTACCAGAGCATCATTTTCTCAAATCTCTGGTCCAGAATTAAGACACAAGAAGCAGCAAAACATTTTTATCTCCTGCTATTGCAGCATCCAAAGCACCACCTTGATTCTTTTTGGTGCACACTGTTTGTTTTGGGAACAGTAGTAGCTGTCACATCAAATCACTGCCATGTACTTCGTGAGGCACTCACTCACCTGTACTGGTCCAGAGAGCCACCTCCAGCACCAGCATCCTCCAGCTGTGCTCAGCACACCCAGAGCAGCTGCCTGCTCCCCTCTGTGCCTGAGATCCCCATTAAAAACTTCTCTCTCCATGCAAATATGCAAGACAAATGTTTATCTGAAATGTTTAGGGCACTGGGTTTTCTGAGGATTTTCTGTTAAAATCTCCTTGGCACTAAAAACCAGTCTGGGTCATGGAAACACAAAGCTTCTGAATTTCTCTAACAGTTAACAGGAAAAAAAAACAAAAACCAAAAACAAAGAAACAAAAAACCAGCATTGCTTCTTTCCAGAGAAAAACAGGCTGGGGCCAAGGACAAAGAATAAAGTTGCTGTTTTCTAAAACATTGATTTGAACCTGCTTTACACTTAAAGCAAAACAGAAAGACAATAAATCCTAAGAAAGAATCAGCAAAAAACCCACAAGATATCAAAACTTACGGAGCTCTATAGTAAATCTAAACTGCTCACACAAAGGTCTTCCTGCTGAAACATCCTAGGAGGACTTTTCTCCTCAAGGGGATGCCAGAGTCACCAAGGTTAGCTCATCCCTCTCCTGCAAACATCTTTGGAAAGTATCACAGCTGGAAGGCTGACGTAGATTTGAGACAGACACACACGCTGGACTGCTCATGCAAGAGACCTCACGCAGTCACAGTGACAGTCACACCTGCTCTATCTCTGCATATGCAAGTCCCAGACTACATCTGAACCACGTGGAACTGCTTCCATTTTCTGCTCCCCTGTTTGGCTGCACACAGCCACAAGGCAGGGCAGAGCAGCACATATGCTGCTCAGAAAACAAAGAAAAAAAAAACACAATGTCATCTGTGAAAAGCAGGAGATTCTTCAACACTGCTGAAAGGTGAGTGGAAAGAGAACCTTCTTCTTTTTTTTGAAAACACCAAAATAACACTGGTTCTCTCAGCTGCCACCACAGCAGAACAGGGCATATCAATTTTATGCAGTCACAGAATAAACACCAGGTTTAGAAGACACTGTCCACATGCTGTCAACAGATATTTCATGTCTGTGCTCCTTAACACTAAACACCTTCATAGGCCTTTCCATTACATAATTTCTAGTGCAGGTGTACCCAATCTTTTGAGTCAGAAGTATTCTTTTTTGCCTTTTTTTACCCTTTTTTTTTTCTCGCTTCCTTTTTTCTATTCCCCTGGCAAACCCACTTCATTTCTGGAAAAGTAAAAGACTGGCAATTGATGTCTTAGCACTTTCTACTGTTTCCCCTAAAGCCCACCAAATTAGTTCCTGAAAATTGTTCTTATTCCTATTAGGATTCTCTAGAGAAGGTGCAACAAGAGAGGATTAGGACAAAGAAGGGCTCTTTCACGTAGTTCAGAGAGGGGATACATTTTTTTTGTTCAGAAATGAAGGTGGACTTTGGCAGGCTTCTCTGCAAAGCTCTGCTCCTGTTCCTGACAGCTCTCCTGAAGTGATTTCACATGGAGGCAGGAGCTCCTTGTAAGATCAGACCTGGTTCCCACTCACTGCATTTGTCATGAAGGTTCCCAGCTGGTACAAATTCACATTACTTTGCCAAAGTCAATAAAGCTACAGCCCAAGAGTTGGCTGTAAAGCCATTTTCTTTTTTCTGAACTTTTCTTTAACTTTTTCCTTTTGAGAGCTACTCTGTGAATTAATGATCCACCCAAAGAGAGGGTGATATAGAACGGCATCTAAAAAGTTATTTACATTGCAGACGTGTTGTTGAAATCCCTTTGAAGGTATACACCTGGCTCTGGTTTTGAATTAAGCTCTTATAGTCACTAAAAAGGAAATACTTCCTTATTTCTTTATTTATGAGCACAAATTAATTTGCTATCTGCTTGGAATGTAGTAGTTTAATTCTTTTCTTTCAGGAAAAATAGGAATGGAACTTGGTGAGTTGGAGCCATAGGGCAGTAACTCCTTAACTGCTATAAGCTCTGAAATTGACTTTCAGCAGGAGCAAACATCCCATCAGAAAAGTTAGCAAGTGGGAAAAGTATTTTCTATTCTACAGGCAGCTGTGTTCAAAAAAGCTTAGCTCCTAGAGTATCCCCTTCTTGCTCTCAACCCTTTGACTCCCTCTACATAGGTAGTTAGGAGAGGTTTTAGAAAAATGTACCAAAAAGTTACTTCAGCAAGCCCTCATAAACTTAACTGATTTGCTAGGTCTTTGAGTCTTTCTTAGTTTTGTCACTACTGAAGTGTCTATTTGTGTTTCATGGGGGAAATTATCAAAGCCCAACTAGGTAAAAAAACAAAATGAAACAAAGCCAGAAAAAAACTCAAAACCTTTCCAAACATTTATTTTATTAGATGTAACAGCAATCATACCAATTGCTCCTGAGAACAATTAAAAATTAAACAATTAAAAATATTCTTTCCAATATTTATTTTTCTTTATATTTAATTTCCCCTCAAGACATTTGGAAAAGCAGTTTACTATAAAAGCAGGAGGACACAAGTCCAGGACTGTACCAGAGGCATCATATACAAGCCCCAATGTCCTCTTTTTTTATAATTTCCTTCCCATAAGCTGCATCTTTCTAGGTTTCCCCTCTATGAGAGCACCTCCTAGCCTGCTTTTTGCAGGGATAAATTCTTAACACAAGGGGTAGAAGCAATGCAAAGGCCCTAAAGATTCTATTTTGCAGAAGGCAGTGGACTGCTTAATCTCTTTGTTTCGGGTTGTGAGTATCCTTATTTCTTGTTTGTGAGCTTTGAGTTTGAATGTGTGTCTCAAACAAAACTGTTGACACCTTTCCCTCCACCTTAAAGCTAAGTAACACTTTTCTTAAAGCTAAATTAAAGCTGATTTTTGTTCTGAAAATTGTTCCAACTTGCCTCCCTAAAAAATCATCTCTAAGCAGCCTTCAGACATGGAAAGGTTTTTTTTTTTTGTTTTCTGAAAGCTATGGATAGACTCATTCTTGCACAACTCCTTGGAAGTAATTCTCATTAATACAATATGTTAAATCCCAGTCTCGAGAAGACTTTGATGTGTAGGCTTAGGAGATGTTCAGGATGGGATCTATCCATTAAGAAGGGCTTGCTTGGGACAATGAGTTTGTGTATTAGGGCCTAGAGCTGTTAGTTTAAATGCAAGTAATAAGATGAGGTTATTCCTGGATGTAAGGCTAAATATAGCACCACCTTTGCCGGCTTATGCTTCTGCCTCTGCAACTGTCTTACTCCTAAATCCCTATGCCACATTCCTGCACAGTTCTGGGATGCTGTTTTATCCCTCTAGGATGTTAATAAGCCTCACTGGCAAGGAAGAGAGCATTAGTCTTTGATGGGTAGGTAGATTAAATATGCACGCATAATAGTAAATATTTATTTAGGTACCTGAGCTATTCTGATTAATGGCTGCATTTTTCTTTTAAACGATTTGAGTACTTTTTAATGGCAATTAATTAGTATTTATGGCATGATTATTTAATTTATTTCACTCTTCTGCTGCTACTACTGTCAGGGAAGCTGGAAACTCCAGGTTTTTACAGTTTTTTCAGGTTGGTAAATATTAGAGTTGGTAAATGCCTGGGGATGCACAAACCAGCATGTCTCTGCTCTATTTCCTGGCACTTATTTACCAGCAACAGAACTACCATCCAGGGAAATAGGACTCTGATCCTGCAAGCACTTCATGAAGTTTTTTAACTTTAAGTACACAAATAAACTTGTTGTGGTCAGCAGTGGCACAAGGATTACATGCATAAGTTTCCAGAATTGGGACCTCTAGGTCTCTCTAGTGACCTGCTTAGCTTGCAGTAATAACAGGGCAGCTCTCAAAGGACTGTGAACAGAGATACCCGGTGCCATAATCTGGCTTTGTAGGTCCGATGTAAGTAGTGGCAATATGATTTATTTTTGGCCCTGATTATTGAAGTGCAAGGAAAAGAAGTGAGGGTTTCAGGAAAAGGGACACAAGAGACCCTTCTTTGTCAGGGGGTCCGCTGCAGAAGCTACGAGAGAAGAGGGTATAACAATATATACCTCCTCTCTTTGGCCTCTCAGGTAAGCTACAAAGATTGCAGGTATCCATCTCTTGCCTCTGCATAAGGAGTTGTACAAGGACCTTGTTGACTGACCCTGGGAAGAACCTCCACTCTTAAACTCACAAAAAAATCTACTGAATTCAAAAAACATAATTTCCTCTTTGGGTGAATTCCTAGAAGTTGTATGGGCTTTGCTGTTAGTTGCTTAAGCATTTGAGTTCTCCCTTGGCTTGATGCATGCTTAGCAGCTGGAATTTTTTTTTTTTTTTTTTTTTTTTTTTTTTTTTTTTTGTGAGGCATGTAAGTTTGTAGATGAGACCAGTACCGTATTAAGCCAAAACTTTGGAGTGACCAGTCCTATTCCAGATTTGTCTGAGACAATTTCAGAGGTGTAGGGCTTCTGAGATGATCTGGGTGCAGAAACTGCTGACAGCCTCGAGAAAAACTTGTCTCACAACTAACAGCACAGGATCAGCACCTTGCCTGGATCAGGCAGAGTTGGAGGCTACCAAGAGGGAATGAGTTGATGGGAGAGGTCCTAATGAAGGAGAGGGTGAGACAATTAGTGCCAAGGGATAAATCTTACACAGACGGTTCTCTTATTCGCTCATCCCCTGTGCTCTTCTCCCTCGACAGCCCTGAGTCAAGGCAAAGCAAACAGATGGGGAAAAATACAATTAGTTGCAGAGCCACCAGAAATCCAAACAATATTCCATCACAGGTTCTAGGCCAGCACACTAATTTATCGAGTTCGTGGTGCTGTTGGAAGTGGCCCGGTGTGCTAACTCGGCAATAGATCATGATAAAAAATGTAAGTGATCCGTTATCGCCAGGTTAATGCGCTTTACTATGCGATTCTGCTAGCTCGACAGAAACATCATTACATAATGATAATGATGCTCTGCAAACACAAGCTGGAGGAGGGGGAGGAGGGAACGAGATCTCAGGCTCCAGGATTTTGCAGAAATTCCTGGGAAGAAAGCACTAGATTTCCAATTCAATTAAAAATAAATATAGGAAACTGAAGAGAGTCAAGTCTCAGAAAGCAAAGATGTTAAGGAATCATTAGTTCAAAGTAATGAGTGCTTTTTTTTCTTTTTACAGTTCATCTGCCTGATTAAGAGTGTTGATAACCATGAAATTCACCAGATATTTGCTATTGTTTCATTTCTCAACAGCTGACAGGGTTGTTCCAATCTGGGTGCACGTTGCTGATAATGTGGATGAATCAAAAACTGTCTTCCCACCTGGCACATGGGCTTTTGGAAGCTTGAAAGAGAGACTGGAGGGAGGAAGAAGGAGGGAGGGAGAGAAGGAGCAAGTGACACTCAGTTCCTGGAACATGGATGCAGAGAGAGTGGGACAAGTGGGAGAGGCTGAGGCAGGGTAATAGGAAGGGGGAGAAAGGCAAAGATAAAGCACAGCAGCGTGGTGCTGGTGGGACGTGTGTGAAGTGAGGTGAGGGAGTACACACAGGCAGTGCCCTGGGTGAGGAGTCCCTGAGAGTGAGCAGAAATAAGTGTGTGAAGAAAAGAAATCACTCTGCTTGCTCTGAAGGTGTGTCACAGTGAGTGACAGGGGTGATACTCCTGACACAGACATGATTTCAGCAGATGGGAGTTTGAGAAATCACAGCATGAGCAGGGGCCAAGAGGGAAATTCTCCTGCCTTTGATGCCTCATTGGGTCCTGGTGCAGGACAGAGACATGGTCTGTCACACAAGCTACACTGCTTTACCCCCATCGTGCTCTGCATCTTCTGGGTGTGACACGTTTGTCTCGTGGTGCTGTGGAAAGCTCTTGTAGTTGATGTGCTTGCCTGGGTATTTTTAGCATTTACATTATAAATCCTGCTGGCTTTAACATTGCTGGGTAGAGTTGGTATAATTTACCTTTGGTTTAGCAAGAAATAGGAGCTGACTCAGGGATTAAGGTGTGTCAAGTCAACACAAATAAAAAATAACGCAGAGGAGGATTAGTCAAAGATGAATGCAACACGGGACCTGAGTACTAATTGTGAGAACAGCTCAGGGAAAGAAGAAATGAAACCTCCTTTATTTACCCCCTACTTCTCTGAAGACTCAGCCTGTTATGGGGTCAGTATTGACTACACATCCTGTTCATGTGACTCTCTGTAGCTTGCAGAGGCTGCATCCCTTCCTGTGGAACTCAATGTCTTTATAGCTCAGGTTTTGGAGCTGTATCTTGGATTAGGAAGCTCCTGCTAGGCCTCCTACACAGCAGGCAGGGTGGGAGCCCTCAGCCCCATCTCGTGGCTTGCAGCTGCTGTGTGATGTGGCTGTGAGCAGAGGCTGGCTGCTGACAGGATGAATTGGGAGATGCCTGATTTGACACAGATTTCATTCTCTGGCAGAAGGATTTCCCTTACAAGCTCCAAACAACTTAGCCATAGTGGGAAGTGGAAATTTCTGAAGCATAAGAATTCTTCATGCAAACCTGTTGTGGGAGGGAGGATGCAGCTGAGTAAAGCTGATTGCTATTAAATACAGGGTCCTGTGACTTTGGGGAAAGATGAGGGGTGACTTGGCAACATTGAAAAGACAGTAAAAAATGGGGCTGGTCTTCCCTGGCCAATCCTATTGAGTTCTTTTTTTAAATGAAAGACCCTGAAGGTTTCAACACCTGAACAAATTATAAAACTTCTGTCTTCCCTGAGGGTCAGGGGGCCTATTCTGTTCAAACTGCTGGGGTTCATGCTTTTGCCATATGGCAAAGGCTCAGGGTTGAATCCTTCAATGACTGTAGGGTAAACTACCATCCCCTAATACTCTCATTCAGCACAACTGTCTATACCCACATATGGACTCTGCAGTGAAGCCTCTAACACAGACTTGTGGGTTATATGTTGCCCTGCTCATATTCCACATTTCATGGCTGGCATCAGGCTGTGACCAGAAGACAAAAGAAATCAAAATGGCTCAGTATTTTTTGATCTTTCTGTTCCTTTTCTAGTGCCCTGCCCTTGATATAAATAAATGGTTATAACAGACCTTGAAACAACAAATTTCATAGCCTTAGGTTGGTTTCTTATGAATTATTGTCCTCATTGAGAATCTCTTTATATTTCCTTTCAAGTCTTTTTCTACAAGGGTATGCAAGGACTAATTTGGTAGGAGAGGATGGGAGCTGTTGCATGTGTTCATGGACATGTACACATTCTCTCTAAAGGTAGAGTAAAATTTGTGATTAGTTGTTTAGATTAGTCATGCTTCAAATTCCCAGTCAAAATTTAGATGTGTTTTTTCCTAGTCACAGCAATTTCACAATACCCACCCTTCTTCTCCCAATGTTCCTGACAATGTTGTCTGGCAGAAGCCTCTGATAAGGGATGACTGAAGGTAGGAGAAAGCTGAGGGGTCCAAAATGCATAAAAATAAACACAGGACAGTTGGTTTGGACCTCTAAAATGCCAATGTTGTGTCCCAGGAGTGACATCCCTTCTCACTGCAGAGCCCCACAGGCAACAGGCTGAAAGCCCAAATCTTGCTGCCAGCCTTCTGAACTTTTGTGAGTACACACACAAGCATGAGGTGCATGAGGTGATATGATAGAGTGGGTACCTGTGAGTTAGGACTGTGTGAGTATTGTGCCAAAACAAGCAAGGTAGTGCTCCAAAATACTGCCTTCATCAGGTCTGGGCTTCTAAATTCTCTGTGGGAATGGGGTGGCACTGCAGAGGTCTGAGGTAGATTCACAGGGCTAAGGACAGCTGGCATCCTGTCTGTTTAAGTCATTGAACATTTCTCCTGGGCTAAATACTACTCTCCTGTGTTGAATCATCCTTTCTGGTAGCATGTGTGAGCCTACAAGAAGACATTGCTAAGATTCCTTAAGAGAGTACATTTTTAAATTCCTTTTGCTGTAAGGAGTGCAGAGATAGAGTGGAAACACTTAAAACTTTTTCCTCACCACACCATGATGTCACAAAGAGGAGGGATAATGCTGGTGCCAATGGAATATGAAGCCCCTATCACTGCACTTGAAGACCTAACCAATGAAAATCTCAGTCATACAAAATGCTTTATATCTGATCTTTCTCTGTAAATGTCATATAAAGACAAGATCTCTCTGATATTTCAAGGAGCAGCAAAGTCTGTGATGACATGCTGGTATCAAGATTTGCATATTTATTATAGATAAGCTGTCAAAATGTATGTTGTCAATTTCACCTTATACTCAGAATTTAATGATGCACATAAAGGACAGAAAATCTTTAATATTAATATTAATATGATTTTAGATTATAAGACTTCATTGTGGATATCAATCACCTAACCCTTAAGGACATGCCACTCAAGTTGATAGAGTTTATAGAAAATTAATGTGATCCATTCTGTATGATCTATTGCAGGATGGGGGGCTCAGGGGGTGGTACAGGGAGTAGGCAGGGGGTTGGCCATCCTGAGTTTGCATTCCTTTCTTGGGTATGTTCAGCCCTTTGAGTAGATTAACTCTGCCTGACCTGGGACTCAATTGCTGTCTTTCATGTAGCTGTTGAGGAGCTGTGCCACCTGTAACCTGAGGGAGAGTTTGCAGCTTTGCTGATGGCCCCGTGTTGGGTCGGTGCCTGCATAAGGAGGTTGTATTTCATCAGCAAGAGGTGCTCTTGGAGAAATATTTCACTTCCACTTGCTACTTAATAGCTTTAAAGGGGATGGGTATTACAGCTTCCAAGAATCTAAAGGGGAAGGGAATACAGGAAAGTAGTTGAGAAGGCAAGTTACTCCTATGATTGATATCCCTATAAGAAGAGTGTTGAGGTTGACAGGTTTCTTAAACTTGATTGTACCGATATTCTGGTAAAATCACCCTGATATTTAGAGAAAGGCTTTGAAAAGCAGCTACATGCCTTGGTCGGGGTTATTTTTATTTCTTCCTCATGTCAGAACAGACTCGTTCATATGAGGCACCACCAAATCAACATTCTTACACCTTCTTTGCATGGGCAGAGGCTTCCAGACAGAATTCAGAGAGGAATTTGGAGGTTTTGATCTTTTACTTCAGTATCTGCTGCTGTAGTTCATTACCTACAGCACCATTTGCCTCCTGCAGCTCCAGTGGAGCTCACGTTCAGGACCCTTAGGAGAAGACAAAACTTGGGCCAGGCTGCAACAATTAGATCTGTTCTTTTGAGCGGGGGAACAGAACAGGACCATTGCACACTCACCCTAGCAACTCTTGTATGACAAGAGGAAATATTTTGTGGGTGAACAGAACTAGGATCAGTTCCAAGCTCAGTCACAGGTGGGGAAAAATCTAAACATCCTAACAAAATGGTGATCCTTCTTATGTGCAGCTCTGCTGTCCTGACCTGCCTTGGCAAGCCTTATGTTCAGACTGCAGCTGTGCTGGTTCAGGGCTTTCACCACAGGAACACACAGCACATGGGTGTAGCCACACAATCTTGTTTTAAATTGCTAGTGATGGTTCATCATGTCTGATTACCTCCCAACCCTCATCTCCCTTGATATTGGTTCCCAGGGAGGAGAGTGTTAAGCTTGCTGATGAAACCCTGCCTTCAGCTTGATGCAGTGTTTCTGGATCAATTTTTTTGTATGGGCCAAGAAGAAGTCTTTCAGATTTAGTAATTATCTGTTTTGTTTCAGTCCCTGAAATTAAGTAGTTGACACTGCTTGTATTTGTGACTTTAGGAAGCAAAACACCTGATACCCACCTTTTGTATTATCTTCTAAGCTGTGAGTTCTGAAAGACACTTAAATTTGTAGGGAGTGCCTGGGCTCTGACACCATGGTGGGATGGGGGAGAAGGAACTGGAAACTACCTTCATAATAATATTCCCACCAGCAGAGAATCATAATGTGAAAGTTCAAGCATGAAATGAAGACAACATGAATCTATTTCCTTTATCCACTTCATAATACCTGCAGAAAAGAGGTAGGGGAGCTCTTATATTTAGCATGTGAAAGTAGCATGAAGCTCTGGCAACACAGACTGGGTCGATGCAGTTAGTTACTCCTGGAGTTTATATACATACATACTCCTCTTATCTCTGAAAAAGGCAGTATGCACAGGCTCAATAAATCAAAAAAAAAAAAAAAAAAGAAAAAAAGGCAGGTGGGAATGAGAAGGGGGCCGAGATAGCCTGAAATATCTGTAGCAGCTTTAAAAAAACCTTTTCTTTCATCCTGGTTTTTAATGGAGCTGAGTTCCTACAGATCTTGTGTTAACAACTTGGTTTCTGTCCCATATTTGGGTGGGGAAGGAGAGATTACATTGCATCTTGATTGTATAAATTAATGGGTGAATACCCTGCACATGTTTTCTTATATTAAACAGTACCAAAGATTCACTAGTACAACTTTCTCTGCATGCTGGCAAAATGCTGAATTGGGAGATCTTTCTCAACATGTTTATGCCTCTAGAGCAACTGCGAAAATGATAAATTCCAAAATCTGTCCTATTTTGACTGCTTTTTATCTCTTTTTTTTTTTTCTTCTTCTTCTTCCCCCCCTACTCCCATCCCCAGCTCTCTTCTTCTGCGTGCATATTTAGGACACTTACTCATCTGTGTAACTGTCTCATCTATTTCCTGTAGGCCTCCTGCATAGTAGTATAAGCAATGAAATAAACCTAATCAGCCAAACACGTGTGCTCTTTCTTGCCTTGTGCATTTTCTCCTGGTTGTATCTGTTTATCTCTGTGTCTCCAATATCTGCTTTTATCTATTAGTATGTCTTCTTTCCCATGTTTTATCCATTAATACCTCTTGTTCAGCTGAGGATAAACTCGGTAATAATTGCACTATAAAATGAAGAGTACACTACATGTCTCGTATTGCTCAGGGGTCTGTTAATTGGAATTTATAAAGTTCAATAAACAGTAATCCAATAAGACCTAAACTCTTATTCATTTATCTTAGAGGTAATATCCAGGCTGCCAGCAGCAAGCTGGAAATAGTTGAGCCACAAGCCTTGGTCACACATGCAGAATGGATTTGTCTTTTTACCTCTCTGTAGTAGGTACCTGCAACTGTGAGTCTCCCAGCATCCATGTCACTCCCAACAGCAGGAGATGTTTTCCCCCTGTATGGGAGACTTTGAAGGAATGTGGCAATAAGCAACTCATGCAAAGCAAAAGGTAATAATTTTTTTTCCCCTTATGTCACGGCCTGTCTAGCAGATCCATGTAGAGGTAGTGAGTCCTGTGACTCTGGGTGTTTTATCCTTTTTTCTTCAGCTGGACACTGCTAATGCAGAGCTAATTTAAAACACTGCTCTCCCCTCCAACACACACACACACACACACCCCCCTTTGAACTCTGCCTTTTAAACCTTAGCCCTGTACCAGAGGTGTCTGCTTTGCTCCCCTCCTTCCCTCTGGCCCAAAGCACTGCTTGTGAATCATGCTGGACACCTCTGGCTCATTTTCCAACCCAGCCCATGTTTTAACTGAGGGAGAGTGCATGAAGCAGCTCTGTGATATTCTTCAGTACCATGCAGACATCTCTGTGTGTACAAGCACTAAGTTTTCTGCAGTCCACTGCAGTGGAAAGCAGGAGTGGAGTCCTGCAGACATAGATCAGGTCCTGTCCCTACAGCAGTCTGGGAAAGCAATGCAGATATGGGGTGAGACAGGGTCATGTTTTGAGATCTGCTGTTGGCTATCACGGGGGCTGATTGGATAGCCCTGCATTTGGCCATGCAAACAATTAAGTGCTCTGTAATACAATCCCTGCAGATGTTGTACCAAATATATCTCACTGATAACACAACTTAAATAGCAATGTATTGACTGGACAGACTAAACAGATAACATGATACCTGATTACTGGATCAGTTTAGGAGCAAAAAGCAGTAGGACTGAAAGTGATTTACATGGCCTTTTGAAGGCCATGTGTTTGCTGCTACCTGAAAGGAAAAAAAAAACAAAAACAAAAACCCAAAACCCAAAAAAAAAAACCAAACAAAAAAAACCCCAAAACAAACCACAAACAAAAAAAACCCAACAAACAAACAAACAAAAACCTGTGTAAAAACAATTTGTCAAAAAAATAGACTTTATGTCTATTTCTAGTATTTTTTTTTAACTCTATAATAAATTTGGGGCTTTGAACTGAGTTTGATAAATCTAAATATATTGCTTAGAAACCATCTTTGAAAATAGCAGCTCAGTATCTCAGTATTTCCCAGGAAGCCCCATAGAAACCTCTCCAGCATGCAGCAGTGGTTTTGCTCCTTGTAAATAGCTGCTGTAGATCTGAGAGGAGATACCTGGGTGGGGGATTACACAGCTGAACTGAGGGTCTCACTCTTTCCTAACTCTTTTACACCTTGAACCAAGACACCCTGTCAGTCCCCCACAAGAAAAACGTGACAAATACTGTTGGCTTGTCTTATCAAAAGTGCCCACAGTGCTTCTGCATTTTACTTGGATGCTCAAAGAGTAGTTTGATCTTGGCTCTGTGGCATTTTTGCCTCTGCTTCCAGAGACTGGAGTGTTGCTGGAGTTTTTTCACTGATACCTACTCATATCCTGCCATCTGATACAAGCACTCTGCTAAGGTTTTGAAGCAATGATATTATGGCAGTGGTTTCTACATCATTGCCTATGCACTGGTTTCTACATCACTGCCTATCTTTGCAGCATAATGTGGTTGGCAGAAGTTTCCCATCTCAAAGTGACTAGGCAAATGTTCAGATAACTCCACTTGAGTGTTTTGCTTTTTTTTTTTTTTTTTTTTAATCTAAGGTTGCTACTTTGGAGTCAGCAAATCTTTGAGATGTAGATAGCAGAAGTTAAGAGAGTATACAAGGAAAAGAGTGTACATATTTGCCCTGTTCTTGTGCTTTTTCACTTAATAGCTATTACTGACCATCACCAGAGATGGGAAAGACACTGGGATAAATAGATATTGGGCCTGACCCAGCAGGCTGTGGTTACAAACAGCCCTCCTGAGACCCCTCTCTCTGCATTCACTGCTGCATAAATAACTTTGAACCATCACAGTCTGTTCTGAGAGCCTCAGCCACGTATCTAGAGTGAAGTGGAAGGAATCTCTGTCTCCAGGCCTACTCTTGTTGAGCAAAAACTAAAACAATAATTGTGAATGACAAATGCCCTCCAAATCCCAGAAGCAATGTTGGGCAAGGCAGCATATTTACTTTGCCTCCTTTTGGTGACGAAAAACATTTTTCTGCAGAAAACTGAGCATTTATAAACCCTTAGTTCATCAATGGGGAAGCTGCAATAATACATTTGATCCTTTCATACTTCACTGTTGTAACAGTTAATATTAGGGTTTAGAACAACATATGTCCCTGTTTTGAGAGTATTTGCTTATTTTAGGACTATGGAAAAAGCCCCAAGCTCTGTAGTAAGGAGAGGAAAGGGACCTCAATTTTAGCAACTTCTGTACAGAAATGGACAAAAATCCTAGCCTTGATTCAAAGCTTCAAAAGTGTAAAATGAAGGCTCGTTATGACCTGTTCTGTTAAATGAAGTACAGTGGTTGTTCAGAGGTAATGTCCTCATATATTATCATGCTTAAAAACAGGCAATGTCATAAACTTTTTGAAGTACCTAACATACTACAGAAGCTGCTCAGGCTGGTAAAGTCACTAGTTAACATCTCTAAATCACATAAAGCTGGAAGTGCCATATTCTTTCCTGATGTGTTCAAGGTGACCTGCCATTCTCACTATAAACTGGATTTTTAATTTATTTTTTATTTAAGAAGGGAAATGCATCCACTCTGGGGTGGTGCATAACAGCTTTTTAACCATGCTAGGGCCCTGTTCCTTGGGTAGTGGCTCCTTGGCCATTGTGGCCTAACCACAAAGATGAACTGACAACTTTGCTGGTGACCACTGTCCCGATATTGACATATTTTTCAGTAACAGAGGCAGGTGCCTTTCTTCCCTCATTCCTTCACAATCATGATGCATTTGTTGAGCCTCAACACAGGTAAGCCCCAGGTGTCGTCCTGCAGTCTTTACAGGTGCAGCAGCAGGATGTGTAAAGACAGTGAAGGTGCTGGCCCCCTGTGGGTTCCAAAGGCAGGAATAGATGATCAAACCTCTGTAGCTTTTTTTAAAATACTGTTTAAGGTAGACTTTTAACACTCTGTAGGAAACAAAGTGTGCCGCCTGGCTTTTAGAGACACCAAACACTCAGGAGATCCCACAAAAAATCAGCGGTGGCGTCTTTGTGCTCAGAAGCTCTGAAATAATACCATGACAGTTTCAGAGGGACTGATTATTCCTTCCTTCCATAATCTATATCTAACTAAGGCAAGGTACACCTAGACCAGGATCATATGGAGCCCAGTGTTTTGTGCAGGAGCTTCTGTCCTGTTTGATTTACTCTCGCCACGCTGTGGTTTGCACCAATCCATCCCTCAAACCCTCCTCCCTCTGTAAATCGCAGTGCTGCTTCACTGACCATGTCAAAGGTTCACTTTGCTCCTGTAGGAGTCTTTTCCAGCCTGGTTAATGTCACTTAGCATTTAGCTGCAGTGTTTGTTTTGAATCAGATTAATTAGGTTTCCCATGACTGGTGTGTTAAGAGCTTCTTGATTCATGTGTTCTGAATATTGTCTCTGGACGTGTTTTGTGGACAGTCTTTAGAAATGTTTGTGCTGTGGTGATGTTTGTTGCTAATTGCTGTGATTTGTTGAGACATGGAACAGTTGAATGATATCACTGTTAGCTAGGGCAGGCAGAAAGATAGTATATTTTATTTTGACGTCAGAAAAAAAGTAGGAAAAAAAATCCATTTCAAATTCTAATGAAATTTTCCCTGTGTAGCAAACAATTACTTTGAAAAGCATCTAAAAAAAAGGAAGTCCTGAAAACCAAACAATAATCTGTTATGCTTTAGAAATAATAAACAAACTTACCAGTGAAACACAGCTGTTCCCTGCAGCTATGTTAATGGTGAAAGGTGCCTTTAAGCACCTGTTTAAACAGGGGTGGCCAGTACTTGACAATATTAGTGTTTTTCAAACTCCCTTAGTAAAAATGAATTGTCAGCAAGTTTAAGTACAGCATCCTTTCTAAAAACTTCAGTGACTCCGAATGACTTCTAAAACAGTGCAGCTAAAGATGTAGATTGGGGCAGCTCTCTCTCCTAAACTTAAATGAACCTGCAAGCAGTTGGCTATTCCCTCTCCTTCTAGGAATGCCTTCCCTTATGGATCCTGGGTGCTTTTACTAAAAACTTTTCCTTGTACTGATCAGATTGTCAAAACTGTGTCCAAAGCTAAGGTTTGTCTCCAAAAATATGTTCATCTCCATCAGTGAGAGGGATCTAGCGCTCTGGCAAGTTTTCTCGCCATGGATCAGTGGTCTCATTAATATCTGAAAGCCAATGGCTTCTGACTGAAAGTTTGGGATATAATCTTGATTATCAATAGAGAATATGGTGGGAAAACTGCTGTTTATGGTTAAAGAGTGAGGCTGTCTTCCAAGTACCAAGGAAAGCAAGCCTATTATGTTCCAGCTGCTGATAGTCATAGAGATTATGTTCATAATATAATAGATACAGACATGGAGTTGGATGTATGAAGAGTCCAGAATTTCGACTTGGCAGATTGCTATGTATTAGTAGCTTTTTAATTTTGGTCATATTATTGTCTTCTTGATCTATGTAAATTTGATAGAGTGCATCTTTCACACTCTCTGCTAGCTCAGGGCTGCTGCCAGTGTGGTCAGGGTGACAGACTGCCATGATGTTCTGATGCTATTGAGGAATTGGTGGTTTTCTAGCCTGCCAGCAATTCTTGGGGTTCCCAGTCTTGGCATCTTGCCTAAGTTCCATCCTTTTTACTTTTATACTGGACTTTGCTCAGATATATATGGTGTGCATACACCAGCCATTGTTCAGAGACTGTTTTGCCCGAACTGTGTTGTGTGAGGGGTGGTCAATTTTCTCACAATATGAAAGAGGCTTTTTTCCCCGCTTTGAAAGGAAGCGCAAAAAAATTTAATGCTTTGGGACTTTCACACCAGATACAAAGGAAGAGAAGGAATCTTGGAATTATGGAAAATTTTGAGTTGGGAGGAATGTTTCAAGTTCACCTGTTCTAGTAGTTGTGCAATGAGCAGGGACATCTTCAACTGGATCAGTTTGCTCAGAGTCCAACCTCATCTTTCATATTTACAGGGAGGGACCTGACACCTCTTGAGACAACCTCTTCTAGTGTTTTAAAAAACATTTAAAAAAACTTTTTCCTTATGCCTCATCTAAATCTTCCTTCTTTTATTTTAAAACCCTGGCCCCTACTCCTATTGTAATAGGCCCTACTAAGCACTTTATGCCCATCTTTCCTATAGGCCTCTTTCAAATACTGAAAGGCCACAATAAACCTGGAAACCAGAATCCTGCCCTTGTCTTGATTTTTTTTTTTTTTTAACATACTAAACAAGTCATGGTAGTTTGTAAATTTTTCATAACTGTTCTTCTTCCTCCTCCTTTTCTTCTACACTCTCCTTATAATGTTAGCAGGTACACATGGCTATTGCTCAGGCTGTTTCACCAGGGCTTTGTGTGATTTTGTCTCTGGAAGAAATTCCAATGGTAGGACTTGCAAATGTGCTGGGAATATAGGGCCAGCCCCCTTTCCCTTGCCTTTGCTGCACACCTGCATGAAACTTAGCCCACCAGAACCCAGATAATCTGCAACTCAAATATCTTCTGTGTATCTGAAACAAATTGTGCTGGCTGTTTGCCATGCAGTGAAATCACACAGTTTTTCATTACACTCTCAGAAGCCTTAATTAGTGAATAAGGCAGCTGTATGCTCTCAAAAATACATCTATCAGTACAAACGGCTGCCTGATGGTCCAAAATAAAATGTGCCAACATTTCTTTCATGCTTTCTCTTCCCTTAGAGCTCATGGGCAGGTAATTGGGGGGAAAGGGACTGCTGAGGATTTTCTTACTTTCTGATTTATGTTCATCCCCAATTAAGAAGAAAAGACAAAATGCATCTTTAAATTTTCTGTCTGATTAAAATTATCTGTCTGTGTATGGAATTGCATTCTTTTCTGTCTCGTCTAGGTGTACAACTGGTACCTTGTTACTCCTGATTTTGTGGGTCCTTCATGCTTAGAGGAAAGGTTCTCTGATCTTCACCCATTTGCTCCACAGTTCTGTTTGTCAGCATAGAGAAAAAAGAATGTTTGTCTTGACATAACTTAAAGAGAGCAAGGCTCTTACCTGTCTTAGAGAATCGACCAGAATGTACTGTTTTTTTAAAAAGGGACAAGAATTTTATTTTAAAAATTGGCATGTGTCACTTCAAATGGCTCTTGGTAGTTTTGCTAAATAAATTAGCCCTGGGGTCATGCTCAGGTGAAGTTTCTTCACCTGGAACTTTTTCTGGAATTTCCTCTTCCTTTTTACAGGAAATTTAGAAATGAGCTTGTGGAGGCTTTTTTTCACTAACATGGCTATTTACAGCTATGTAAATAGCTCACATCACCCAGTTCCAAAACATTTCCAATAGGAGGTTCCCACCAGCTTTGAATTGGAGCTGCTGAAGCATCAGTGGGATTCTATCCTCTCGAATTCCCAGCTGGGCAGTGAAATTGAATGTTTCTTTTTACAGAGAGGAGAAAAAAAAAATCCCACCTGCCACCTAGGAAGCTTTGGGTGGAAATTGAACCTACACCTTTCACATCAGCAGGCACATGGTGTTGATGTCATGAAGGATTGGCACAGCTTCAAGGAGGAAGAGGGTTACTTTAGGGTGTTATCAGGGGGATGCAAACTCACATTGATTCCTCTCACCTCCCTGAACCAGGGACCTGCCTAATGATGCAAACTTGCAGAAAGTGACAGAAAACCCAAGGGTAAGGTACAGAAATGGTACAACTATTTCAAAATTTTATATAAAGAGCAGGAAGGGTGATGAGACTTGAGTCCTGTTGTATTCTCTCTTTTTGTACTGTTTTCCATAATGGTGGTTGAAACATCCTGCTTGAGAGACAGGGGAGAAAGCTCTTTTTTCTGAGTCAGGGGTTCATGTCTGGTGGAACAATGGAGTCTGATCATTCTTCCTGTCTGCATCTCACATGCACTTGTACACTGTCTTTCTTTCTCCCCCATGCACCCTCAGAAGAACGAGTACCTCTGCTTCATTTCTCATCCAGATCACTTCTGATCCTTCTTCAACAAAATTCTATGCAAGTCTTGGTCTCCTGAGTCTGTCTCAATATAAGTGTGAGTCAGAGATCCATCTGGACACTCTCTAGGTCTTCTGTAGAAGACTCAACGATCAGCATGTGAGTTTTGCTAGCCTCAGCTGGTGGAACATCTCTCAGCTAGTCTATATCTCAGGTTTTCTGTTCCTTTTGGAGATTTGTAGTTGGAAAAGTGTTTGCTGAAAACCTGCTAGCAACAAAAGAAAGCTCAGCCTTTTGAATTTTTTTTAACCTAAGTGCATACCCCTATAAAATTCTGACTCACAGCAGCAGATCCTGGGAAATCTAGCATTCTTTTGCAGCACAGTGCAGATAGAAAGGTATTAAGTAAATTCAGGTGAACAAAACATATCAAACAATACTAGATTTAGACTTACTTTCCCCTCCCTAACTCCCTTAATTGCTCATATTTCTGCTTTTTGGACTGTATTGTGAGGTTTTAACTCTGATTATGATATGAACAAAGAGCTTTGATAGTCAAGAGACTCATAAACAAAGGGCAATACTAATCATGAAGCTTTTACCATTGAATTAAATAGTGAAATAAATTCTGCACATCTGAACTTCCCAAAAAGACAATATTTAGCCTTTGCATTTAAAAACACATTTTCTCATAAAATCATACTCCAGGCTGAATTTTATCCTTCAGCAAACAGTTGGAAGGCAAACAAGAAAAATTTGTGCCCCAAAAAGTGCAAATGAAATAAATGCAAGCATTCTGTCCCTCAGCAGACTGGTAATATCTCCCAGATGATATGTTCCTACTCAGAGGTCTTCAGTGCTGCTGGGAGGAGATATGCAAGTAGACTTTTCAGACTTCTATTTTGCCTGCACATTTGATCCTCTTCGTGCCTGAAAAAGAGGTAATATATAAAACCAGGGTTATTCAGGATGGCAGTAATACCATTAACTGCTGCCTTAATAGCCTGCAGGAAATGAGTGGGAGTATGTATCTTACTATTTATGGTGAGCAGAGGGACACCATGAAGAAGGCTTTGACAGCTCCAGTGGTTTCTGTGGTTCATGTTGTCCAAGGTGTGTTTATCTGACCTCAAAATGCACTTTGGCTGGGGCAAGAGATGAAGGAATTGTGTTACCTTCTTCAAATGAGGGTTTGGGGGATGCAGCTGGACAGGAAGCTGGCTCTGAGGAAGGTGGGTTTCATAGACAGCTTTGGTACCCCTCTCCTGATTGAGTTTGGCCAAGTCATTTCATATTTCTCCAAGTATCTGTCTTCTCATAAGGAAATGGAATAAAGACCCTAAGAGCTCTGAGACCTACTCAGATAAGATAATTTCTAAGACCATGGTGGGATTAACATGGTAGGTTTGGAGCTTTACCCTTTTCTGGGTAAATAGGATACCATTCTCTCAGGCTGTCAATCCAGTAGCTGTCACTTGTCAGAAGCACTAAATTCAGATGCAAAATGTATAATTGCAGACAAAGTTAAATGTACCAGGGTCAAAAGAAGGGGGTGGTGGGAAAATGAGATAAGTTGTTTATATGGAGAGGGAAGGTACGTGTGTGGGGGGAAGTGTTTGGTGAACTTCATAGACCACATCTTCTGAAGGATGGAATTGCGTTGCATGAAGATTCCAAATGCTAGTTTCTAGCAAAAAGCATTAGCTGCTGGAGAAGCAAAACCATATATTACAGAGCAGCACTTTCTGAAACCTTTTTTTTTGAGGCACACATTTGTAAACACGTCTAAAATTAGATTTCAGCATCAGAACAATGAGTACTAGCTCCTCATATTCTTTGCTCTCAAATTTTGATGTTTTTTCCCTCTACAGATCATAATATAAGTAGTGCATGCGTATATAATTTATTTATATTTTTAAAAGGAACTTTCTATATTTCCATCTGTTCCAATTAGACTGAATGGAACAGCTTTTGGAATTAAATGGAGAGAGGGGGAGGAAAAGAAGAGTAAAAAGAACAAAATGGCTTAAAACACAAACCTTGAATGGTAGACAAGAAAACATTTGTTGCTTAGCACCCACATGAAAAATATATTCTCTCCACAAAAATCCAGAAGCAAAATTCTTGTTCCTCCCCCTCTGTCTTTCTCTTTTAGGGAACTTCCAGCCACTAGCAAGGAATATGGGATGAGAGACTTGAGTACAGAAGGTCACATAGGACCTGGAAATAGCATTGCTCCTGTAGCAGATGGCATTTTCCAAAGAGAGAATGTCTTTCTAGTCAGAAATGACCCCACATCACCACTCCATGCTTTTAGCGAGTTTGTACTATCCAAGGAGAGGGAAGATCTTGGTCATCCTGGGCAACACGATCTCCAGAATCTCCTCCCAGTATCTGCAATTCTGTGACTCAAGATGGTCAGCAGCATGCATGCTTCCTTGGTTTTGAGAGATCATTCTTTTGATTTCTGTCCTGATGACTTGGCGTGTTGAAAATTCTTGCCAGAAACTCTAATTTCGTGGTGGAAAATTAAAAAATCAGTTAGTCCACTTGGCTTGTTAAGCAATGATGAGAATAGGCCAAGAGTACCCTGAAAGGCTGACTGTTTTACTGTTTTGCTACCTTCTTCTTCTGTTTGCCTTTAGTTTTCTTGTAGTTTATTTTTGTTTCCTTGTTTGTTTTTTGGTTGGTTGTTTTTTTTGTTTGTTTGTTTTTTCCCCAAATGGAATGCTTTTCAGTTTTCTGGTTAAAAACTTGCACTTATTTGTCTCCAGGATTTTTGGCTGCTTTGTACCTCCACATCTGGGTGAACTGAGGGTTCTAGAGTTGCTAGAAGCTTCTCCAAATTTGTCCTTCTTCAACTTTTGTTTGAGGGTCTCAGCAGTAAGCTGAGCTATGACTAAGAGTAGAAGCTGTCCCTTTCCTGGGACCCTGCTTTGAAGTGTGGCACTTGGAAGGTGCATCCTTGCTCTTTCTTTCCTTCAACCAAGTGGGAAACCCAACTAGACTGTCTAAGCCCTTTCCACTCCAGAAGAGTGAACAGGCCTCCTTTAATGGCTGGAAGTTGCAGGGAGATGGGAATCCATGCAGTTTTTAGGTTCATAACCCCCTCCTTCCTCTTCCCTCTCTTCCCATGTCAGTGTTTTGTTGCCATGGAGACAGTAATTACTCCAGGAGGTTTCTAGACTCTACTGAAGCTCCCATCAGTCTCGCCTCCCACCTGGGGAGCTTCTGACATTGAGTTAAAGGTCAAGTCCTCATGTAAATGTTTTCCTTTCCAAAATGAAATATTTTACCTATTTTGGGTGGCTGTGGTGGCAGCACAGAAAACAGTTTGTCAAATCACTTGCAAAGCCAGAGCTGGGACACTTAAATTCTATTCCCATCAGGTACATGGGAGTATGGGTGGAAATCAACAACCTCATAAGTCATATATTAGTCCAAGTTGAATGTTTGATTTTCCCTACCGAATATTTCACATGTGCTTTGCCATTCCCTTCCATCCCCCTCCTTCCAGCTTTTCTGAGTTTCTTGTTCTCATTAACATGTTGTTTGCTCTCCTGCCTACATATAAAAGCTGGAATGAAATAATTTTTATTGATGTTAGTCATAGGCTGACACAGTCCTAGAAAGGATCCCCTGGGTCACTGAGTTTGCCCCCCTGCTATTGCAGCAGGCAACCACGTAATTTAATTCCTTTCATAAACTACCTGTTAAAAGCCAGAATAATCCCTTTTTAAGTGACTGTGAGGGAGGTGGGGGAGGGAAAAAACCCCTCATTCCCTGATGTTTCTTGTATAGAGGGCAAAGAAATGGAGATGTGTCTTTAGAGCACTTAGAATTAGAGACAGGAAGATGTGGCTCTCTCATGTTTTTTTTCCCCAATTAACCCACGCAGTCACCTGCTAGAAGGTGTTATCCATGTGTGTTAGACCAGACAGGATCAATGAAATGATGCTGCTGATACACCAGTCCTCTCTGAAGAGAAGGACAGAGCTACAGTTTCAGATGCTGCACTGAGGTTCATGTGACCGAGTTCTGCTTGTCTTTGTCCTGAAGCAAGCCCAGACAAACAATTTCTTTGACAAGGTCTTTGCTGTCTGTCCGTCGATACTGCAGATGACTTGCAGTTTTCCAGAGAGGCCAAGGCAGAAAGAAGTGTGTTTGTGATGGCTCCTCCAGAAGGAATAGCTCTGCTGAGCAGTCCTCCATCCAAGCTGTGCCTGTGCTCTGTGCCGCTGGCACAAGTGACATGGAGGTCAACTGTGCTCTTGTCAGAGGCAGACTGGAAAGCAGCAAGTGTAATTTATGGAGGCTGGGCAAGCAGTTAAGTGTAAAGTGATGGAAAGTGTGGTGGATCACTGCACTGGTGCACTTGACTTGTGCATCAGGCACATATCTATGCAAGTTCATGTTCAGTTCAAAGACAGTCCTGAAAGCATAAAAAATGGCAGCCCTCCCAGCTACAGCATTGTCAGTGTCAGAGGATGCCATGGGGTTTTGCTCTTGATACCTTTCTGAGCTTCTCAGCAAAGCACACAACTGTAATTAGTTGACAAGCTGGCTGTGAGGAAACTCTGGGCTTTTATAATATCCTCGTGTTTCACTGACACCTTTGATCCTGAAATGCTTTATGAAATTCTGCATGAGCACAGAGGAGACCTTTAGCGTTGGCACTGACATTCAGGCACTGCTGGGGGGATCTGCAGCAGGTGGGTAAACAAACAGCAGCTCCAGCTGCATTGGGTGCTGCAGAAAGAAGCACTGAAGCAGTTGAAAAGTTTTGGGTAGGCAGCTTGGGTAGGGCCCAAGCGAATGCCATTAGCTCAGAACAAAAAAAAAAAGGAAGGAGCTTTCAAAGTATGTTAGTGCATTGTTTCTAAACCAGTGTGTTGAGCTAGGTAGCTTGCAATCGGAGAAAGTAATTCTGGAGGATCAAGTGTACTTGGCAGTTTTCTTTGAGAGAAGGACTCAAAGAACAGAGGGCTTTTTCTAACATCTAAAACTCAGGATACAGGCTAAGCTCAGCCAGTGAAGTTGAGCTGATGGAGAAAACAACATCCTGCGAGCAGATCAAAGCTGGACTGTATAGACAGGAATTTTAGCATTGGTTGAGTATAAAGTGTACATGACTGGACCCCCAAAAGGATATCTGTTTAAGTAGACCTTTCTTTTTTCAGTGAGACAAGTGCCCAATTTGCAGTCTCTTTTAAGCCTCCTCATTGTGGGACTCTTTATGCTGGAACATAGAGGCATTCAAAATGGTTGTGACCTGTCCACATCTGCAAATCCACACTTGGTATCTAATTGTTCTGTCACAAGCAGATATGGTACAAAACAGTGTGAAAGAGAGTGCAAATGTCTGTCTTAAAGTGATAATGTGGTCTGGCCTGCTGATAAACTGCTTTTGTTGCCTGAGTTCAGGGTTTGCTGGTCCAGTCGATAAGTGTCATGCTTAGCAGTCAGGGACAAACACTGACCTTGGGCTGTCTGCCTTTTCTCCTTGATTTTGGAAGACCTTTGGTCTGTGAGTGTCGGACATGGATGCAGTAACTACTGATTAGTAGTGATTTTAAATGAGTTTTCCAGTCACCAGCATACCTTGGTTCCCCCATTAGCAAGTGAAAGTAATATTCTCTTTCACCAGCATGCTCAGAGGAAAGGAAGCCGACGCCAGGTATGTTTCCAATGACTTGTATTACTGATGGAGAGCATCCTTTAGCTCAGTTGAGGAAGCAGGAAGATTAATTTAACCCCTGGAGGTTTAGCCACAGCATTAGTTAAAAGGCCTTAACAGTGCTGCTAAAGAGTAATGCTGCTTCTTGGTATGTGAATCTAACACTTTGGGGAGGTGGGCATTGAGGTAGATTGCAACTTGCCCAGATCCAGAGGATGTAATCAGCAACATTTCTGGCTTTGAGAATTCTGGGTTCCCAGAGCTGCACTCTGAAACCTTGGTCTCTCCCAAAACACAGTGTAAAGTCATTGGACTGGACACAATATTAAACTTTCCTGCTTCACAAACCGTGATCTTCTCTGTGGCGTGTAGCCACAGCACAGCACAGCAGCAGGCTGCTGTGTAGTAAATTCATTGTGTATTGTGCAAGGGACCATTAGTTAGCTTATTATTAATACATGTGTGGGCTTTAATATACTGGTACTGTATCTGTCAGCATCTCTACCAGGTTTGCTTTTGTCCTTTGTGTTTTCCCAAAACAAGCTTATACAATTAGTTTCTTCTTGTTTCCTAAATTATTTTTTGCTGTTCCTAATTATTTCACACTCCATATAAAAGAATTATTGGGGTGGGTAATGGGAGGCAAGGGATCACCTCACCATTGCACTGCAGGCAATGTGACGTTAAGGCAATTTGGATTTGTTTTTGTACTTGTTTATATTTGGCTGCTTAAGAAATAGGAGATACTTGGGATCTGATTTTGGAGGTTAGGGTGTGACTTTGCAGTAGAGAAAAAGAAGTCCATCAGGTTGGTCTTTATGCCCAAGCAAGATTTTTGCTGAAATAGGTTTAGACTAAATCACTGTCAATTCATCCAGAGATTAATGGTTTTACCAGAACATGTGGAGTTATTGGTTATTTCCCTAATTTTTATTCCTTTGTAGACAATCCTCTTTCTTCCCATCTTTCGATATGTATAAGTAGTATCTCCAAACATTCATAGCTATTTACATCATGGGCAGAAGACAGTATTCCATTGAAGATTGTCTTCTCAATCTCACGCAGATAGTGGAGAGGAAATGTGTGAGAAGGGTGTGAATAAAATGAATTTTACAGCTGGGCAGTTAAAACACATTTACATTTCTGATTTCTGAGAAAGCAGCCAGCTCCTTAAACACTGGTTGACTGAGTGTGAATAGGCCAAATATCACTTATTTCTTAAATACCAATTAAACAGCCATCTCAGTTAGGATTAGAATGCAGACCAGCAATGGAGAGAGCCTGAAGAGATTGTGTACAGAGTGTGCTGCTGACTTGGAGGCTGTGCCTCTTGCCCATCCAGGATAGTGATCCATGTCCCTCACCAAGCATACCTGTGCTTGAAAATTTCGACCAGAACTGGAGTAGCAGCTGTGCTGTCCAAAGCTCTAGGGTAAACAGGGCCTTGAGTATGCTCATTGCCAAGTCATGCTTGGATTGCGGTGGTTAAATGCTCAAACACCATCTGCTTATATACTTTTTCTGCCTTCCACAGAGCAACACCCTTGCTAACGTTTGCTTTCTGGTAGAGATGAAGCTTGTTTGCCTGTTCTCCCCTGGTCGAACTAGAGCAAACACATCCATTTTTTTTTCCAACACAAAGTTTCTTGCTTAAAATCTGGGGGGTTCTTTCCTCGATGGACTATTCCCTCCCAGTGATGACATCCTGCCTTCCTCTAGCCTACCCTCATGCAGAAAGACCTTTGAAAAAACATAGCTAAAAGGGGGGTGGGTTCTGTACTGGAGCTCATGAAGAGCTGGGGATGAAACTAAACAGCCGGAAACACTGCGGGAAACATTATAGAGGTCAGGGAGAACACACTAATTAAATCTGATAAATATGTTTCTCTTGGGGAAAAAAAAAAAAAAAGCATGGCAGTTTGTTGGTTGGGGTTTTTTTTGGTGGTGGTTGTTTTTTGTTTGTCTGTTGTTGAGTAGGTTCTTTTGTGTGCTGGTTCGTTTTGGGTTTTCAGTATTCTTTTTGTACAGTGAGTGATAAGGTCTTCAAAAGGGGAAATGCAGTTTGTCTGATTATTTATTCCACAACTGATGGCCATGGGCAACAGCTCCCCATTAGTGGGGGGTGGTCTGGCCTTGGTGGCAGGGCCCTTCCACTTCAAATATCACTAAAAATCTCATATCCTAAATGTGAATGAGTCCTTGCTACAGAGGAAGAGAAAAACAAAGGCATAAGCAGCCAAAACCTCTCTAAATGGAATATTTGTTAGTTTTCTGTGAGGCACTAGTGGGTTTTTAAGCTCTTCCAAGCTTTGAACAAATTAAGACTGAGTGTAAAGTGTAGATATATTTATGTTTGTTCCACCTCTTTTGGGTAAGTTGAGGATCTAGAGGAAGAGTCATCAATTCAATGCATGTTCCATTAGAAATTTCTTGGGATTAGATCAGGTTAATGAAAGGAATAAATAGGGCTTTGACATGTTGTTTGGTTTTACAGGACTGTATTGTTTTATGATGTTTTATGAGAAGCACTTATACTACTCTTCAGGAGAGAGATTATTGCGCCTTTTATAAAAAGTAAAAGAAAACCCACTTCTCTTTCTTTTTCTCTCTGTTGCTAAGTAGATGCTATGTTTGTTTGCAGTTGTCATTTCCCAGTAGAAATGCTATGTTCTGGAGCACTGCCTAGAAAGAAATGGTTTCAGAGCACAGATTTCACAAGCAAAAGTGGTGGTGTGGTGGGAGGTACCCAAGTCATGAACACCCAAAAAAATCTTGGAGTAAATAAGTTGTCTTGGAGAGAAGATGAATGAGCACGTCCCAGATGAATACATCCAAAGCCCAAAAGAGCCCCCTTGGACTCAGTTCTGAAATACTGCTCTTGTTACATTTTCTATTTCTTTAGAACTCTCATATCTCAACAAACAATTGAAAACATTATTTTGACACCAAACCTCTGACTGTGCAGAGAACATCTGAGGTGATGCTGGTGTTCAATTTGAATAGGTTAAGCTCAAGCTCTGAAAGTTTCTAACGCCTACTTTCAGAGCTGGTTTTTTAGTCTTTCAGCATCCTGGTTAAAATGGGACAGTTGATCTTTTGATTTGCTTTAAGGGTTTGGAGGCTGTCATGCCAAATCAACAGGGAGTACTTGTTAAGCTGCTTTGTCTCTGACTTCACACTATTCTGTTAGGGTTTTAATCTTTTCTGTAGGATTTAAACAAAAACACAGTAAAAGTGTAAAACTGCATCCTAAGCTCCATCTTCTCTTGCTACTTTATTCTCCAGCTCAGCTTCTTCATGCTAGTTCTCCTATAGAATGACATCATTATTCTAGATAGTGTCATTTTCACTTTTAATATCCTCTCCCTTCCCCTATGATGACAATCCCCAAGCAATTGGTTTAACTTTCTAACCCTTCCAGCACTATGGAGACACACAGCAGTTACTCTGCCCTTGCAGACGGGAGGCAGAGCTGAAGAAAAAAAGCAATGTGCTCAGATCCACACACAGCTTGGGGGATGCACGGAGTACAACAGGGTCCCCTTGTAACCTTGGCTTTACAGGAGGCTCTGGGTTGTACTTGCACACTGTCACTGGTTTTGTGATATGGACAAATGTCTGTTAGACCAGTGTGACCCATTTATGCGTGTAACCTAATGAAGCTTTGAGTACAGACCTTTCCTCAGAGGCAAAAGGCCAATGCACTTGCCTATAAAGTCTCTTCTCATTCACCTTTAATATTTTGATGTTAATGGATCATGCTAAAAAGGATTAGCCCTTTCAATTTACATTCTGCTTCTTTCTGCATTTAACATTCTCAGTGTAAGTGATGAATTATTGACTATTTAAATATGACTACAAACAGTCTGAAAGAGAAGGTCTGCTTTACCATTCGCAATGCTGAACTCATACAGCACAGGTGAAGGTGCTCCTTTCTCTTTTTAGCTACCCATCAGTGGCCTGCCTTCCCAGATTTCACCTACCGTCCCAGTACCCCAGGCTGGTGTGCTGTGTGATGTTTAACAGCCCAAGCAGAGGCCCCAGGGTTAAATATTGTTAAGCATGTGAAATTTAACCTATATTATTGATATTGGGTTCAGACCAAAGTGTCTGCAAAGTGGCTTAAAAGGAAGAGTTCATTATAGAATAAAGCACTTTGGCAGAAGACCAAATCCACATGCCCTTAAAATTGCTCTTGATTCCTCCCCTCATATTTAAATGTACGTAATTACAGAATTGTCCACTGTTCAGAAATCAAAATCTGTCAGATCTTGAAAATAAGTCAGAAGATATCTAGGAGCAAGATGGGGTACCAATACTCAGGACATGAAGCACAGTCTCCTGAACAGCTGTGAGGCTGAGAGATCAGTGTTTTTCTGGGCCTGAAATAGTTTTACAGTGACAAAGAGTGTACCCATGAAAGCAACGGTGAGTGCAGAGGCTTTGGGGAACTGTTTCTACAGACTGTACTGAGGTTTCAGATCTTCCCTGGAGAAATGAAGGATTCATCCTTACCTTGCTCCCTGCAAATCTCCTGCAAGTCCACTGTCCTTGGCCTCCTCAGAGCTTAGAAGCGAATCATGCACCTCCAGGGTGGAAACAAGGTTTCTACCCTTGTATGTTGGATTTTTTTGGGGATGGGAGGGAATGAAGAGACCTGGCATTGGTTTCCAGGCTACTCATTGCAGGGAAAAGTAGAACTTCCTGATAAATGTCCAGTTCTTACTCGAGTATGGTAATGGTAGAGGAACTTGGAAGTCTTCTCTTGTTGTGCATGTGTATTGTGTTTAACATGTGATAGACAGTTTTTGTGACTTTGACATGGGTAGTAGGTCTGTGGCATTTTCTTCTGCTGCAGATGGGCTGAGAAGAGGCACAACTTTTCAAACAATCAGACTGAGAAAGCTCTAAGCTCTTTTCTATCAAGGCACTTAATTTTCATTATTTTTTTCTTTTTAAAGTCCTACTTCCACAATTGTTCTGTAGGTTCTGCACCATGAGCAGCTGTCCATATCTGGAAAGCAGCCACCAAGGGGAAACCAAAAAACCTCAAATCACGTGTGGAAACTGAAGTGCTTCTATAAAATATGCCTAGGAAACCCAACATAAAAGAGAGAGGAAGGCACGTGTCAGTGGTGTAGGCAAGGTTTTACCCTTCAATGTATCTAGCCAGTTGAAAACAACTTTCCCAGAGCAGTTAGTCAGAAGAGTGTGAAATGGGTAGGTATTTGGTGAACTCAAATCCAACTCAGCCTTGTCTGATCCCTTCTTCACAAAAATGCATGAGAAACACAAACTTCTGGCTAGAGGAGAAGGTGGCACCAGCACAACCATTCCCCATCAGATGTTGAGTATGACCTAACAGTTGGCACAAAGCACAGAGCTTCTGGCTCCTCTTTCTTTATCAATTGTGATCTGAATTTTCCATCAGCTAAGGGGAGTGTTTGAATCTTTTCCTTTTATTAAAAGGCACTACTTTAGTGCTAAGTATTTACTGGTTTGGTATGATATTGTGCAACCATGTCTCTTCATGGATTCATGTGCCTGGAGTGTCTTGCATATAAATTCACAGGCACGCAGTATCACATGGCACTGTTAATAATAATTATGCAGATTTGTTCAGGGCCTTTTGTAAAGGAGAAGAATACACTTAGAGCTTCTGTCATGCACTTAAGGACCTGACACAGGAAGTTAGAAAATTGTTGACAGAGTTTGAAACAACTCTATTCCATCTCTGGCAAGGTTTCTTTCAAGTTACAGAAATTATGGCCAGTGAAGGCTAGTAATGTATCTTGAAACTCGCTGCAATCAGATGTTCTAAATACAAATAAATATAGGTGAGTACTTGAGAAAATATGCTTTTATATTCCGATTTCATTAACATTTTTACATATCATTTTTCAGTAGTGGTGCACTACCTGAAATCAGTGGACCCATTCTACTAGTTACTAAACAAAATGAACTCTGAAATACTGATAAACAGAAGAGGCAGTGAAGAACTAAACAGAGACCTTGCTCAAAGTGTAAAGTCATGTAGGAGCGCTTATTGAAACAGATAAATAGCAGGAACTGCTCCCATTGCTGCACATTTTTTGTTTAGTCCCAACTGTAACAAGCAATAGTTAAAAATTAAGGTGAGAATTTGAATGCACTTTTTTTCAAGAAGAGGAATTGGATCTTCTGGAGTAGGAGCATTATTAATTACAAGAGACATGCTGACAGAAATGACTCAGTTGTGCAATTTCCCCCTTATTTCTTGTATTTTTCTTGGTTTGGTTTTTTTTTTTTTTTTAATGTATGTTCTTTTGGAAATCGAGGTCTTATTTTAAGAATTTTTACAGCTGTGAGAAAGAAAAAATGACAGACCTTCAAATCGTTTTGGGCCTTTCAGACTATGAAGCGTGATTTCTTAGCATATGGCTAGAGGAAGAGGGTTTGGATGTGCTCTGGAAAATAATTTTCCACAAGCAATTGCCAACTCTGCAAAAGGATTTCCTGAACAGAGACTGAAAAGATGCTTCTGATTCCGCTCAGGGTGTTCTCTTTAATGGAAATGTCTAACTTGCTGCAGTAAACCTTGAAGTCCCCATGAAAAATTCATGGAGCATAGAAAAAAAAGCTGAAGGACTTGCGTAGGGCTGCAGGAAGAGGCTGGCACTGAGGCTAGGTGACATGAGAAGTCCTGCGGCTCTGCCAGGTGGTGCCCTGGAAATAGCGAGGAGTCCAAGCCCCGTCATGCTCTTGAGCACTGCTGAGCTGGGAGCGAAGTACTGCAGAGGAACCCAACCAAACCTTGTAATTTAACTGTCCTCCCCCTCTTTCAGCCTTGCTTTCTGTCTTGGGGAAGTCCATATAGGAGGGGAACTCTGGCAGTGAATGTGGATAGCTTCTTCTCCTTTTGGAAGGAAGATGTACATGAGTAGTTCCTAGCCTGCAACCACACACAGAGTCCTTGTGCCTGGGAAAGAAAACTGTCTTCCTTCTCTTCTGGACAAAAATCACTGCTCTGGAATCAGTTCTGTTCATTCAGTGTGAATTTGCTGTGAATTGAATTCCCTTCATTCTGTGTGAATTCAGTTCAGATGATTTCACTCTTGGTGTAAGTCAATGGAAGAGAGGCCTTTCCAGCGAAGAATAGGACACACAGCCATTGAATTTAGCTGCTCTTTTCCTTCTGAAGAGTGGCTATAATGTCTTCTTTTTCTGAGAGATGGAGGCTTGAAAGTGAGCTAATGATGCTTCAAGGCCCACTGGGTAATGGCAGGCAAATGGCAATAAGGCAATAAAACTGCTGGCATAGCAATTTGAGCAGTATGACCCTTGTGATAAGGAATTTGCCCATAAATTGCACCTAAATAAAATAAACATAATTGTCAGAGGAAGTGTGGAATGAGATTTGAAAGGAAGTGTAAAATAAATTAAAAATTTGCATTCTTTCTTCATTTATAGACAGTTGTGGGGGCTGTGTAAGGACTTGTTTGGCAACAACATGGTTGCTGTAGACAAAGACATCCAGAGGCAGAAGGAGAAAGATTTCCTATGTGGTGTTATGGCACACAAGAAGTTAAGAATATCCCAGAGGTCCAGTGATTGACATCATCAAATGCACTTACAGCTCGAAAGCTCTTGTCTGTCTCAGGCCAGTTTGGCATCAGAGCCAAAGGTCAGAGAGAAATTAATCTGCTGTAAATGAAACTAAATGGATTTCAGGGTGTTGTTTGTGACAAGAGTAAGTGGTGGAAGACTTCAGCATGCAAAGGGCTGCAATTTAGACCCTGCTGGTGAACTGGGTCATTCATCTTTCCCATGTAAAATGAGGTGAACCTAATCTTTCCAACAAAATAAGGATAACAAGCAAGACGGGAGTTCTTAGCAATTTAACCCCAGGGCAGCTGCTATCTAAATAACTAACTATTAATGTGCCTATCCTGCTTCCTATCAAAAGGAATTAAAAGAATTATGTTCATATGAAAATAAAAAGTAGTTAATTGTTGTCATTCTAGATATCTGAGCTCTAACTGAACCCCTGGTAATATATTCTATGTTTTCTAATTACTGATGCTTGAGTGGCAATTATATCTGAGAAGTACCCTGGACCAGTTCTGGGTGACAAAAACATTCTGATCCTGATACCAGAACAGTGATTTTGGGCAAGGAAATATTTTTGTCATAGCATTATGGCATTTGTTTCAGGGATCCCTCAGCTTCTTGGCCATTGACTGAGATCATACCCTGCTTGATTCAATCCTCCTGGAGTTCTGAGTGCTTCTTAGTCACTCTCTCCCTCTTCAGTATTTTATTTAGTCCTCTGAAGAGCAATTAAGACACACTGATTTAAGAAAAAACTTTGTGTACAGCCTACCTGAATGTGGTGCCAGGTAGGCATGTGCCTCTTAAAATGAAGAAAACTGATTCTGGTTGAGATTTCTAGGTATAAATAATCTCCTCTTGAAATGAAGTGAAATAAATGTGTGTACTTGTACGAAAGCTAGCTTTCTGTTGAGAAATGCATAATGATCCCAGCTTCTGAGGTGTCTGAGCCAAAATGTGTGTGTATATAAATGAATGTATATCTCAGTGCTTAGATGCTCAAGTGATGGATGCTTTGGGAGAAGATAAAGTAGCCAGGAAGGTATGAATAAATGTCTCACCAGTGCCTATCAATAGGCAGCGACTGCTGCTGACATGCTGTGTCTCAGTGGGCAAACTGTAAGGGCTTTAAGTAAAAACAATTATTGAATGTATGATGTCTAAGTCTATTAGTTGTATACTATTATTGACTGACGTTAGATTAAAAAGCATGTCCTTATTACTCCCTCCTGTCATTAACTTGCCAGAAAAGGTCAGTCAAGAAGTATATTATTACTAAATTGTAGACTCACACATTTGTAGATGAAACCAGAATAAAGCCATGGAGGACTAGAGCCAAGCTTTGGTCAGGCCCAGAGCCTAGTTTTGTTCTCACTCCCCACACTCTATAACGCAGCCAACTGCTCCTCATCCAGACACGTTGTGGCTTTGTCTGTGTTCTGTGCTAAAAACAAGCGGATTTCTCTTACTGTAGCTCTTCCCCAAATGCCTCAGGGTACCTCTGCACTGTGCAAGGAACCTGGATCTAAGCCTGCATTTGAGTTCCAACCTGCTGTCCATCAACGCAGGGCATGTGCAAGCCCACGGCGTGCTTCATCTAAGGGACAGAGGGAAAAGAGAGGGAATAAAGGCTTTGTGCTCTGAGTGTATATTTATCCATATCATGGAGGGACCAGTCAGCTGTGCTCAGCCTGTCTCTTTCTGTTATTTAATGTTTCCTTCAGCCATGGTGGTTGATCCACACCAAATAGTGGAGAAGAAGCTGCCAAATCCTTCCTGAAAGAGCCCGACATCTGCTGCTGCAAAGCAGATGGGATCTGTAAGCAACCTGTCCTAAATCAACTCTCTGTCAGTAGATATCAGGAATCAAAGCCTCAAGCCAGAACATGGAAGGGTGGAGAGTGGGCAGGGAAATTACTGGCCATCAACCTTTTTGCTGACCTAAGCATCATAAAGGCAAACATGTAGTTTCAGTGCTAGACCATCCTTGTATCTTCTCTGACTTCAGCAGTAGTTAACTTTAGTCCATGAACTCCTTTCTCAGAAATAGTATTGAGCTAAATAGAATGCCACTTCACAGTGACTTCAGTATTTTGGAAGTCTTTACTTGGTGTTTGGTGTCATTGACATAAAATTGCAAGATTGGGGATGAATAGGACTCCACTTATTCCTTTTCCAGGGACTCCTTAAAATGGTCCATCAGCTGCTCAAAACTTAACACTAAGGTTTCAGAATAAATCAAGCTCAGAGGTGGAAATGGAAATTATTTTGTCCACAATGTGGACTTATAGCTACAGCAGTAGGTTACTGACACAGGCAGAGAAATAACTTGCAGAAAAAAAGAAGCTTTGTTTTGATATTTTTTGGTTCCTTTGCTTCCTTCCTTGGACAGAAAGATTCATCACCATCTTTTGATTCAGAACAAAGCTCCTTACAAACATCAGATATGTGACTCTTCTTTCAGGAATGTCATTGTTTTGGCCTTGCACCTTCTTCCCTCTCTTTCCCTATTCCCAAGTAAACTCCTTGAAATCATCTGGGTTAGTGTGTTTTTATTCTTGGTCTCTTGCGTGCCTAAGGGAATTGAGTCACAAATGGCTTGTTTTCACAAAATTGGTGGAATAAAGCCCAAGCTTTAAAGATGCAGCTTGGCAGCTTTTAAAAGGGCATAAGTAAAGGCATAAAACATTGGGTGAAGTTTCCAGAGCGATTTGAGAAAGTGATTCTTAAGTGAGTTTAGAGAATTTAAAGAAGATTCTGACATTCATTTTTTGTCTCATAAAGATACAGGATGATGAGCCATTACATACACATTTGAACATCTTTAAGTGTGCTTCAGAATATATGTTATTCTTCTCCAGCAAGAATGGGGAGGGTGTGTATGTGATTCCAGAACAGGCTCATCTTTAAAGTAAAACTCGGGAATGTCATGTGGCAGAAGTAAGAGGGAGTTAGGAAAAGAGTTTGACATTGTAGTGGGAAGGAGGGAAGGAAGGAGCTGTTTGCTCTTTGTGGAGGAGTTCAAAGTTTCAAGAACCGTTTAGGCATTTGGAAATATCAGTCCTGCTCTACCAAAATCAGGGAGATTTGGTTAATCTGTTGACTGAGAGTTGGCCATGCTTCCTGAAAGTGAGTTGGAGGAGAAGTTTTACAGAGGAACCCATTTCTGTTTCTTAACATGTAAAACCATAGCAAAAGGGACAAGGTGTGCAGACATTAATGTTTGCCACAGGATCATTCCAAATCCTTTACATCCTTACTACTCTCTGCACTTCTCTCCAAATTATCTGCATCTCTTTAGGTTTCAAATCTTCTCTTCCTGGCAACTGTGGAAAAAGTTAAGTTTTTGAAGTTAATCTTAAGGATTTTTATCTCTTTTAAATATCCTAGTCTGCTGTGTTTCAGAAGTGTCACACCAAATCCTGAAGCGAAGAGTGAGAACACCAAGCTCTGCATAATGCAGGTGCCCAGGAGAGCAGTAGGCAGGCTGGTTGCTATAACAGCTTGTAGCTGTAGAACATCTTCCATTTCAGAAAAGATCCCAAATCTCTTTATGGACTCAGTTGAGAGAAGGTAAAATGCTCTATGGACAAGTTGGGAAAAGCTGAAAGAGGCAAAGTACTGAGTTTAACTTAGTATCTAGGATAAACAGTCCTGACCTACTAAGTACTCTCTATGCACGGATGAGAAAGGTAGACAGAGTTCTTCTGCTTATTTCCAGGCAGTCTTTCAACATCTGTGGAAGAGGGACAGCAATTTATCTCTTTTCAGTGGCACTGGTGCAGAAAAGGAATCATGCAACATGGCTAAAAACCCCTATGGCCTAGGAAGTTAAATACACTGTACCCATCAACTATTGTGCTTCTGTATAGAGGACAGTTATGTTAGGTGAAGGATGAGATGACAACTGACACTCTGGACTGTGTCTGTGCAGCCTATTTTTCTTTTGGAAAGGACAGAAGTGGGGAGGTTTATCCCTATGGCTTTAATAGCCATGACTGAAGTGATCTAATTTGAGAAACATGGATGGGAAACTTTGTTGGAGTGGTCAGGCATAAAACCACTGTGAGTTGTGTGGTGAGTTTATGACACCCTTAAGATTTCTCAAGACACAGGAGGTACTTGCTCTACATTCTTATCAGAAAATAATTTCCCTTGCAGTGTGAAACTGCTTTGCATATCAAGACTCATCTTTCCTAGGAACTTTATCAGTTATCTTAAGGAAAAAATAATGGCTAGTATCAAGACTGCTGTTGGGGTAATCCTGGGACAGCTTTAACTTTGCAGAAGTGTAGCATAAGGCTTTTTTATTGAAAAAGGGTGAGTGGTTATATTCTAAATCTTTTTCACTTGCCACCCTAATACTTAATAGGATTCAGACTGAGGCAGTTTATATTGCACTATGATTCCAAAATGCAGATTCTTCTTATTTCTGGAGGTTTCTAGGAAAGGATTGGACAAAAAACATTAAATGCTTCATGTATGCTGTGCATTTTGGTAGCTAGTTGGATGAGCTGACCTCGCAGGCTCCATTTCATAGTAATTGGTGTGAATTGACAGTTCTGTGATTCACCTGAAACTGCTAGGTAGCCACGAGTGCTGCTCTCAGTTTTCAGAGTTGAACAGAAAATATGGTTTGCATGACTAATATGCTTATAAAGATGTTACATCTTGCAAAAAAATTTCAAATACATGGACTGATTTTTATTAAATATCAAAATGGTTTCCTGTGTATATGTTTATTTATCAAAATAATGGAGTCATTCGCCCAATTTTCCAATAGAAATAATTTTGCCTTTCTTCCCCACGCCTTTATTTCAATGACAAATGTCTAAGTTCCTCATTTCCCACCACCTATACAGAATTTTAGGGGCTTTTCATTTCTTTTTTTTCCCCTCCTCTTTTTTATCCCTTACATTTTCAGTAGTAGAAGTTCCCTTTCAATGTAAGCTGAAATATACAATCTTTGGAAAAAAGGAAGCCAGTCCTGTTTTAGAACAGGGTGGTCTCTGAGAAGCCTGGTAAATCACTGCACTGCAGAGGAGGATTTAGGTTGACAGAATGCAGCCTGGAACACAGGACAGGGGGAAATTCTGGCTCATCAGGATCTGTTCCCTACCATTGCAGACAACCACTTCACATAATCCCTTTCATAAGTTTATCGAGCCTCATCTTTAAACTAATTAGGTCGTTTGCTCTCACTATCCTTGTTGGAAAGCAGTTCCAGAGCATCGCTCCTCTGATGGTTGGAAACCTTTTTCTAATTCCCAAATCAAATTTATTCATGGTCAATTTATACTTATTTGTCCTTGTGCAACATTGTCCTTTATTTTAAATGCATCTTTTCTCCTTGATATTTACTGTGGGGATGTAGCTAGCAATCCTATCTATGTGGAGCTTTTTTCCATTCTGCCAACTAGACAGAGCAAGCTCTCATTTCTTGCATAATACAGGAATTTGAAAATATCTCCCTGGCTCCAGGTTTTGTATCCCACCTTTTGAAATGCAGGTGTGGGGAACGGTACCCCCTCTTCAGGCTGGGCCCTCCCAAAAGCTTTGCTAATGGCCATGGTACCCTTTTCCCTGATTTTTGAACATTCTTCTTGACACAGGCTTTGGCTTTTACTACTGGAAAAACATTAGAGCAGCACACTGAGGTTTAGCCACTGTCCTTGCATTTTTGCACATGAAGAAAGGGATGCAATCATACCTTAAGCAAGCAGTTTGGAACAGGGACACCCCTGGGTGTGCATTTCAAAGCGTCACAACACGTCCTACCTCTAGATGACCACCAGCTTTCCAAGCAGTCTCTAAATTTGTGAAGACCTACACAAACCTTGAGCGCTGACCAAAACCAGAAAAAACAGTAGCTGCAAGCTGCTCTTTGTCCTTCCATTCACAATGTGATACACAACGCAGAACCAGGTGTAAGGGGAAGGACTGGTGTCATGTAGTTCCTCCTGGTGTGTGCGTGAGCAGCAAATAAAGCCCTCATAAATGGAGTTCTTCTGGGGACACAAAGTTCCATGAGTTTGCAGGAATCATAGCCAAAGGGGCAGTGATATGGCTGCAGGGCATCCTCTCAAAACTGTGAAAGTCTTAAACATGGAAATGCAGAGCAGTTGAAAGACTTTGTGGATACCTGGCAGTGCTCCATGGAGGGCAAAGACAAGAGGTAGAGTAACACAGCCATTAGCTAGTCCAGCGTGTCAGCAGGTTGTCACTGAGGAGGGTTTTCCAGCAGTTGGACAGAGCTGACCATGAGTCATCAAATGTCATGTTAAACTGCAATGTTAAACTTCTTCTTGAGCTGTCGATGTTAAATTTTATCTGTTTATCTGTTAAGCTTGGTAGGGCAACTTCAAACTGCAGCATGCATCTGCAAAACATGTCATCATCGTCTTTGGGCATGGAATTCTTATGGCATGCATCCTGGTGAGAAGAAATTCTGAAATATTTTTGTAGAGAGAGGAGAGGGAGAAAACAAAACACTGCACAATTAGGGTCTGAGTTGTGTGAAAAAGTGTTGCATGCGTGTCAGGGGTTGGGAGGAAGATGTGGGCCTTTCAGAGACATCCAGCACCTTTGCTACTTAATAATAGCTGGATAAGTAATTTCTGGTTTTGCCTCTTTTGTTCCTTTACCTAGGTAGGAATTCCTGCTGTTTTAGCTATAACATAACATTCTGCATATCCTGAAAAACCTAATCTGTTGCAATTAACTCATATGGGGATCATATGACATGTTTCAATTCAAATGAAGAATTGCTTCAGTTGTACTGGAGAAAGGGGTTGCATGGATTTATTTTGATGAGGATGCTGATCTGCTAGGATCTGTACAAGAGTGAAACAAAGAGACCAGTGAGAGAAGCTAAAGTACAAGGAATGGAAAAATAGTGTGCAATCATATAACTGATATCTTCTATAAAGCACACATATATTAACATAGTTTTGTTATAGAGGCAATTTAAATTAAGTTGTTTCCTGCCTTCTAATTTCCATTTTAAAGAAATTACCTCAAAATCTTCTATTTTCACATTTGAAAATGTAAGGACCTTGCAGAGATTTTATAGTACTTGTCTGAGGGAAGGTGGGGAAAGGGTGAAAGGAGAGAATGTAAGTTTCTTTTTTCTTCTGGGGGTCGGAGAAATATTATTTAATATTCCTGTGGGTATTATCCCATTATCATGCTGAACATATTATCATGAGAAATTTGGTTTATCAGCAGAGGTAGATTAGAGAAGAAATTCTGTGATAAATTAGTTCCCTATTGAGCAATGTTGTTTTACAGGAACCAAAATATTTGAGAAATGCTTCAACTCAAAGCTTCTGCCAGCTGTTGTACCTTGATCTTGAATATTTGGGTCTATAAATGGTTTGGTAAGATACTGGAAGCCCTGTAGGGCATTTCTAAATCTATAACGTCTTGATTCACCTTTTGGACTGATCCATAAAATCAGATTATGGGTGGTTCTGGAAGTAGACTCTTATAATTAGTGCTTTTAAGACTGAGGCTTACTAGCCAGGGGTCTACTACTTTTTCTGGAAAACTTACTTACTATAAATGATAAGAAAACCCAGAAAACAAACACTCAAGCATCCTTAAATCTGTTTACAGGGTAAAAAAACCAAACCAAAACCAAACAAAGAAACAAACAAAACCCTCAACACAAATAGAAATATTAAAATATAGCAAATGGCTGTGGAAAACGAGAGATTCGGTTTCATCAAGTGATTCCTGAATATGCACAGATCACATTTGGACCAGGAGTCCCTGAGCTACAAGGCTGAAATCTGAGAAGAATACCCAGAGGAGGCATAATGCACATCCTCTGCTTATAAGAGGCCAGGGCCTCTGCTTCTGGCCACCATTGGAATGGGGATATTGAATAAGGTGGACTGTGTCTGATCTAGCACCATTGTCCTTATATAATGTTCTAGTCCTCTACTTTTGAGGGCAACAGTAGTTGTTCTTTGGGATTTTTAAACTCATTAAACTCTACTCTCCTGCTTTCTGACATCAGCAGGGATTCTCCAGTGAGTGCTAATGTCCCAGAGATGCTCAGCAGCTGGCTCACTATTTTTAGCTTTCCTGACAGAAAAAAAAGTAGTAAAATGTAACCACGTCTTTGATGCGTGTCTGCTTTCAGGCATCCACTATCCACTGATTCATTGACTGGTAACAGGGAAAAATTTGGTAGGTCACTGTATTCATGTGGTAGCCTAGAAAGTTTCTTTCATCTGTCTTTTAATGTCTTGGTCAAAATGGCTTCCAACAGTCACTTTTGAGAAGTCTGCTCTACAGTCTGAATACTTCCCCACTGGGAGCTATTTGCTGGTGCTGTGTTGGTGCAGACATGCCTTTCTGTTCATTTCTGGCCTAGAGCTTCCCAATCTATACTAAAATATCAAGCAAGACGTCATATAAAACTTTTATTAAAAAAAAAAAAAAAGCCAGGAAAATTAGAATAGCTTATGTGTGTATGTGTGTGTGTGTGATGATTCTTAGTTTTTTCCCTGAAATAAATCATTACAAAATAAAAAAAGAATTATGCCACTCAGGAAAATTTGGTGACTGGCTGACTGCACAGCTCTGTCCAACCCCTTGAAAATTACTGGCAATTGCCCAGCTGACCATGGATGGAATGGTGTTTTAATGCAAATTTTATCACAGTCAGTTGACATTCTGATTTCTTTTTACCAAGAAAGGCTATTGAAACGGTTTCCTTAAAAAATGGGCTTTTTCTTGGGTTAGACAATATATTAAACTTCTGGATAGAATCATTAAAGTTAGAAATAGGGAGAAGGGGGAAAATGAAGGACCTCTGAATGCATTTGCTCTTGGATCAGTATTAGCTTTTGTTTATGGTTTCAAGTCACTTAAGTAATAAAAGTTCCATGAAGGACTGATTTGCTCTAATGGCTGGGAGAGACAGTTAGTAATGTTTACTTTTACCTTCTGTATGGTCATAAACTTCCATCTTATAGCTTGCAATTGTCCTAAATGGCACAAGAATCTGTGGCTGTGATTCTCTTCCATGGTTGCAGGAATTTCTCTCTCCTTTTGCCTTTTAGCAGACTAAGGAGACAAAAACCTTACAGAAGAGTCAGATGGAACAGTGACAAAGAAAGGTTTTGGAAAATTACTGAGTTAAAAGTTTGCACTAGAGGCACCCTCTGCCCTTTCATGACAATTTAACTTTTCCACCTTTCACCTCTCTACCTTTCCTCCATTGCTGCCTCCAACACACAAAGACAGACACCCCTCAATCATGCTTAAGAGATTATTCTACTATTGCCCTCGAACTTGTGTGATCTGGAAAATCCCAGGTTATGTGGTCATGCACTACACTCACATGAATAAATGCCAATTAAAATTAAATTAAATATATTCCAGACTAACAGGTTTTTTAGATGCAAAAGCCACTTTGAGGCTGAGAGGGAGGAGCAAACACCAATATTCTGAATAATTAGGAAGCATTCCTAAAGCTCAAGCTAAATGTTCCAATGTTGAATTTCCTGTTGTTACCTCCAGTTATTGTTCCCTGGTATCATCCTGAACAACTTTTCTCCAATCTTTGTGCTTATACCTTCAAGATTTGCAGCGTGTTATCATCCATCCCCCTGAGTCATCATTTACCCAAGCCATACACATTTAGTTAATCTTCTCTCATAAGTCAGTCCTCCCAGTCCATTACGAATTTCTATTACTCATCTCTGAAATTCATCTTTTCTTTTCCATTTTTTTTCCTTCCATGTGTTTCTGAACTCTTTTAGGTGATTAGAGCTGACAGGATCATTTTAGATGTGGGTTTTCACTTGACACCAAAGGAAGGGGTGTCTGATCTGGAAGAGACATACACACTATTGTGTATGATATTGCCCACTGTCATCTGAAAATGTCTTTTGACACTACTGCCTTTCAGCTTCATTTGTCCTGTTGAACACTTTCTTCTGTGGCTATTCTTTACCTGTATTTCCAGAGATGAACCATGCAAGGTTCTAGGCATGGCTAATCCTCCCCAGCAGGGATTCAGGTGACTGACCATGCTATTAAGGGGCTCAGCACCCTCTAGGATCTGTTGCAACTTATTCTCCATTCCTCTTGATGTGTGAAGTCTTCCTTGCTGTGCTGTTTAAATTTAATACCAGAACTTCTGCTTTGCTAGATAGTTCTTCTACAACTGACATTTATCATGCACGTTCCTCCTGCCAGCCCTCAGTATTTTGTGGTCTGCACTGTTCATCATCTAACATGAGTTTAGTTCACAAAGCAAAAAAAATTTCTACTACAAGCTGTTTCAAGTGTTTAATAGAAACAATTTACTATATACTCAGCGTTCACTAATTTTTAAGTTGATCAACAAAAATGTGATCAAAATATGTCTCTGGTAGTTGATTACTACACACTTTTCGTTTTGTTCTCTATGTGTCAGGAAATTGTACCTCCTTTACTTCATCCTGACAAGAACCCTTTTTAAACCTAGTGCACTGAAGCTTTGTAAATTGCACAGATCTTGTTTTAATTAAATTCACTGTTTCTTTTTCACTTCAAAGATTACATCCTTATACCTTTTGTAAAAATCTGGAGTCTTAGGCTTAAACTCACACAGTTTGTCTTATACTTGCTACGCAGGAACTTTGTCCCACTGTAGTGGATGGGAAAATGTACCTGGATACAAGGGATAACAGTTTTCCCAGATTTCCAGTTTGAGATAACCTACAGGATTATATTTATAGTAATTTATTTGTAAATAATTTACTGGATTATATACTGGATAATATTTGTGAGTCTGCGCAGGAATATGCTCATGTTCAAGAAAAACCAACTGATAGGTGTTCATAGCTTTAGGTAGGGCCTTGGGAGGTTTTGGGTCCAAGTTTGACCTTTTCTACAAACTCTTTGTGTGGCTTTGGACAGGTGGTTAAATCTTCATTCAGTCTCAGCTTGCCTTGTCTATGTTCCTAAGTTCTTTATGCATAAACCAGGCTCTTAAAAGAAGCTTGTACCACAAAAAGATGGTTCAGCTTATAGTTTTTTTCAGAAAGGCAGTGGAGGCCCCTGCCTTTGGGACAAACCTCTCTTCCTTTGTGTTATAACTGATTGATAGGGCCTTTGAGAAGCACTTTTCATCTTTCTCCTGCCATGCTCCCAGAGCACCTCATCTCACTCCCTTTCTCTCTCATGCACACGCACAGACTGTGCCTCGTGGTTCTCTGACCTAAGCAGATAGAGGTTTGTTGATTAAGAAGATTACTTCATCCCTGGAATCTTGCAGAAGAACTTGATCCCACTTCATGCCATTCTGCTACCTATACTTAAAGAACACACCAAATTGAGAAAGAAGGATAAAGAGAAAGAAATAGGTGATAAGAGACAATACTTATTTTCTTCCCACATCTCTTAGAGGATAGAAGAAGCCATTCAAAGTCAAAACATATGGAAAACAGCATCTGGTTATGGGAGCTTGGATGTTAATTGTTCTGACAGCTGAAATTTGTCTCCAGAAATCTCATGAAGCCAGCTGGTATGGTAGAGTTTTCTCTGGCTCATATTGTGACTCTTACAAGTTTCTGGAGACTTCTAGTCTCAGGGTGATCATCTTGTAGTAGCAGCTGCTGCTTAAAGATTTTCATTTCTATATCAGCTGGAATCAGGAAATACATTTTTTGTGGGTTTGGATTTGCTTTTATAACATAAAAAACCTAAGGTGGCTTTGGATGCACTTCCCTAAATTAAAACTTTACAAAAACTTGTGGAACTTAGCAGAGAGGTTCTGATGTTGGCCAGTTTACAGTTCTTGCATATGTGGTGGGGAGAAACACTCAATAACTGTGAGTAATAAGGCTGATTTTGAGTGGTATCCTAAGGTTCCATTTTGAATCTGAATTTCCTGAATTAAAAAAGTGTGGGCTGGCAAACTTGGTAAGAGCAATAACTCTCTAGATATAATTACAATAATTTGTTTCTGAATGGGCTAGGAGCTGTCTAATAATAGTTCTTTTCTGCAGTTGTTTTAGTGCCTTTTTCTTTCAACCTTGAGCTGGAAATGTCAGAAATCTATATTGACACTTGTGCCCTCTCTGAGAGAATAAAGAATATGAGGTTGTTTAGAGAGCATACGAGTCTGTATTTAGAACAAGCAACTTACATGTTTCTGAGACAAAAGCATAAATAACTAATCATTTGATGATGCTATCAACAAGATGTTTGCTGCATGGGCCTGACATTTTTTAAGGGCAAAAATACCAACTTTTTTTATGCAAAAGTACAAACACATTTCCTGCACATAGACTTGATGTTATTTTCCAAGAAATGTCTGTTCCTCATCCTTGTGAAAGATAATGAGCAGTAAAAGAAAAAAAAGGAAAAAAGAAAAAAAACCAAATCAAACCCACTCTGTATAGATGCAGAAAAGAAAGGCTTGGACAAAGCTGTAAGTAGCAGAGCAGTCTAATTAGTTTAGAGATGTTTTTGCTTTAGCTTTATTTTGCTAAGATTCAAGGCATTCAAAGTGATTGTTGTTTAACAGTAGCATAACCTCTGGAGACTCAGATGAGCATTCTTGAAGAAGTCTCTCCAAAAGAAGTGAATCCAAAAATCAAAACAAAATGAAGTGGAGGAAAAGTTTCTGAAAGAGCTAAATGTTTTAGAAAATCCACTGAGTTATTCATATGCTGCTAACAATAGAAAGAACTCAAAAGGCAGGACCCAGAACAGCAGGTACAAAGTCTAATTAATGCATGTAGTCTAAGGAGGTTTAACCCATAACATTCTGAATTTAAGTGTTACTGTTTCAACAGCAGGATTGTATTCTCTTGTCTCTCACTAATGAATCACAAGACACAAAACCCCCTACATTTCTGGTTTTTTTTCTTTATCACCTCACTGCAAACAAGAAATCTTGAAGATTTTGAGCTTTTTTTTTTTTCCTGAGTCTGTAATGTAAAGTGGATAGCATAATTGTGTTGGATTTTCTTTGAAGTAATAGGTAGGTTGAAGTCAAGCTTAGTGAACATCAGGATTTTAACTCAAACTTGTTGCATTATTAGAGTAGAAGGTGGAATCTATTTACTCTCACCTGAGTGATCTCCAGAGTTTGTTCATGACTTTTTCATTAATGACAGAGTTCTGAAACACTGGAAACACTCTTGCTTGGTCCAGAAGGGCACTTCACTATTATTTTTACTTGAATATCTGTCTTTCCTTATTTTAAATCAAAAGCATTGTTTGATTATTAGGGCCTGAAGGCCCTACCATGCCTTACAACAAAGACTACACAGGATTTAGGCAACAAATGAGAAATTGAAGAGGCTGCTCTGTTTAAAAGTAAGTTTTCTACTGTAATTCAAAGCATTAAATATTTCCAGGCTTTATTGGGCACCCCAGCATTCTCTGTGGTAGACAACTATCTTAACCAGTAATCTACATTCTGATTTCTTTAATGGTGAGCCTATTCATTTCTTGTGTGCATTGAATTTAGACACCTGAGAAGATGTTCTGGTAGTCAGAATTGCAGAAACTTGAGCAGCGAGTCTTCTCTTGACTTAGCTGGGATGATCAAAATTATCTCTGGATTTTCAGGATGAAATTCAAAGCTGAAACATTGGCAGTTATAAGAGAACAGGACATGGTACATGGAATGCCAGATCAATGGCTCGTTCTGCACCTTGCTTTGAGTGTACCAGTGAGCAAAGGATCGCTCAAAGCAGCCTTGCAAGGAACTTTCAAGACCCCAGGAAAAAAACATCTATGTGTGAATCAGAGCCAGAAACTGTTCCCTCATCCTGGGGAAGAAAGTCTGACAGATCAAAAGCCATCTAGTTTTGCAGTGGTGTGGAGGCAAGGTAACTGTGGTGTTACTAAAAAAATAAACATGAAGCTTTGGGGGTCTGCCAGTGACAATGTGCTCTCCTGTGTCAAAGCTCTTCACCCGAGACCCTGTTTGCCTGATCCAGATTAGAGCCCAGACTCGGCCTGTCCTGGAATAAATTACTCTTGCTGTAGGATCTTGTTCTGACAAGATCCTACAGCATTAATGGTATTATGGGGCTGAGAAACTCGGGGAAATATTTTGTTAAAAATTTCTTTGAGAAATTCTGACTTTGAAAAACTGATGCTTTCATTAAAAAACTACTTGTTATCAAAAATCAGGAGAAAACCATTGTTTGTGTTGTTCAAACACACATACCAACAGATGCTCAAGTCTCTGCTGTCTGCCTGTACACTGCTAAATATAATTAAATGCTGCTTACTCTGAGGATTGACTCTGATTTGGACTGTGCATATCAATGTCTCATTTTGAACTATCATAAATGCATTTTAAGTGAGCTAATATTCTGTAAATATGGTTAACTTCTGCATTTGCAGATTGTGCCTCTTAATTTGCTTTTTAGTGTTGGTTCATGGATGTATATGAGTGGGTCTTTTGTATGCTTTTAACACAGAGAACCCTATCAAGTTATCTATAGCAGGAATATTACAGCATCATAATAGTTAATGGAAAATAGCATAAGAGGAAAAAGAAAATTAGCATTCCACACAGCAGGGCATTTCGGATGTTAATCTGCCTTGCAATATAATTGACAGGGAAGCTGATATCTGGGAAGATTTTTATTCCTATCTTTTTCTCTAAACAGTTAGTGTTCAGTTGTTGTGCAGCAGGGGAGATGGAGAAAAAGAAAGTTCTAGCCAAGTGAATGTTCTTTACCAGCAAAGATGTTAACTTTTGTCAGAAGGTAGTTAATCACTGAGAGAGAAACAGATGAAGAAATTGGATAAAACATTTCCAGTTCCAAAAGTCTTTATTGATTGTGTCTCCCTCAAGAAAATTCAGCTCAATCTCTGAAACCCTCAAGTGATTAAACCTTGGGCAGTCCAGTGTAGACAGAGCAAATGAGAATTGTTTCAAACCCAGACATGTAGAGCTAGGATAGTTAAAGCGAAAAAAGATTTCTTTTTCACTTTGAAATCCTAGCTGGGAGACGTAACCTGAGATGTTGATTTTAAGGCAAGAGTTTTCTTAAATATTATGATCTTTCTGTATATAACAGATCTCTGAGTTTTGAAGCAATGAACTTCTTTATTTTCAGAGAAGTAACTCTCTTGAAAAACCAACCTAGAGTCTGGAAAATGGGGCACAGGTCTCTGGTCCACCACAGATAACTCATATATCTTGGTCTAATTTCTTCAATGGTAATTAGGACATAGAGCAATTGAAGCATTACTGAATGAGATGCTCAGACCTGTGACCAGTTGAGAGTTCCTATTTTTTTTTTCCCAAAAATGTAAACTTTTTGCTCTCTAAACAGCTTCTCTAGAAGACTGTAACTTTTCTTGAGCTGGAGCATGACCACCAGTTTGTGACCCAAGGTATGCAGAATTACTTGCCTCCTCCATTTTCAGTACACAACTTGAGGGTCTTGGAGAGTTGTACTTGGATTGCAATTTGCTTCCTGAAAATCCATAGTGGTCTGCTGGAGTAAAGCCCTTGGTTTCTCTGCTTTGGGGTGTTAGGCTGTGAGGTACACTAAAGATGGTAGGGGGAAAAGTAGGCACTATCAGCTGATCTGTGTTCTTTCTTCTGTTACAGAAGATTCTCTTGTTCACTAGTTCATGTGCTGAAGGATTCTAACATAACACAACACAGGAAGGCCAATTAAGGAAATCCTCTCTGCTAACTAATATATTTGTAACTAAAAGCAAGAAGGTATTTGACTCAAAGAAGAAAAACCAACAAAAAAAACCTGACAGCCTTGTGGAAATTTTATCTTTTTTTGGGCAATGATTCTGATTTTAGTTACACTCACAAGTATTGGAAAGGATGTAGTTTCAGAAGTTATCACCTGTCAGCCGAGCTGTGATAACTGGTTGAGTGCATACACTCTAGTCACAAAAGCTTGTGAATTAAAAATTGGCTAAGATCACTCAAGCCAGCCTCCTCAATCCCTAGGGTTATCCTAACTGTTCTGGATTATTGTGGCTGAGGTGAGCATCTGGGCCAAGAGCTGTTCCAAGAGAGGCAATGCATTAGGGTTCAAATCATCAATGCAATTTCACCACTTAGTTCCAACTTCCCTGCCATGGACAGGTCCACCTTCTGCTTGACCAAGGCACCAAGTCTCATCCAACCCAGCCTTGAACATTTGCAAGGATGAGGCATCTGCAACTTCTTTGGGCAACCTGTTACAGTGCCTCATCACCTTCACAGTAAAAAATTTCTTCCTAATATCTGATCCAACTCAACCCTATTCAAGTTTTAAGCTATCTTTCCCCTTGTTCTATCACTTCATGGCCTTGTAAAAAGTCCCTCACCAGCTCTTGCAGCTCCTTAAGTTAGATGTCCCCAGAACTTTCTTTTCTCCAAGCTCACCAAACTCAACTCTTTCAACTTGTCTCTACAACAGAGGTGCCCCAGGCCCTGTGATCATCTTTGTGGTCTCTTCTGTGGACTCTCTCCAACAGCTTCACAAGTTTGTGACTCCAGAAATGAAAGCAGTACTCCAAGTGGACTCTTGCAAGGGTGGACTAGAGGGGAAAATCACCTCCCTCAACTTGATGGACACAGTTCTTTTGCTGCAGCCCAGGATGTGGTTGGCTTTCTGGGCTGTCAGTGTGATTTGCTGACATCAGCCAGCATTCCCAAGTCCTTCTTGGCACAGCTTCTGTCAGTGCATTCTCTGCCCAGTCTGTATGTGTCCTTGAGTTTGTCCCAAAATGGGTAAAAGACTTTGCACTTGGTCTTGTTGAACTTCACAAGGTTTCCATGGGAACACTTTCCAAGCCTGTCAAGATCCCTCTGGAAGGCATCCCTTCCCTCCAGAGGGTGGACTGCTCCACAAAACAAGTTTCTGTTTCAAGGTAAACTCATAGAAGGTGCACTGAAACCCAGTGTCCAGGTTGCCAGCAAAGATGTATAACAGCACCAGTTCAAATCCTGAGAAACAAGAACCACTTGGACATTGAGCCATTGGCAGCAACACTTGGAGTGTGGCTGTCCAGCCAATTCCTCCAGCCTATCCCTGAAATCAATTTTTCTCCATTTTAGAGACAAGGATGTTTTGTGAGACAATGTCAAATGCTTTTCCAAAGTCCAGGTAGATGGTGTCAGTTATTTTCCCCTTTTCCACCAGTGCCTTGTAGAAGGCCCACGAGTTTGCCAGGCACAATTTGCCATTTGGGAAGCCATTTTGACTGTCACATACTTCTTTTTCATGTAGCATGTTGTTCAGGCAGCTCTGCTCCATGGTCTTACCCAACGTGGCCTGTAGTTCTCTTGGTCTTTCTAGTTTCTTGCTTAAAAATAGGGATTTTTTTCCTCTTTTCCAATTAGTGGGTACCTTGCTGGCCTACCAAACATGAGGGACAGTGGCTTAACCATTTCACCTGCCAGTTCCCTCTGGACCCATGGATTCATCTCATCAGATTCCATGGACCTGTGCATTTTGAGGTTCCTTAGATGGTCTCAAACCTGATCTGCCAAAGTGGGTTGTTGTCCGTTCTCCCAGGTCCTGCCTTTGCCTTCTTCAACTCAGGCAGTGTGACTGACTTTCAGTTTTCAGTATTATTTTGTTCAGTTTACAGTGTTTCTCCTGACAGTTTTGCTTCCTAGGCTTGTGCAAAAATCTTCTCAAGACTTGCTATAAAGTTGAAGTTGCCATGACCACAATCATTTTCCATCTCAATCTCATACAATTATTATTTGCACTATTGAATTCTCTGGAGATAAAATTAAAGTAGAGCTTTTGTAATTTCTTTTCCAAGTCAAGCTTTTGTTTTTGTTTCCCACCATCTCTTTAACAATCCTGTTTCCCAGGAGACAGCTTGATACGTCCTCATTCTTCCAAGAGACTGTATTTCAAAAGGGTAATAGGCAGGTGGGAGTTTCCAGATGTTTATGTGTTTGCCCAAAAAGCTGTCCACTGGTAGCAAATGAAGAACTGGAAAGGCACAATCCAAACACAGTCTTTTTTAGCTGATTGACATATGTCTGGAATGCATGAGAAAATAGAATTGAAATTAGGAGCAGTTTGGACCGAGCCCTTCATTATCAAACAGTCAATTAGAATTTTTTGTTCAAATTCTGGTATAATTCACAAACACTGTACTGACTGAGTCATTACCACCCAGAAAAGTGGGGGATGGAAATAAGGCATTGCTTTCACACCATCTTTACTTAAGAGATATGTTGAGAAACGTTCATTATACTGCTGAACATGGGCAATTCAAATGGGATGGATGGTGCAAATGTTTTGTAATGAAATATGAAGCCTTCCACCCAGAAGTCATGTTCACATGACTTGCTGATGGCAAGTGAGCAGTTAAGTTGAGCTACTTAGGAGTTTACTATGAAAAATCTTTTTTTTTTTTTTTTCCAGTGAAATAAGTGATTCTGTACACAATCGTGAGGTTCAGCAGGGAAAATTGATTGTTCTAAAATTTTGTTCCATCTGGGAAATCAAAATGAAACGAAGAAAAAAAAATTAAAAAAACACCTTCTTTTTCATTTCTCTGAAAAAAAAAAAAAAAACCCAACATAGCTGCTTTATATGGCATTATTTCAAGACTCATCTGTTCAGGATGCTGTATTCAATAGTGTTAATCTGGGTTTCCAGTGTTGTGTTTTCCAAGCAACATTCTCCAGGAAGGAAGAGCCATTTGGAGGGGTCATATGAAGGTGCATTGAAAGAGGTAGCCTAGGAAAAGTAGCATCTGAAAGAGGTTCTCATTCCTTTAAACATCACAGTACAAAGCAGAGATCAATTTTGGTTTCAGGGAGGCAGGCAGGATGGTGCAAGAAGGAGTATTTCCTTTCATCCTAATGCACAAGAAAGTCTTGCAGGATGGAATAATAGATAAGTATTGTTTTATAAAAGTTCTCATGTTTTTGAAAAATTTATTATTTTAGCTGATGGCTAATGCTACATATGTGTCTTACAGAGCAATCTTGTGGAAAGGAAAGGGAAGACAAAAAATCCCCATGAGCTGTCCTTTTCAAGTTCAGGTTTGAGGCCTGCTATGAGCATTAATCTCTACTTTATTTCATTTGGCCACTGCTGGGATGGAATATCTTACTGTCTCTAAGAAATGAAGCCTTACTTAAAATAAACAAGATATTATTTTTCATAGAGATATTACTTTGTACCCAACATGTGTGGGATAGATTGTAATTCATGTGCATGATATATGAAAGAAAAGGGAAAAAAGAAACACTTCCACAGAGCATACATTTTGGCTCTGGAAAACAAGAGGGTTTTTTTGTCTGATCACATGAGAGAGTAGATTTCTTTTCAATTTCAAATCTTTGAGTTCATAACAGTGTGTTTGTTATATCAGTGATGACTGGATGCATTCTGAGTACTGTTTTGGGGAGTTTGGTACTTCTACCACTTTTGAAACAGCTTTGGAGAGAACTTAGTAGAGGTTTCTCCCTGGTGAGAACTTGCTTCCACACACACACACACACACACAGGGTGGTTCTTGGGTGGAAAATACCCACTTTGAGAGAAGAAATGTCTTCAGCTTACTCAGCCTGAATTACAGTCATGGTACTATAGGAGTAGGACATTGTTACCCTGAACTGTCATCGTGGCAATCACAATGAGGAGAAAAATATAGCTATCATTATGAGAGCTTTACACTGCATAGTTTATCTCTATAACAGTGTGCTATGATGTGCCTAATTAGACTGTATCAGCTGCTCCACGTCTGCTGCTAAAGGGAGACTTTCTTATTGTATCTAGTAAACAGAGAGCTCTCAGCCTGTGATTTAGCACTGAAATTAAATTTAAGCATAGTTTCCCTTTTGATTATCAGGCTATGGGTGACTTTTAAGGATTCTTTTCAATCCATTATTTCTGCTAGCTGTAAAGACTTTGCCACAGTTTCTTCCTCTTCTTTGGTGGATACAGACTAACTGAAAACTTATTCATTTAAAGTTAGAGGGGAACAAATCAAAATAATTCCAAGTATGCAAACTTTTGATGATGTTCAGTCTCCTTTTTTGGCTGTCACCTTCTGCACCTGAATCTGTTATTGACATATAATAAATATGATTGGCTTGAATAAACAGAAAGTGAGAAGTTCTCCAGAGAGTAATACAGGATAAGAAATAGTGAAAAATTTGTTCTTTTTCTTCTTTTTCATTCGATATCATAGCTTCATTGTGAGAGCAGTATGGTGACTTCCACAGGACAATCTTTGATACAAAAATATAAATTTATAGAAAAAAATCCTATTTTCTTGCATGTAATATCTATTAGAAGCATGTAAAAGTGTGATTTCTTCAGTAATATTCTCTAAGGAAATAATTTGGAAAAAACAGTGAACATTGCATGGACAAAGTGTTCACAGTGGCAAAGCTGAATATAAGTTTACAGTCTACTCTTTACTCACCTGATACATACTTTATATATTCTTAGGGAGAGGGTGGGTGGGTCAAGATGAGGCTATGGGACTTGTTTCTTTGGTAGTCTCTCCATACTTGTGCTGCTCTAGAAAGACATTCTCAGTTTGAGGGACATACTGCCTGAACCTTGAAAGATATGATACCTCCATTTCAAGGAGCGGGAGACATTCTGTAGTAATTTCAGAGAAAATGTCTTCTGCATAACAAGCATATTTTTTGCTGCAGGAACTGGCAGGTTTTCAGTATACTGCAGTAAGAAGAAATAATTTGATCACATCAGACACACAAATGGAGTACGGGAAGGGAAGCATAGAGGTGGAGAATGAAAACACAGCAAGGTGCTACTTTGACAGGGCTTCAGGCTTTGTAGTTGATAAGTTAATCTTTGGAAGAATCAAAGATGTAGCCCATCAGTGAATATCTGAAGTTCAAGTGATCTGTGGGTCGGGGGTGTTTTGTAGCGATTGTTTGGGCTTTGGCATGGTTGTGTTTGTAACTGGGAGCCAATGAGTGCTTGGAGCAGCCAGTGTAGGGAGGTGGATTTCTGCTGTGATGCAAAAAGAGCAATGAGTTTTTGGTGCAGGTCAGGGTAAACAACAGAAATTTTCCTCTGCAGTAAGAAGTTCCAAGTCCTTGTGTGACCTTTGCTTAAAGTACCTGGTAGGAAAGAAAGGAGTGAGACCTTTCTGCGTATGGCAGCAAGGGGCTTGTTCCCAGCATCGCTGCTGGAGCAGGAGTGGGATCTCACGCCACACCTTGCCATCATGTGGAGCCTTTGAGATCCCTAATCCTGTGCAGCCTTCTGTAGCTGATACATAAGCATGTCTTGAAGGAAAAATAAGCACTCACAGGTATGCTGTTGCTCACTTTCCACCAGGGTTCAGAGGAAGCTATGATAGCTTCATTTCTTGACTTTTACTACCGACACACTAAGGAGAGAATTTTATGATTGATTTACTGGGAAGGGGATGATGACAGGAAAGTGGTTTGTTCTATGTCTCAATTTCAGAAGGATCTTCTCTGAAATAGTGCTGTTATTGAGGTTTTTTTCTTGTTCTTTGCAGGCTGTGCCTTCCTAACATACTGCGAAAGGGAGTCTGCTCTAAAGGCCCAGAGCGCACTGCATGAACAGAAGACACTGCCGGGGGTGAGTCCAGACTGATAACATTTTCTTCTTTTTTTTTTTTTCTTTTAAATCTAAAAAATGGGTTACATATGGTGTTCTCATCTCAGATTTGAAAGCAAAAAGTCTCCGTTTGTTTGGATGATTCAGTATTTGCATTGTGCTAATAAATCCAAGATACCACCACCTCACCCAAATGGTTCCCATGCACAAAACTAAAAGCTTTTTGCCCTTATTTGGAGTCAGGGAAACAGAAATCAACTGGTTATGGACTGGATTCTACCAGCCTAACCCAGCTGAGGAACTGCTTTAGGATTCTGACCACTACAGTGGAATGTTAGGAGTCCTCACCAGGTGCTTCTTTTCACTACTTTTCTTCTCTGAAGCAAGGTTTGGCAGCAAGAAATCAAGAAACAGATCACATTATTGAGTTATCACAGAATGAAAACATATTCCTGATGACAAAGTGGTTTGACTCAGTTACTTTAGTATTCAAGCAGCTGTAGCAGATTGGAAAGGCGGTGAGACAAGGAGAAAAGAGAGAGAGAGGAAAGACGCACACGAGATAATGAGGAAAATTATTCACATGAGCAAGATCTAAGGTTCAGACAACACAAGCAGTACTAAAAATAGAATCAGCATTATGTGGGGAAGACCTGCCCTGCTGGGATGGGTTTCTAGTTAAGCGGTTACCCGGGGGAGGGAGAGACTGTTTAGATACAGCCAGAGTCTGTGGATTGGAGCAGCCAAGTGCTCCTGTGGCTGGAATGGAGCTGATTTCACAATGACCAGGAGCCAGTGACCACATTACTAAGAGTGGGCTTCTGAGGGTTCCAGGCTGCATCTAAACTGAGAGGAAATCTATCCAAAAGTCTGTCTTTATTAGCTGGTGTTGAATGATTGATTGCTGTGCAGCATTAACCTATCTTTCCACCAGATCTAAGACACATCCCTTGCTCGGTGTTCTGAGGAAAGTGTTGATTCTGCTCTGCTTGTTTCCATCATCCTGGGTCTATTTACCTATCTCTAAGCCACCTTGCCAGTATGGAAATGCCCACGCACTTGCTCATTTACATCTATCTTTGCTTAAAAGGCCATACCTTATGCAAATATATACATACTTCACTGCCTAAAAATATTTCTGTCAGCTGACAACTCCCTCTGAATTATTTTTTTTTCTAGAAACTCCTTAGCAGCAGATTGAAAGTAACTTCAGTGTTGGGAGGGGATTTCAGTTTTTCTTCCTCCTCCCCCTTCCAATGCTTCTCCCTTTCCTGAATGATAAAACTGGATAGAAAAAAAAAAAAAAGAAAAAAAAAAAAAAAGAGAGAGAATATGTCGAATAGGGATGTTTCAGGTAACATTTTAACTGAAATTTTCTAAAATATGCTTAAAATAAAATACATATTTATCTAAACTAGAGATGCAAGGAATAGGGCGTTGTGTATTTAAAAAAGAATAATTGAAATTCCAGATTTTCCACTGAGACTGCTTGCACTTCTCATTAGGAGGGAGATCATTCACTTGTAAATGGAGCTCTATCTTCTCTATGAGTTTAAAATCTTATCCTGAAATTGTATGATGATAATATCTTCAAGAACACAGTGGGTCAGTGAGATTGAGGAGTCAGGTGTTGGAGAGGGAGGGCATGTGATGATTTAAGAATTTTTTTTCCTAAATTCCTTATATGTTCTGAGTTCTGATTCTCAATCTCCGCCTTAGGAACTTCAAATCACAAAAGTCTTAAAGTCAAAACTGTCTTCTTGGACAGTGGTAAAATTCAACCAGCTTTTGCATTAGGATTAAGACTTCCTTCAAAAATTGCACCAACTAATTCTAGACTACAGGGAAACAATTTCGTCTTCGGTTTGTGCAATTTCTCTTACCTATATTCCATACTGGCCACACAGCCTCTAGAAGGCTTTTTTTTTTGTTTGTTTCCTTACACACTTTCAGGAGACACATCAGGATCTCATTGAGCTGGGAGCAGTGAATTCTCTCTCTAAAAGAGCAAGCAGGTTTCTTAGAGCTCTGAACACTGATTTTCCCATCCCTTTCATTTCCAGTTCTATTTGTCTCAGGATAAAGGTTTACTTTTCACCAGCAAACTCTCTTCATGCAGCTTTCTGCCAAGTTTCTGAACTCATCCTCTGAATGATGTCACTGTAGTTTATTTAAGGAAACCAGTCTTGTCTCTTGATAAAGTATCATGCCTGGATACTGTTTTATGGTTCCTATCGGAGTAGCAGAGAATTATTTATGACTTACCTGACTGTTCTTGATAACATGCACCAAAAATATCAACCATAGTTCATCATCATAAAATAAGAGGCACTTTTAAGGTCAGGGGTCTAAGTCCTTATTCGCATAAGTTCAAAATGAGACATATATAACATCTTCTCTTGACACTCCACTGTCTGTGACACAAACAGCTCGACAGAGGAGGCATCAAAAACAATTAACAGGCATGGTATAGGAAAAAATAAATAGTACTAGACTAAGCCATTCTTTCCCATTTCGCAGTAAACTCAACACTTTCCTGCTCTTGCAATATTGCTGTTGGTATTCTTTGTATTGTACAATGCAGAACTGAGTAATTTTTAATAATATGCACATGAATGGTAATGTATGGAAATGGTGAGGCATGAGGAGGTTTTGTCCAGATTCAGATGCCTTGCCTCTTAGCTATGTATCACTTTGTTTTTAGTGGAGTGGCTACATGCACATATTTTACAGTAATTACTTTCTGGATGTGCTTTGTACGATGACAGAAATATGTTTCACATATTTCTATGTTATATGTAGGACATAAACTCATCTTGTGGAATAATCAAAAGACTTCCAAGCAGGTATGTGTTGATTAATAAAGTCTTTATGGCACTTTGTTTTTGGGAGGGAAGGAAACATGATGGGTATTTTGAAGCAACTGGAATGGAATGTAAAACATAAGACTTTCATTTGGATCTTCTTCATCTGAATGAATAAATTAAGTTCTTTTGGAAAGTTCAAAATTGTTTTGCCTAAAATGGAAGGTTAATGTGAAACAGTGTGTATAAATGTGTAAAGAGCACTTTGTGATTGTCGGACAATTCAAATTCTAGTGTTTACTTGTGATTGTTTATTTTACATATAATAGACTGGCTGGATGATGAAGTATATTAGTTCTTTAAAAATTTATAGAAATGCTTTGATGTTGCAGTAATTACATTAAAGGTCACATATCAAAGGTAATTTGGTTGAGCAGCTGTGATGGTTTCTCAGAAGCAATCAATATTGCTGTCCATGGCGCTGATTTCACCAAGGGGACTGCCAGATTAAAGGAGGCTTATTACCAGACAGAGAGACACAGGGGAAATCAAGAACAGATTGGAGAGATGCACTATTCTTTTTCCTCACCTATAATTAACACTGTTCACCATAATCTGTGTTAATCCTTCATAGTGGGAAACCACCTTTTTTTTTTTTTTTTTTTTAAACTCACATTATAAAAAGCGAATTAAGGCAAGAGAGAGTAATTTGGTGGAGCAGAAGAGAGAAATTAGAGAAAGCAAAAGTTGGCTCACCCCTGGGATTTCTGATGCTGATATATCCCACAATGATAAAATGCAGTATCAAACCACAGACCTCGGTCCCAAGGAAAGCAAGGCTATGGGGGTAAAATGATGTATACAATGACAGTGCACTGTACGGGAGGATTATATCTGCCTGCAGATTTTGTATAATATTATCTATTTGCCCCACAAAGCTCCAAAGGAAATGAAATCGGGGAAACAAAATTATGTTTTAAGTGTAGTCATTTTGATTACAAATTATAGTGAAGCGAACTTTTTCTCCCCTTTCTTTTTTCTTTCTCAAGTGAATGGCTGAGGATAATGCTGAGAAATGTAATTACACTATCAAGATCTACTTTTATTTATAGCACAAATAAACTGAGCTCTTGTATGACAAGCACAGCAGCATTTTTCTTCCCCTAGTTCTTTGTGGCTCTCTCAGGCAACGGGAGAGAACAGTCCATGTATACTTGGTTGGAGGCACTGTCTCTTTGCATAATGTTAAAACCTTCCTGTAAGACTTGCAAAGAATAACTATGAAATTAAGTATGTACGAAACTGTTAACCTCAGCAATCTGCAGGGCTTGTTCAGTCTAGGAAATAGGATGGGTTTTCTTACTCTATCTATTCCTCTTGAAAGAGACAGTGCTACTACTGGTATGCTAAATTTCTCAGTGCAAAACATAATTAGTTTTCTTCCTAACTGTTCTGATATTCTTTGTCTCTTCTTGCCATCTAGAAAAAATGCATTCTGTTTTATTCATCATATGCAAAAATATGCCTCTTTAACACTAGACGACAGGTGAGCTCATAAAACTCTTATTAAACCCATTTTTTAAAGAAACAAAACCCCTCTATCTAATTTCAATTGCCCACAGTTTGATGGTTTTTTGTTTGGTTTTGTTTTGTGGGTGTTTTGTTTCTTTGTTTTGTTTTGTTGGGGGGGCAGCCATTTGTTTGTTTGTTTGTTTGTTTGTTTGTTTGTTTTAATAAAAATGTTTTCCCAACATCACCCATTTTACCTGACCTAAATTTTTATGTATATGTGAGGAAAGACACCTGAACATAAGGGAGAGGAGTTTTGTTAGGAGTTTTTGTTTGTTTGTTTGTTTGTTTGTTTGTTTGTTCATTTTAATAAAAAAGGTTTTTTCAACATGACAGGTCATACCTGACTTAAATTTTTATGTATATGTGAGGAAAGACATCTGAACATAGAGGAGAGGGGGAGGGTACCTTGCAAGGTCTGGCCTCTCTTAAATCCATGTCATAAGGGTTAAATTACACATAAGTGTCATGTGGACTTCAGAAGTCCTGCACACATAGCGTGGATTTCACTGTTTAAGCAGGCCTTGAAATTTTACTCTCTTATTGTCTTTTTTTTTTTTTAATGTTTCAAAGCTTTTTCCAAAAGCTTGTTAGAAAACCATTAAACCACATATCACCCTGCATGCTGTGTTGTGCCAAAAATGGTATTATATTCCCACAACTTCCCATTTCAAAAGTTTTTCTCTACTGATGTAAATTGCAATTTGGTCAGCAGTGGTAGGCTGGATGGGTTCCATTGATTAAAGTAGCCTGCTGAACGCACAGCTTGCTCACCATGCCCTTTAGATTTTGAAAGAAAACACATTTAATTGTTCCCTTGGGAGAAACATGTCTGTTTTCTGAAGTTAAAAATGAAGATGAAAAGGAATAAAACCAGATTTGAGGTAAGAGACTTAGGGGAAAAAAAAAAAAAAAGAAAAAGAAAAAAAAAACCAAAAAAACCAAATCAAAAACCCAGAGCTTCAGAAATTTTCCAGAAATTATCCCTTTAAGACTTTTGGATGTCAATGTCATGCTTAAAGTGATATTTATTTTTTTTTTACCCCTTGTTTCCTCCAAGTGACCAGGCAGAAAAAGTACTTTTGGATAAAGCAGGGCAGAGGAGAGGAAGAGGAAGCTATAGGCACTTTCCATTTGCTAAAAACCCCTGTAGTTTGACAGTGCTGCTCTGTTCACCAGATGAGATGAAACACCTGGGTCCTATCTGCTTGGTAAACATTAAAGTTCCATTTCACTAGTTAAAGATTGGCTTCTGTATCCCTACAAGGCAGCCTCTAGAATACAAAGTAAACTCTCTCCCTGCTACCCAGTCCAAAGAGCTTTGCAGAGAAAGAACACAGTGCCAGCATCCTGACAGAGCCAGTGTGTTGGATGCACACTGTTATCTCAGCTGAGACTGGTGTATTCATCACCTTTGTGGTGGCTAACCACACTCAGCCTGAGATGCAAAATAGGAAAAAGGCTTCCCAGTCACGTCTGAGATTTGGTGGCAATTGAAAAATGATTTGCGAAAAAAGAAAAAAATTATAAAGGTAGCATTGTCTTGTTTTTTTAATTTGACACCTTTTGGATCTCAGAGGATGATTTTCAAGATATTCAACAAAAGCTTTTGCTGGACCTTCATTTGCTTTATGTGTTATTCAATGACAACTTTTCTCTCTGACGTGTCTGCCATAGGAGGATCAATCTAATTTTATGTACAACTGTAAAGATGAATGATAAGTAGAAAGGATTCAGGCAAGTACAAGCTGAATAAATTATAAAGGGCAAATGATGACAGGACTGGGGGTCCCAAGAGACAGTGATATGATAACAGAAACTAAAGACGAATTTATGATGGATGTAGTTAGCATGTACTGAGGCTGTTAATTCTTCAGGCTAGTTTTACAACTTCTTGTGATTGGAGCAATCAAAGTATTTCATTTTAAAGAGATGCTGTATATTTTCACTTGTCTGTTCTGCATATTTGTATGTATGTCCTCATTTACATGCATAGCAGTAAACTCCCATAGGCTAGTCAAGCTTACCTCCCATCAAAGGACCCCTATTCTCCAAACCATAATGCCACTGTTTATGCATAAATAAATTGATAATGTGCAACAATTTGAGGGCAAAGCTGGATATCAGGGAAAAAACAAAAGTTTCCATTTTCATAGAACACAGCGAACAAATTTTTTTAGACCCTGCAAGTAGCTGAGCACCTCCAGCTACCTTCAAAGCCAAGCTCAGAGATTGAGTCAGCTCACAGATCCCTGATGAAAAATTATGTATAACAAGTTTCAGGTAGGTCAAATTTTGGGCTTAAGCTGCTGTAAGAGCAGCTGATGCAGCATCATAAAGTTAGAAGCAAATCTGATCTCAGAGCAGTTCTTGATTGCATTTCATTCATACTCTTATTTCTAACTCTTGTTCCTTATTATTAAGGATATTTGCATGAAAATGATCTTTTTTTCCTTCCTCTGAAGGGTTGTCTCTTGTCTGTGAGTAATGCTTACTCTGGCCTACATTTGTGAATACCATGGGCTGGATTCTGACTTCATTTACACAAGTGTAAATCAGCAGTGATCTGATTGAGGTCAAGGGATTTATATGGCGTAGGAAAGAGCAGACTCAGCTATATTTGTCACTGCTGAAATGATGTCATCGTGAAAAGTACCGTAGCTCTAAATGGGGAAACATATTTTTACCAAGAATCTTTGCATGCGAATGCATGATCTCACAAAACACTGAGCATCCCTGACACCTGCTGGGCCCTTCAATCGCTCCCTCAGCCCTTTTGCTACAGAGAGGTCCCAGCCCCAAACTGTAGGAATAAAGATGGTTGGTGTCTTGGTGTTCCAACAGTGTTAACAATTACATACTAATGAGCCCTAAGTATTTGGATTGTCAGTTGTGTCACCCTACTGGTTTGGCAATGATGGGATACACCCAGGAATAACTTGCAAGCAGTAAACAAACCTTCATTCCTCGCCCCATATTCCCAGTCACAGAGAAACAGAGGAAGAGAACAGGGACCCTTTACCTTTTCATATTTTCAATCATAGTGTGAGACATTACCTAGCCCAAGAATAATGGTTCATAGGCCAATCTTCCCATAAACACCCACTTCCCATATTGGCACTGCTTGTGATCTGCAAGGCCACTGTAAGTTTTCAGTAAAGCACTAGAAAAGTGTAAGATCCTGTATAATTGTGTGATTTGGATTTCTTCCTGGGGAGTTATGCCCACCTATACTATAGCTTTGCAAGCTGTACCAGTCATAACCTATGCTGGTGTGAGCATCTGTCTGAAGTTTTTCATGCAGTGTATACATCCCTTAAAATCCTTCAGATACTCAGAGACAATACAATAATTTCTTTCTTCTTTTTTTTTTATATTTTTAAATACAAAGGCTGAAGATCTTGATGGATCAGATGTGTATGTCCGCCACCAAAATCATTATCTTTGAAACACACAAATCTGTGTGTTGATCTACTTAGTTTAAATAGTCTATGTAATAACAATGAAAACACAAAAGCATGGACTTGAATGCTGTGGAGTAACTGCGCTCCATGACTGTAATTCCTGGTGGGCAGTTCTACAGTAAGGACTTGAATCTTTCCTGAAGCAAGATTTCTGGTAGTGCTACTTATGCTATGTAGGTTAAGAACATCCATGCTTGTTGAAAACATTTCAGTTGCAGAGTAGACAGCCTGCCAGCCTTACCATGTGAAATCCATCCACTGGCTGCAGATCCTTTAAAAAATAAGCTGTGTTCCCTACATTAAATAATCTAAGAGCATGATTTGTGCATTAAACTTAAAACTGTTCTTTAAGTTAAGGACGCCTTTTAAAGAACTATGTGAGCTGGAATGCTTTTGGGAGCGGCAGGAACTGTCCCATCTCTCCTCTTACGGGTAACTTCTGATAGGACTTGACGTGATGTAACCCATTTAGCTACCGTGTTTCCCTTCTGCAGCTCTCTGTCTCTGGCAGGGAGAAAGTGGTGGGGAGTGACTGACCATGAGATTGCACTATCACTTGAGGTGAGCAGGTATTTGAAGTGATTTTGCTCTTTTGAGTAGCTGCAGTGAGAGACTTACAGTGGCTCCGCATGTATGAGCTGCTGCACTTGGCAGGTTCCCAGCAATGTCAAATCTCTCTGATTAGTTTCTGTAAGTACAAGGACAAAATTAAGCCTAACCTATTTTTCAAAGAAGAAATGTGCATTTCCCATTTTTCTCTTTAATGGGAACTTCTTATATCTTGTGTCCCATACCTTTTTCCCCCCTCCCTTTCCCACCATGTCACTCCTTTAAAAAAAAAAAAAATTAGTTAAAATACAATTTCTTGTAAAAACGTGCATTCAAATTTCTTTGATTTCTGTAACATACTTTGACCTTGATATGCATTCATTTTCAGCACCAAATGAATCCTCGGGTGCTGGAATGAAGTTGTTCTCTTACTTTCCCCTTAGGTATGGTGTACTACAATCCTAAAATCCTCTGCTACTTACTAGTGCATATTTTCTTTGCCATGTTGCAAAAAAATGAGTATTTTGTTCACTGGCTTTGTAGGCAGGTTTTAGCAGAGCAAGTTTTGTCCAGCTATAACTAATCCATTCCAAGCTCAGGTTGTTCCTTCAAACAGATGGAGAAAATTTATTTTTCTCTTGTTCTTAGAATGGCTCAGTAATTTCTATGCTACTATATTGACTTTGCACGGTAAATATGTAACTGATAAGACATGCTGGCGTGAGTTTCTGATTTCATTTACAGCTTTGATCAGTGGAAGAGCACTTTGTTTTCAAGGTGGTAAAACTGGAATCAGTTTTTCTTGGTCCTTTTATTTATGGCTAGCTTACTGTAGAGATCTTCCTTGGTAAACATTTGAGGTGCTGCTCCTGTCTTTTTGTAGTGTCCTTTCTCAATGAAATCACGCTAATGTCTGCTGTCTGGCCGAGCATCATTTTCTCCTTTTCTCCTCCATCCCATCTCATCCTGCACGTCTGTCCTTGCCATCTCTTATCTCCCTTGTAGATTTGCTGGAAACATTACCCTGTGTTCCCGTAATGCCTGCTTGGTGAAAAGAGTTGAGATTACAGCTACTGAGGAGGAACACCATGCTTCCCAGCTACTTCTGCCTGGGGGAGCACATATTTCCTCCAGAAAAAGGGAGAGACTCAGCTTGCTGAACACTTCCACATGTTTTGTGATGCCACGTGAATATGGACTGCAGAGTTGGCTTGTCCTAAACCTCATGTCTCTTGAAATTGTGAGGCTTAGTGTGTATGAGCTTTTCAGTGCATATTCATGTTGCCCAAGAGAAACAAGACACCCAGGAAAGGGTTGTACATGTTGTGTTCTCTTGTCTGTTCTTCCTCAGAGCAACTGGGGATTGATTTCTCTTCCTGTGTTTATCCTGCCCAGGGGAAGGGAGTGGGATGTACAGAGGGTGAACCTTTCTAACCTTTCAGGGTAGCTGTTTTGTTGGTAGCAGCCTTCTGCTCCCACCTTGTTTTTTCTGCCACTGCACCTTCACATGGCTTGACATGACTCACGCTTTCACTGGGGAGAGGAGAGGCTGAGACACTCCTGGGGAAGTTGGGCATGTGTTGCTAGCATTCAGCAAGCACAGAGCTTCTGAGGGGAGTCTGATAAAATGCTGATCATTGAGGGCTTTGTATGGGTTTTTTTGGTTTTTTTTTTTGGAAGCTACAGCTCTACAAATGTGGATGCTCTACAAAGAGTACAGATGTGACACTCTTCAAAGACAATGTCTCATGTCCCACTGGAGGTGCCAAATTTATGAATATTGCTATGTATTCCTCTTTCATTTTTAGTCAGTTAAGCCTTAAACCTTTTTCACCAGTACTTTGAATCCAACCTGCCACAGCACAGCAATAATGCCTCTAAAGTGAGCCTGTCCAAACTAATTTCATTGTCCTTGTTGAGTGAAGTGCAACAATTAAGCAGACAGCACAAATGAGTCCAGATAAATCTAGTATTTACAATTATTTCAGTTTGGATAATCTAATGTGATATTCATTGTGCAGCTAAGAATTATGTTTCTTAGTGAGGAGGGGCTGTCATTCAGTACTCTTGTTGGCTGGATGTAAATTCAGAGTAACTCCATATGCTCTTGCAGAGTTTAAGCTTCTTTACATCAGTGCAGCTCAAATGAGAATCTTGTCCTCTTTCTTTAGATGCCCTATACAGCTGAGTCCCTTCAGCTGTGCTTGCACTTTAGAGATACAGCCAAGGGAGCTGGAAGGTAGTTTTTTTTCTATTTTTTTTTTTTTAATTTTTTTTTTTTTCCCTGGCCAGGGTTGTGTTGTTGAACTCACTCACTTTAGGGACTCCAGCTTTCTCTGAGAGTCTCTTCACTCTTAAGCACTGAAACACTGGCTGACAACTTGAGTTACCCTTCAGATCTGCCATTGCTGCTGACTTTTTGAATAGAACTGCAATCAGATCTCCCCATTACGGGTGCCTTTCTTTCTTGGTATTAACACCTTGTGGCTGTGCTCTTCCTTTCCACCAATTCCAGCTGAAAACTCATAGCAATCCCGGTTGAAAGCCAAGAGATTTATACCAGCATATCGACACTAAAAGGCAGATTTGTGGTAGTTTCTGCTTCATTTCTTAGCAGGATACATTGCTTCTCATTCCCTGCTCCTAGTCCTCCCTCTGCTCAAGCAGACCACATCGTGTTGCTGAGCAATTTTCACCAACTTAATCACATTTGGGTCCAGGGTTTTTCCTGCAGACCCTGGAGTGTGCATTGCTTAGGCCTTGGTTATTAGTTTACACAATACATGAAGCCCATTAGAAGAGGATAATCAGGGCTTGGAGAAGGCCACCTCACTCATTATCTGAGGAGGTTATGTTAAGCCTCTGTAGTTATTAATCATCCTTTTTCCATCTTCAGCAGATAGCTGAAGATTAAGAGTCACATTTATTCTCTTTGCTCCTCATTCTTTCACACTGATGTGCAAACTCTTTTTGTAATCGTTGTTATTATGGTTATTCATAGCCCATCCAGTCAGCCAGCACTGCTCCTAAGATGTCACATGAAGTCTTGTACCTATCTGAGGTGGGCTGATGATACAGATCAGAGCCACTGGAGGTCTCTCCATTTGGAACTCGGAAAACATCCTTGAGAGTCCTAGAAAGTCTCTGCTAGCTGTTATTGAATTGCAGTATCTTGTCCAGAGGCCAAGAGAATTCTGAACAGAAGCCGACACCATTATAGGAGCCAAGTTTAACAGCAACCCTCTTGATTTCACTTCCCTTGCTTTTTAATATCAGCTCTAACCTTGAACTTTGACTAAGATGATATGCTACCTTGTGGCTTTTTGAAACCTAGCCTAATGCCCTTTTAATCGAAGTGAATGATCCTTTTTGCTTACTTCATTTTTAAAGCACTTAAGTCAACTTGGATAAAATCAAAATTGTACCAAATGGACTCAACATTGCTAAAAAAAAAAAAAAAAGTTTTAAAAATTTAAGTGTTTACTCCATGACAGAATTTTTTTTTCCCTAGAAATATGCTTAGGTTTTCATCACTCTCTTTCTGATATCCTGCAGACACAAAAGAACTCCCCAGTAAAACTTGTTAAAAAGCCAAGTAGTTGAAGCTTTTTCTCCAATGGCTCTAGTCATGGAGCCTTTGGTTCAATAAAATTAAAGTTAAAACAACAGTTAACAACTAACACCATTCATCATTTAGACATTTCACAACCATCCAGTCACAGATCACATGAGTGTACAGCTACTTCCTACTAGTTGCACACCTATTTCTTTCCTTTGTGTCCACTACCAGCTTTGCAGAAGCTGTCCTCCAATTTTTTTCTTGTCTCCCTTAAAGAAAACTGGTTTTCTGTGAGTGGACTTAGTTTCTGAAGCAGTAGCCATGCCAGTGACATGCAGAAATCCAAAACTATGGAGACCATAGTATCTATCATGTAAATTTAAAATCACCCGTTCATCCAGTTGTTAGAACCTGGATTTACTCTTTGAACCTGGAATGTGAGTTACCATATATGTACATTTTTCCATCCTTATGTTGTTTCTCAATCTGTGAAAATAGGCAAATTTCCAGAATGAACACTTCGTAACATTTCTCCTTTGACTGAAACAAATAAAACTCAAAACTCTGATTTCTTCTCTAGAAGTCTATCTCATCCCCAAATGCTGTGCTTATATACCAGTTCTGCATATCTAGAGGAAATCAGCACTGCTGTATTGACTGAGTCACTACACTAGTCTCTGCCATCTCATGATCTGGCTTCTCCTTTTTTCTCTTTTTCTTCTTCTGTATTTTCTGTCTTCACCTAGACAGCATGCTTGATAATGCATAAGACCCTTGCTAGGGCATTATGGGGGTTTTTTTGGTTGGTTAGCTTGGGGTTGGGGAAGGGGCTTATTTGTTTGTAGGGTGGATTTTTTGTATTTTTTCTTTTTATTATTTTTAATGAAAGCATTTTCTCTAGAAAATGTCAATTCAAGACCTTTTCATTTGAGGGATCATAGTGGATTTGATCATGCATTTATGTGAAGACTGAGTTTTGGATCTGATAGAAAATTCTTGCTCAAATGAAAAGGCCAGAAAAGCAGAAATCAACCCAAACAGGCAGGCATGATATTTGCTTGACATACGTAGCTTCCCTGATACAAATCCCTGCATTACCTAATTCAAACTAAAAAGTGAACAGACACTCTCTGTTCTCTGCCCTCCCCAGCTAAATTTCCTACTCTCCTGATCCTTGACTATTTGAAGATATTTGCACATAGGCTACCTTTATTTTCTCCTCCTCTCCCTCCATTTTTATAGAAATTGCTACGTAATTTTCTGGAAATGCTAAGGATTTTTTTGAGTAGATGAATATTTTGGGATGGTTCATTGAGGCATGATACCAGACCTGGATGATTTTAAGATGAATGTATAGGTTTTTGACATGCAGTGACGAGAGGGGTCCAGGCACACAGAGGAAGTTTGCTGCACGTGACCTCAGGTTTCATTAAGATGTTGGCAGCTCCTCAGTTGTCTCTGTAAGAACTGGTCTCCTTTGTCCCCCCTGAGGTGGGAAAGTGAGGCTGTGAGAAAGTGAAGAGAGAAATACCTACGATAAAGAGCAGTTTTGAGAGCTGAACTAGAACCAGCATTTCCAAACTCTAGATTCAATTCTTGCCTATGTAACAGAATTCAACAAACCCACCTTTGCCTTGATATCCTAACTACAAAAGGGAGCTAGTAAACCTTCCCCCAGTGCTATCTCTTTGATTGGTAGGCATTTGGAGTCCTCCAGAAAAGTATTTTTCTTTTCATATGTGTCTGTATTTGTGTACAGTGCTTAGCAGTGACAACTCCTGCTTTTGACTACAGTGTCCTAGACACTCCTGTGATGCTGACAAAGGATGATAACTGTTGGGAGGGAAAAGCTTTCTTCCAATATAAGTTGATGGCTCACGATGATTCTTGCCTTTCAGAAAGGGGGTTGCCTCTCTTCTCTTTCTCATGATTGACCTGAAAATAAATATGGAAAGAGTGACATTCTTACTAGTGCTTTATTTTTATATATTTATTTTAAGAAAGGAGAATTTCTCTTAGGCTCATGCTGTACTTGTCCATACTGTATTTGACATCTGTGATAAAATTTGGGTCAGATACACTTGTCGATAAAAAGAGGCATCCTACAAACAGCCCTGTGCTTGCATTAGGGTCATGTCAAGAATAATAGAGACTATTGTCACTGCAGTGAACCTCTGCATCGTATTAAGTATTCCTCACTTCTCTCCTCTCTGCATCTCTCCAAGACATAATACAAGATGCCTATCATGTTCCACCACATCTCACCAAAGGGCATGGAAAGGGGAGATGGCTAGCAGGGAGCAGGTTGTTCCAGCATCAGTAAGCACAGGGAAAAATTGTGCATCCTTTGTCTTCCTTGGATCGCGTCTCCTCTCCACTTCTGTGGGTGAGAATCACAGGAAAACATTGCTTTTGTCAAGGGGAATTTCAGGTTCATCTTGTTATTTTTAAGCACAAGGTGTATGTTGGGGTTGTTTTTGTGAATGAACAGTGTCCTGGGGACAGATGAGGGAATCACACATTGGCATATGAAAGAGATGGTCCTAGGCAACTTCCTTTGAGTGTTTTTTGCTTAAGGTCTCCCATGATGATCACAGGTATGCAAACATCAGACACCTGTATGTGTTTTAATTGTGTTAATATGTGTTCTACCTGCTTTTCTTAGCAATGAGATTTCATGCTATATCTCTACACTGTCCACCAACACCAGAAAAATTCATGTGCTCTCATAGACCTGCCCCCACCTCTGACCTGTTCACATCCAGAGATGGCCCTTGGCCTTAGCTGCCTCGTACATCTTTTCTGATAGTTCTGGATCAGCATCCAGAGCAGTGTGGAGGCTGAGGATTACCTTTGTATGACCATCTTTTTGTTCATTAGCACACATTTTTAGTGATCAAGAATACTTTCAATGCTGATCCTCAATCAAACCTCTTCCAATTCTGGTGATACAAGAAGGATGGGAGACCGATTTCATTTCACTCATACCTCAGAAAAGGCTTAGAAGACAGGTCAGGTAGGTAAAGGAATTGTTTGCTCTAAATTTAATGCCCAAACTTGCTCTGATATGCTCTACTGGACCTTTTCTAAATAGTGTTTTCTGGGGTAGACAGTGAAATCTAGTTCCACCCCGAAATGCAATACATGGCTCTCCTCTGTACAAAACCACTTTCACTTGACCAATACATCAATTATTCAGTGTCACCTGCATTGGCACCACACACCTGCACTTTCCCTCCCTTCCTATTTCTCCTTTCCCTTCTTTTTCCAAAGCCTAGTGACATCCTTTGCTAAATTTTAGGTGCTAGCATAGATCAAAGTCCTCTCAGGATCAAACAACGTGCTGCATACAATCCTTACGGTAACAAACAAGGTCTTTCACTGACAGGAACACGTTTCTGTGCTGAATTTTCAGCAGCCTATCAGACTTGATTCAATGGTACCTTTTGATTTCACACAGAAATCTCTCCTGCCCTTCCCCCCAGTTCTTCAGGCAGAGGAGGAGGGGGAAATAAAACCTCACTCTGTTTGCCTGGAAGAAAAGGGAGAAGGGCTTTCTTGACACTTTGGGGAGAGATTTAATATTCCCAAGTTGTATGCTTTATTAGTTGTATCAAGTAGCAGACAGAGACCTTTAACAAAGGATGGATGTATCTAATGTAAAAAGCAAGAAAGAGGAAGGACTCAGACACTTGCCTGAGTGCTTCTTACGTCATTCTGGTGGTATTTTTTAATAACCTGTGGTCCCCACTTCCCAATAAGGTCTTTCCTGTTCAAATATCCCTTCAATACAACCTTTGATGTTTGAAGTGACAGGTGGGTCCTGAGTATGTTTTGAAAGTTGGATAAATGGGTTTCAATACAGGATACTAGTTACTATGGGCAACTATTTCCTGTGAGTCCTGTCTTTGTACAACTTCAAGAAGACCTTCAAAGGAGATGAAGTGAAAATATAAGTATTAATGTACAGTTTTCTGACTAGCTTGTATCTTTTGTATTCTATCTCTTGGGGCTTCTGAAAAGCTCTCTGAAAATTTAAGTGACGTAGATGCTGAAAATTGAATGCAAATACTAATTTTGCAAATCCCATTTTCAAAGGTTCGCTTTAGTTTCCAGTACTCTGAGAACGCTCTTCATTGCACAGCTTAGGGTTATGTTGTGTTTTATTTTTCAGACCATTTGATAAAAAATCCCTTTTAAATTATTTTCAAAAGACAATTCTGACTGAACCTCGGGAAAAAAAACCCACAAAACATACTTTCTTTGCCACTTTCTATATAGTCAGAAAAATGGAAAAGTAAAGAATCTAAACAATAAATAAGACCCCCCTCCACATTAATGGAAGAAAAATCTATATTTTTGCTAGAGAAAATAATTGTTGAATAATTTTTCTGAACAAATAATCTTCACATTCCATAATTTGCATTCTATTATTAAAAAATCAATCAGTAGAAAAATCTTCTTAATAATTAAGTTCGGGAATGTTTCTGTTTACTCATAATGTTACTGGGTTTGAAACTGTTCTTGTTCATCCTGAATCACAGAGATGGAAAAAAGCACTTACTTCTAAGTGGCATACAGATGAAACATATTGCTTTCAAAAAGAAAATTAGAAATTTTCCCTTGATGCCCACTTCATCAGGGTCTGTTTATTTACCAGGAGAGTCTTAGTTTCATTCCTAGTTGATATTTCTTCTCTAATTTTGAACATCCACTCTTCTTAGGGTACAAGTAGCTGGCTCACGGGTCCTCTGAAGACCAGAAAAATGTAGATCATATGCTCTGAAAAACTGTTTTTCAGGAAGGAAGAACACGAACCCACATCAGTCTGTGATTATCCATTATGGGATCACACACTTGCTGGTTTGCCTCAATGGCCTCTCTTCTGGAGTGCATGCAGAGTAAAGAGGTGCTAATTTCCTTGCTGCATTGAGTGCATTTTCTGTCTTGTCTGAAGAGAGGTGGTGCTCCTTTCCCCCTGAGGAGTTTCTTTGTGTGTATTGGTTTGGATGAAGCACCAAATCAGGAGAGAAAGTCCTCTAATCAACACATACTCAAGTGAGATGCAGTATGCCTTTCTCTCCCACAGTTAATTCCTTCAAATATTTTCCTCACAAAGTAATGTTTAATTTTCCTTCCCAAGTAATATCTCTGCTGGTCATTATGGATAACTGATGTGGCAACTCAGATGCATGAGAAGCATCACAGAATAAATAAAAAATAATAATAATTGGCAAAATTATTATGAATTCACACACTGGAGTGAAATTTCAAACCTCCAGAAGGCAGGAAATGGTAACACAAAACAAATCATAGTGTGTACACATGCACACTAATATGAGGAAATATGAGTAATACATGGGAGGCATAGAGAGATTTGATGTGGACTCCAACAAGTTCATTGAAATCTAACAAATATTTAAATCCATTCCAAGTCCAACCTTCCACCTCTGGATAATAATTTCATTGCCTTACCTACCCTCAAAGAAATAAATTCAAATGGAAACCTAAGCAAACTGTGTTATGGGAAATATGGAATGGTTAAATGAAGTTAAAATTTAACTTTTTTTTTAAAGGAATGCACTCATAGTTTTTCAGATTCTCTGTGAAAATGAGCATTATACAAAAGTACACTGAAGCAATTTCATGTAATGAAAACAGCTTCATTTAAATGAAAATACTGGTGTAATTCTCATTAAGATTTAAATTTTGAAAAATAACCCAAAGAACGATCTTAAAGTGATTTAAAAGAAAAGGAGGACCCTTGCTAAACTGGAAAACATCAAGAGGGGCTGAAACAACTCTCGGTGAGGAAGGGAAAGACACTAAAAGGGAGAGATTGGTTACATCAAGCTCTCCAGATTATGACCCAGAATGGACCAGTTTAGCACAGTCCTCAAAGGGCAGGAGGCACTCACAGCTTTCCCAACAACTTCATTCAGTACCACAGGCAAATCTTTCCAGGCCTAAACCTGCTCTGCACAACTGAGGCTGCTGAAGCATCTCTCCTACCAGTTGCCAGTTTCCTGATGAAGCTCAGGGCGCTGGGCTTTGTGAGCTACCCTGTGATGTTTGGCTCTTGGGACACCCAGCCAGACCTTCAGGTGACCCAGGGCTACAATCTCAATGCCCACCTTGGGCATGAGCACAGAGCTCTGGGGGACCACTTCTCTCTGGGGTAGGTGGGGAGCAGCAGGAACATGCTGGAGCCTGTGGGATCCACGACAGGAGGATGAGACACCCAGTACATATGGCCAGGGTGTGCTCTCGCATTTCTGCTGGCTGCTGACTCACGGCGCCTCCGCAGCCGGCGCTCACGTGTCTGCCAGGGGTCGCCTCTCCGCGTGGTGAAGCCTCACTGGTGTTTATTTGATGTCATCCTGGGAGTCCACAGTTTTAAGAGGTTGTGTGGAAAAAACAGAGGCTTTCTGAAGTTGGAATTAAAGCACAGTTTTACTATTCCAAAGGGAAGACAATGAGGAGGCTCTTCAGGCTTTGTCTGTGGCTGGTTTTGATCTCTCTCTCTGCGAATTAGTCAATTACAAATGACTCATTTCAGTGCAGAGAACCCAAGTTAGTACTGGGGGAAGGGATGAAGTTGATTGGATTTTCTGTCAGTATGTGGGTAGATTTTTCTTATATATGTGTTCAGTATCTGTTTTGTTCTGCTCTCAGTTGGAACCAGTGAAAAGTCTTCATCTGGATTCCCAGAAAGTAGAGCTAAGTCAAGGACACGATAAACCTCTCTTTTCATGTGAGCTATCCTTTATGTCCATTCCCAGTATGTGTGGGAGGAGGTGGAACAGGGCTTAGTAAGCTGATGGTAGAGCTCTTTTATTTCCAAGGATGTTGTTTTTCTTATACTGGGAAGCTGGTGGGAGTTCTGCAGTGAGTAGGTGAATACAATTCTCAGAGGCTGGCTTGGTAGTGGCAGACATGCAAGTTAAACTGGAAAGTGCAGTCATGTGATTTGACTTTTAGATGAAGCTAAAGTGGGAGCAATATTCTGGTATTGCAGTGTTTTTGTGTGAGCTCACTGATCTCAGCCCCTTTATCCAGATATTAACTCTTCCCTATTTCAAAAACTCTCTCCCTGGGATTTGGTATTTTAGGTTAGCTGTAGGCATCCTTATAGACATTCAAGGCCATCCTAGTATTTCCTAAGTGTATTCTCACTGTCTTTTTCCCATAGTTCTTTGATGTTTTATAGAGTAGAGAGACCTGATGCATGACCCTTCATGGTATGATCAGTTGTCCTCTAGCAAACAGAGTGGACAGGGTGAAGGAGATTACTGCCCATTTTCAGTCTCACCTGAATGTTCCCAAACTGTCTTTGTGAACAATCAGTTGGTTGGCTGAAGTTATTTGAATTGCTGATTTGTACAAACCTGATTAATCTGAGCCTCAAAGCAAGATTACTGCCCTCCTGTAGTGCAGGGAGATGCCCAGGTGACTGCTGTCATGAGCTGGGTAGGGTTTTATAGCTCAGATGCTCATCTTAACCAGTACGGCTAGAAGCTGCTTACCCTTAGTAGCACACTTTCCTGGATCACTGTTCTTTACATCTCCAGAGCAGTTACTAACTCTTTGAATTCCAGTTCCCACACCTTACAGCTCACCTTGACAGATGACATTGTTTCCTTTGTCAATGCTTGGCTGTATTTTCCAGGTGGCCTTCTGTGGGGAGGAAAAGTCAGGGAGCAATGTGGACATAGTATTTATTCCAAGCACTTATGCATAGGATGCTGTATATCTGGAAAGGAAATATTCTAGCCAGACTTTCAGGAAAGCAGTCCATGGGAGATGGAAATAAATCAGTGGGACTTCAGCATTTCTTCTTGTGCTTGGCAAAATAAAACTGACCATTCTTGGTCTGAACCAGATAGAAAACCCACCATGAATTTGGTTCCAAGTGGTCCTGGGGGGAAATGCCAACCACAGCCTGGGACATGAGGTTTCAAATTTGTTAACAGGTGAACTGTTAGAAATATAGATTATATTGGGCAAATCATTTTGCATCTCTGAGTCTTGGGCTTTCACCCAAAAAAAGAAGATAAAGCTCCTGAACTCTTTTGCAAAGCAACATAGAAAGATCAAGTGTTTATTGTCCAGTCACCTGCTCCCCCTGCATAGGGGAAATTTAATTTTTTTTCCTTAACCATTTCACTATTGTCAGATGCTGGCAAGAACTGCTAAAGCACCAACTGTTTTCCCACCTCTTGGCTTTTAAAAACTGTAAGCCCTTAAAATAAATTTGAAAAACACCAACCAAGCAAAAACCTGAATTTATCATCACCTGGTAGGTCTGGATAGGGCTATTCATGAGAACAATCCAAAGGCCTTCACCTTGACTTCCCAACATAGTTTGATGTGATTTTAATCTGATTATTAGACTCTTGATACATCTTGCAAGCTTGTAAAAGATTCATTGCTGGCAGAAACATTTCCGTTACTGGGGAAACTTTTTGTTGTTGTTGATGTATGTGTTGCCTGCCATAAATACTCATCCAAGAGCCAAAGGTCATTTGGTAGCTGCTTAGCAGCTTCACTTTCTGAAATGAAACTCAAGTGTGTTGGATCAGCAGCAGAAAGCTGGGGGTGTAAAATAGATGAGGGAAGAGCTGTACTGTGGCAGTGAAGCAGCCAGATTATTTTCCATCTTTTTTGCTGGGTTTGGTTTGTTTTTTGGAGGTCTTTTCTTGGCTTGTTTTGGTTTGTGGGGGTTTTTTGCTTTTTTGGTGGTTTTTTGGGTTTTTTTTTGTTTGTTTGTTTGTTTGGTTTTTATTTTGCTTTTTTTTATTTGATGTTGAATATTATTGTTTTTAGTTTTGTTCTCTATTCTCCTTGTTCTTAATGTTTAAGTTAAGAAGTGCAAAGCGCAGAAGGGATAGCCTTGCTACCCAAACCTTGTGTTTACTTTCAGGGTTTATTTACAGGGCTGCATAGCACAGCCTGTGGCATTAAGGGATGCACTCCCAATGCCATGACCTTCTCCTATGCTAGCCCAGGGGATTTGTCTGCTGAGCAGCAGATGCAGATTTGGGCTTGTTTTCTGGGCTAACCAGAATGATTTGGTAACCAAGGGCAGTGAGTAATCAAGCCCTGACTTAAAAATTTCATTATGTGTACAGAAATGAGGCTGAAGAAAAAACTGAGATTCTGGTTTATGCGTGGTGTGCAACCTAAATGCACCCTGAACAATACAACAAAACAAAAAAAATCAGTTCATCCCTGTGTCCATTCAGTTCTCAGTTTACTTCTATAAAGACTACTTCTGTAGGTACCAATTTCTGCTTGGGCTTGCAATATCTTTAAAAAACCTCTGTGACCCACATGACACAGCACATCAGATTAGGTGGTACAGCAGCAAGTGCTCACTCTAAACTTTTTAATTTATTTTGTTTGGGGCACCACCTTATACCTCTCTAGATCTTTGAACTTCCCTCGCAGAGGGTCTTGTTTCTGTATCTTCAACAGTCATGATTTTGTGTCAAAACTGAGGCAAAAAAAATTGGCACTGTTGTAGCCAACAGACCTGTTTGTCCCTGATGCTTGAATGGCATTCACTGCAAATCTTTTATATATATATATATATATATATATATATATATATATATATATATATATATATATATAATATATATATATATATATATATATATATATATATATATATATATATATATATATATATATATATATATATATATAATATATATATATATATATATATATATATATATATATATATATGTATATATAAAATATATACCCAAACCAGAAAACCTTTAAAATTTAAAATCTTAAAATCTCTTAAAAAAGAGCAGATTTTCACCAAATGTTATTGAGAAGTTAGCGGTTTTGCTTATGAAAACAGGTGTCATCCACAGAAGTGACAGCACTGCCAGAACAGCAGCAGCTCCTGACTGCAAGACCAGCACCTATCATCTTCCAGCAGTGAGGAGCAACTGGTCTGTGGTGGGAAGCTACCTGTGTGCATGACGTGTAGTGCAGTCAAGTTCACTGTTAAAATTGTGACTGCATTCTCTCTTGTTTAAAACACAAGAAAATTATGAGTATAATGAGCAGAGATGATACAAAAATTATCACACAAAATTTATTCTCCTGAAAGCACTGAAATGTTTTCTGGAACAACATTTATTTCAGCATATTTCTTACTGGGATGGTCTCAGGTTCAGAACAATAATTTGACCAACAAGTTCCCTTTATCCTGTTTTGATGACATCTGGCATTACAAATCAGTAAGTAAACCTGCTCTGATACTGGTAGAGAATTCTCCTCTAAAATTGCATCTAATCACTGGATAGTACACAGTGTTATTTCTCCTCTTAAAATACCAGTTCTCTCTTCACAGGAGAGAAATAAGCTTCATAGCCTTGAAGTGTGCATTAAATGGAGTAATGTTTTTCTGGCCAGCCCTGGTGGTACTTTGTGATCATGGTTATGTTTCATCTTCCTTAGCTTCAGCCTAATGAAGGTAAAATATTTGGTTTTCTTCTTACAGCCATTGCAGAGTAGTAGTTGAGTGTGGCCAGTCATCCCATCTTTCCTTTTTCCTTAATGGAGAGTGACCCAAAGGCTAAGGCTGCCCAAGTGACATTAGGTGAAACTGCTCTGACACCATGGTTGGTGAATTAATCCCCTGGACCCAGGCAAATCAGTAGCCAGGTCTCCCAGATGAAGCTAGTCAGAAAGTAGGTTTTCATCCTATTAACCCACATGCTTAGAAGATTTAGCATAATGCAGCTTGTTATAAGCTCTTCACTGTCTTTATTAAACTATTTATCTGAGGTAACTTCATATTTTCTTTTAGGATAAACTGGAGATAATGCAATGTGCTTGTTTTAATTTGCAAGGTTAACTGATCTAATTATCTGTGTGTGTTTATTTAAATCCTTTTGAGCACAAGGCCCTTGCAGGTGGCTGCTTTGTTTTCCACCAACAGGAAATCTTTTAAAATGAGATGATATAGCTCAGTGGGTCTTCTTGTATAAAGGATTTTCTAATAATGTATGAATTTATTAAAGACAAATAGAGGGCTTATTTACATTAAACAAATTCATAAGGAACTATTTTCTCCTTAACTAGGAAGAACAAATGGCACCTACTTCTTTTACTATGTGAAAGAATTGTACATTTTCTACAAAAATATTAGACATCAACATTTTGGGTGAGGCCTTTTGACATACATTTCCATTCTCATATCAGGCAAGTTTTTCAGTGTTTGTGAGTTAACATTTTCACAAAGTCTTTGAATCTGGAAGATTTGGAGAATTCAGCGGCACAGGAAGCAGCACCACAGTTCTAAACCTCTGCTTCAGGTGGAATGAGTGCAACTTTTGAGCTGTTCTGTGTTTATGTGCTCAGTAATTTAAAGAGAAGAAACATGCTCCTATGGATGTCTAGATAACATTTCAGCAACACTGAAAGAAGGGGAATATTTTTTCCTCTTTCATTCCTTGTGCTCTTAGACATATCCTCTTTTAGCTTTTACATGAAACCTAGATGTTCTACTTGCAAATGCTGATTTACCATTTGCTGTATCCAGCTGATGGAGTTAAGCCACAAACAGTGCCATCTGGGGAAGCTTGTCAGCAAAGGTGCTGCATGAATGTGGCCAGACAGCCTCCAGACCAGAGAGGGCTCTGCCCTGGCATCCCCTAATCTTTCAGCCCAGGGATTACCTTGAATAGAGCCAGCTTGTGCCAGCCTGCTCCTTATGTTGTACAGTTACCAAGGTCCCCAGGTTTTGCAGGACCAGTAGATTTCTTTTGTTTGTGCTGCAGAAGGCTTTCTCCTAGTAACTGTTCATCGACTCTGAATACTCCCCATATTAATGAATTACCATGTTCCTCCTATCAGCTCACAAAGCCACCTTTGATAAACAGACTCATTTGCTCTGTTTCCTGACCAAGCATTAGCTTAGTGGCCCAGCACATCCATCTTATCTTTTGGGAGCTTTGTTCACAACAGCAGAGCCGATATCTTGCTTCAGTTAAGCACCTGCCAGCGATAAACAGAAGAGAGACAGGTGCTAATCTCCCTGGGCCTGCCACTCCCCAGGGAAAGAGCCCATTTGGTCACAGATATGAGTTGCTGATGGATATTTTATTGTTGTCACATCTGACCATAAAGGGAATTGGCTGAAGCCCTTTCTTGATTTTGGATGTTTTTAAATCTTGGCTGACTGGGGCACTGCAGAATGCCTTGCCGTGAACAGTCATGTTTTGGCAAGCATGTAAAACAGCACTGGTTTCAGACAGAGTTGTGTATGAGGAAGGTCTTACTTTTGCTGATCCTGCTTATGCTCCTGACCGTCTTTTACAGCTGTCAAAACAGAGAGCCAAACTGAAGTCTTTCCTTGGATTATACGTGGTCTTTACTTGAGCAGAGCCTGCACTAAGTGAGCAAAATCTAAATAAGGCTGTCAAGGCTTTGACCTAGAGTATTTACTCACACGAGTTCCAGTGAGAATTGCAGACTTTATACACTGGTGCAAATGTAAGTGTTTCAGTGCAGTCTCCTGTGCTCTGACAAAGTTAATTGTCTAATCTTGACACCAAGTGCCCTGTACTTTTTTAAGTGGTTTATGCATAAGACTAATTATGTGCTGTTAATTTGGCTGCTAGAAGCTTTCTGCTTTTAACATCAATTTGATTTGGGAACCATACAGGGTGGCATTTGCATGTAACTGGAGCAAGGACTCTGAACTGGATGGTGAAAGACAAAGGCAGCATATACCAGTGGAGCACTCAGAAAGAGGAGGAAAGTGCTGATTCTTTTGTCTTGCAGTCCAGAAATACTAGGAATGCATGATCCACAAGTACAGAGAAATTTTTCTAGCACAGAGAAATTTTTCCAGTGTGTATGACTCTTTTCACGTAGATATAGTGTACAAGGAAGATTAGCATTTTCTGTAACTATGTTCAAGTGCAAGGGGAAAGAGTTTAGGTGACAAGGGCAAGGCAGGGAGCCCTAGGTTGGGACAGGCAATTTCCATCAGCATACTTGAACTTCCAGTTGTCTTAACTGCTTTGGAGGCACCTTTAAACTTAGTGATATCTTGGCATGCAAGCTTTGAAATGAGACAAACTTGTGAGTTATCTAAATTCCTGAGGACATGCTAGTGTGTCACAGATAAAGGTGCCTCAAAATCTGAGCAAACGCCTTGCACAATTTCTGGAAATGTCCTATTTTTCACCCTCCCAGTTTTCATCAGAACTTCCAGTGACTGCAACTGAAAGAGAGAGAATCAGACTGTTTTTTGTTCTGCCTCTAAAGAGTGCTGTGGAAAGCTGATCAACTTTGTACCACAGGACCTTTACTGTACTGTGCTCCCAAAGTAGTTTCTCAATGGTATAATGAAGCGCTTACAATATTTCATAAATTTAAAAAAAAAAAAAAAAAGTGGGGGAGGCAAGCCACTGTGGGAATCAGATTAATATGACAGCAATTTTTAGGTGTTTGGGGAGGGGGATGGTCTCAGTTTCTACTGTGTTACAATCATGTTTTTCGTGTCATTTCTATATGAAATGAGACATAATGCCAAAGATCCTAAGACAACATTGAACTAATACAGTATTTCAGGAGGGGAGAAAGTTGGCTGTTCAGATGGTTCTCTTTCAAAAGTTTGAGTAGATCAGAGTGTCTGTAACTGGGTTTGATTATGAGCCCCATAAATATACATGGTTTCTGCCAGGGCAGTCTCTGATATGTAGTTTAGGAACTGGCAGACTGCAGGCTGTCCCCTCACATCACATCGATGGGAAGTTTAATTTTGGGTTGGAGAATGATGGACCTTGATCTTGGGTTTCCAGCTGAAGTTCCCTGGGACTCTAAGCTCAGCTCCAAAGCCAGTGTTGATCTCAGCATGATGTAGCTCTGAGGCAGCTGGTCTTTGTTATCAACCTCAGACCTTCAGCCTGCAGGCCAAGACCTTTCTGAAACCCAAAGCAGCCAAAAGAAAGCAGACTCCCCTGCAAAGAAAACAGTATAACAAATTTCTTAGGAGCACTTCTGACACTGTAGGCCTGATTGTTAAGAGGATCTGTGACTGTGGAGTTTCTGAAATGACTTCCCTTTATATGGCAATTTCCCATCTGGTATAGAAATCAGGTTGTCAACAGACCTGTTTTGATTAGAAGAAAAAAAAAAAAAGAAATCCAGGTGTTATTAGGATCCCAAATTTTTATTTAAATCTAGGAATCTAGGGCTGAGAGCTAGATTTATTTAATTTAATTTATTTTATTTAAATCTAGGGCTGAGGGCTGAAGAGTTGTTTTTTGTTTTTTTTTTTCTGATACAATGTAGTGTCCTAAGGCTGAAGAGTTATCACCAGCTACCTATGAGCCCTTTTGAGTCTGTAGGTGCATCTTTACCTGAGCAGGGGGCTGAAATAAACCCTAAGTTGATGAAACCACTGAGGTTTTTTTAAAGGAGCAGGTGTTGCCTGACGTTGGAATGCCACAAAATAAGGGATGCTTGGTTTCTGAAGGCAGCTGGGCTGGGTAGGCAAAAAGCATAAGCACTGGGGCAGCTGGTAACCTGTGCTGAGAGGAGGAATAAAGAGGAGCCTCTGTTGAGGACAGGGGAGAGTGAGGCTGCTCAAGCTGAGTGGGAGGCAGCAGGAGGAGGAAAGTTCACTGCCTGCTTAATTGCAGGGGGTGCCACAGTCCCACTGTGTACACAAAACCCTGTCAATAGCACTGAGGTGCCAGCCTGTTAATTAATGATTTACTTACACTGACCCCTAACCCTGAGGCAAATAAGGGGGATTTGTTTTGCTTCTATTAACTCCTCAGCTTGCTGAGCAGAGGCCCTGTAGTCCCCAGAATCACACGGCCACACAGGAGCTACGTGTCCTTTATTGTGCAAGGATCCAGCTTGTGACAGAGGGGAGGGACTTCTCATGGGGCTCAGTGAAAGAACGGGGAGCTCTGGGTCTCCTTTTCCCCGTGCCTAGCTTAAAAGTGCATGCTGATGTGGCACTGTGGGTGGTGGTCAGGGAAATATGTGCTACAGTCTCTTTGGAGCCAGGTATGGTTTCCTAGTGGTATAAGCAGAGATGGAAGTCCCAGTACATCCTCAGGGACACCTGCCATAATTATCACAGTCAGTTTGTCCAAATGGCTCCCAGCAGAGCCTGGGGTCTGATCTGTGACTGCTGTCAAAGCCAGATTTCTGACACAGCACTGTCTTCCTGCATGACCATGACCATGACCTCCAGCCCACACCAAGATTCAGGTCTCCAAATCCCATGCCATAGGAAATGAAGATCTGAGAAGGCAATAGGAGCACAGGAGCAGCAGCGATCTCTCCTTCCCCTGAGCAGTAGGAGGATAAATACATTTCAGAATGTAAAGAGATTGATACTATGGAAATAGGAACTCTATAAGTTACTTAGTTCACACACGTGCAACTCCCTGAGGGTGTAACTAGGGTTGTTCTGGTTTTTTAGTATTATTGCTTCAGGCATTACACCTGAAAATGCCAGATGTATTTAAATCAAGTGTGATGGTGTCACTGCATAGTAATAGTGTTTTACCAGGGGGATGAACTGGTCTACTTTCTCTCTCAAGAGCGTTTGGAAGAGTATGATGCAGAGTGGTTTGGAAGGCAGATGGGCTCCTCTCTACTGGAGAATTACATTTTTATTAAAGTAGCTGGTTGTTGCTTCAGTGGAGAGCCAGTGGCGGCTGCTGTGATCAATAGAACTGTGCTTTTTATGTAAGATTTAGTCTTGCTTGTTCCAGTTTTGCCGAGAATGTTCATCTTGCAATCGATAACAAGCCGTGATGACAAAGTAGCTCGTTTCAATTGAATTTGATGTCATTAAAAATGTTAAAAAAACTATTGTTTCTTCCACCTTTTTTTTTAGATAAAAGATTTTCAATGAGAAACTTTGGTGCTGCCCTAGCAGCTCAGCAGAGTGAGAATAACCAACCATCTGTCTCAGCCTTGCCATTGCTGGTCTAGGATTATCATGGCTGAATCCAGCACCTTGTAGCCCTGGGCTTAGACTGTAGTGGCAATTTCCCAAGAAAAGAGGTGCCCATTGGTGAGGGGAGAAGATTCCTGATGGTGGACTGTAATGTGATCCCGAGCAGCTTCCAAAGTAATTTTAGCTGATACTGCTCTTACCTCTGGAATCAGGCTCCTTTTGGCCTTTGGTATTGTGTCTGATTTGTAATTAGAAGAATGGATATTATGATAACTTTAAGTTCTGGAAGGTAACTGTTGCCATGTATCTCATAATTTTCCATTTCCAAAGTCAGAACACATTAAGTAAATATCTCTCTTGTGCCCAGAATGGGTGATTAACTTCTGTTCTGACTTGAAGAAGCCCTGATGCAGGGACTAACTTTCTCCAACTTTTGGAGAGCAGCCACTTCTTCTGACTCTGACAGGAGCACAATTGCATTTACCAGTTTTGTCTTGCACATTTCAGCTTAATTTCCTAATAAGTTCCTCTTCTTGGGCAGGGGAGCAAAGTGACTTCTCACTCTTCCAGGAAGTCAAGCCATTCCTGGATCAGGTGGTTCAGATCACAGTGACACAGCATGGGGGGGATCCCAGCAGTAACTCTCATCAGCAAATAAATAGTTGCAGATTTTAATTCATCTGGGAAGTGTTCTGAGTTGTAGAATTGACTTTTCTTCTCCAATCTAGAGAACTGTGTCTGAATTTAGAGTACCTGATATTTATTTACTAGGGAAAGCAGCCCTTAGAAATCAACTTCCAAATGTTGTGGATTTTTGGTTGGTTTTGGTCTTCTGTTTTTTGGTGGTGGTTTGTTTTTTTTTTTTTTTTTTTTGCTTTCTCCCACAGCCTGCTTTAAAAGCATTCCTGCACCCAGAATGTTCCCATCAATAGAAACAGGTATTTTAACATCACAGCCAGGCAGAGAGAGAGAGATGTGTGGCTACAGAACTGCCTAATTCTTCCTCCTAGGTAAGTCTGTTGGGTTAACCATCTCTCAGAGCAGGCAGTCCCTCCTCTGAGAACTTCCCAATGAGGGGCTGCAACAGCAGAATAAGATGAAGGGGAACAGGATGAAATACACAAAGGCCCAAACCATCTTGCTACCTGCAGCTGGTACAGGAGAACACTCTCTTTAGATGGGCTTAGAGGTGGATGGAGCTGAAGTCTGACAAATGAGCTTGGAGACCCTGCTGTGTGCTTGGAGCAGGGGGAAGGCAGGATGAAGTGACTGTAGACCAGGCTGACAGACGGACTTTGTGCTGGTTGCTAGGCAAAGGCAACTCACGCCTGAGCCAGCAATCCCCAAACCCTCTCAAGGAGCACCAGAGCTGGAGATGAGGGTTGCTGTTATTCCAGTGCCAAGGAACAACACTTTATTTTGTTAAGAGCATGGTCCTGCTTTATTTGTGTCCTCTCCAGCTTCTGGACATCAGTGACAAGGTTAACTCTGCCGTGGGTGGGGAGAATTCTTTGCTGTGGCCTGCTTCACATATTTTGTTTTGTTCTGTTATAATTTCATATCCTCAGCAACAAACTTCTCCCCCTTCTCCCTCCTTATTCCCCCTCTCTCCTCCTCCCCTAACTCCAATGGTTTATGAGTTTTGTGCTCTGTGGCCTATTAAGGTTCAGTTCCCAGCCAGTAAAAATGAGGAATTGGTTCCTGCCATTCCACGCAAGGAGTTTTAATGCACTCGGTCTCCTGGAAGCCTAAATGTTTTGTATCGGTGATAGTTGTGTAACATAAAGCCTTAATAAAGGTTTATAAGGGAAGGGATATGAAATGGAGCGTATGGAGTTCAGCTCTGTCTGTGGCTCTCTTGGAGAATTAAACCAGGGAGAACGAGTTTCTAGGAGAGCTGGGGGTCTGTGATGTGTACAAACATGCCCTGCTGTGACCCCCCCACATCCCAGCTGTGTTGCCTCCTCCCCAAGATAACAAACTCCCCCTCCTCTGAACCCTGCATGGGAACTTGTGAAGCACTGGCCTGAAGAGACATGGTGCAGTTTGAGGTGTGGGTTTCCAGGGTGGACTCTTGTGTGTCTCATCCTGAGGTGTCCTCTGCTGCCCATCTCTCCCGAATCCTTAGAGATGCACTTCCCTCCACAGGTTCTCCCCAAACTTGTGTGTGCAGGGAAGGTGCCTGTAAGTAGAGGCGGCAGCTGGATCATCTCTCTATGCACCTTACTCAGCTTTGGGCTGGAAAGTTGGGTTTTGCTTCTGCTTCATCATTTGCTTGATCTTTTTGCAGGGATCCTTGAAAAGCAGCTTGCTGTCATCTCCTTCTTGCTGTCACTTCCATTTGCTGTCTCACCTTTTCGGGTTGTAAGCTCTTCAAGATGCTGTCTGCTCCTGTGCAGTGCCTAGCACAATCTTTCTTCAGTGGTCAGTGAGGCATCTAACACACATATTTAATATTTAATAGTCTTGTGGGACTCAGATTGGGGATACAGAGACAGTCTCATACCTACCCCTTGTCTCTTCCCCCGTTTCAGGGAGGGTGCCACATGAAGTTACAACTAGCCTGCCCCATGAATTGATAAAACACAAGATTTTTATGAGCTTTCACATCAAAATTCTTGAAAGTAGGTGCATGGGAATGCATTTAGTAGGGTTTGAGGGGTGCCCTTTAGCTGCCTTGTGGTATGTAAACATGAAGGTATTTTCTGTGGCTTTGTTCTTTAGCAAAGCAGCAAATCTTCATTTCATTGAAATGTCTCATAAACATGAGCTTTTAAAGGGATAAGGATGGCAGGTTTTTGACATATAAGGAATTTGGCTTTTTCCCCCAGATCTTTGAACAAATGGAAGCATAAGCATGAGAATGTCTTTTTTTCTCAGTCAGTCTTGTGTTCTCAATATTTTAAATTTTAACTTTCCAGAAGTCTTCATGGGGGTGGGGAAAGCACTGACTTTTATTTTGCTGTTGCAATTGTTTTCTGTGTTCTGATCTCTAGACTCAGTCCCATTCTCAACCACCTCAAATTCAGATTTCTATATGGTTTCTATTTTTAAGAAAAGGACATGAAAGACAGACATAAAATTTTTCATGACTTTGGAGAAAGCTTGTCTTCTGACCCGAATGTTTGTTTCCTATTTCTTCAATATTGTTCTTCTAGTTATTTCACAATTTCAAAAATTTAAATTCAGATCTAATTACTACTGACTTGTCAATTTATAATATACACATTTTCAGGCTTAGGTTTCAAAACCAATAATCAGATATATGTAGGGTGTTTTGGTTTTTTTATTTGTTTTTAAACAGACGAAAATAAATACGTGAAAATGGTACATTAGGGATCCATGGTCTAGTCCTTCGTATTGCAAGAAAAGTGTAGGAAGAGTTTAACTCTAAGAAGGACAGTGAACTGTCCTAAGTGATTAGAAATGGTGCTCCTGTAAGGTGTAAATTCTCCATAAATGTATTAAAGGATATTAACAATGAAACCTAAAAATGATGTATGAATATTGCAATGAACTTTTTCATTGCTGATCAGGTTAATAGATGGGGTGAAGAAGAAGGCTAGTATGAGGCCTTCTAAAGGTCCTCAGGAGTTATTGCAGAGGACAAAAAGCAGAGAGATGAAATAGAGGAAATGGATATGGATAATAACCGTGCTTCTGAACAGGTGCAGTTTTCTCCTGTGCAACAGAGGTGACAGAATAACAGCAAGTGATAACTAAATTGGTGTTTCAGTAATTGCAAAGACTTAGTCCATGCCTTAGCATCCTGCTGCTGTCCTTGGGTTACTCTGATGAGAGGACAAAGTAGTCTTAAATTAATATACTTGTCTAATGATCCAACCCACAAAAAGATCATGGGGTTGTTTGAATGCTGCCTCACATGCTGTTCACCTGCAAGCAGTACAGGACAGCTGTAGTTTCACCTGTAGAGCGATCTTAAATGACACAATTTGCCGTCCTGTGTTTCTCAGTAAGAAGGTTGATGTCCAAAAATGTTTCAACCACTGATTGACTGACTTTCTCTGATTGATAAGCTTCTTTGGCTTGACATAACATTTCCAGGGCCATTATACCATGGATTGGTGTGGGGTACCCATAGAAAGGATGGTGACCTTAGTATCATTTCCACTCCTTCAGAAAAATTCCTGTTCAGCCTAGGCTAAACCACTTTGTGCTACACTCAGAAGAGTATTTGAGATAGGTGACTCATATTGAAATCAATATGGGCCCATTGCAGATACAAGCTCTGGTTCCCTCTTGGCCTCATTTCCCTGTGTGCAAAATGGTGAGAGTGGCAACCTCTGCCTCACAGAGCAGGAGGACAAAGTACATTAAATACTGAGAGCAGATCAGATGCTGTGGTGATGGGAAGGCACAAAAGTACCAAGTTGCAAATGCTTCAGACTAAAATGCCAGCAGGAAGAACAACTTCAGCATTGGAAGTAAGTCATCAGGGTATCTGCAAAGGGAAAAAAAAAATTGCTTGAAAGAATCCCCTGAACAAATTAAATCTTGAGGCCTAAAGACAAAGGGAGAGAGAATTAATTTTTCTACAGATATGAAATGTTCTGAATCAGATAAGTCTTGTCATTAGAAAAGGCACTAAGCAGCAAATGTCTGGATAATACCGCCAGCTCCAAGCTTCTCTTGGAACCTCTAAATACATTAAATCCATAAAACTAAATGAAAGCAGCTGCAGTTTTATAGAAATAAAAGGCTCTCATATTAAAAAGCTAAGAGCTTATGAAATGAAAGAAAAAAATAATAATAAAATTAAAGTGGGGGAGGAGAAGAGTGAGAGAGAGAAGTGAAAGTTAGAAACATAGGTTCCTAGGAAAGGATGATGCAAAATGCTCTAAGTTAGTATGTGAGAATCCTTCAGAGACAAAATAATACACATTCAGTGCTCAGTAATGAATAATAATAATTTTTTTATTAAGAATATTTTTTGGCTTTAAAGATAGGTTTTAGTGTAAAAATGCCATTTTGCAATAAAACCTTTTAGAACAGTGTGCCCTCTGAAATTCTGGGGGAGACCCAGAGGGTTTATCCCTTTTTTCATTCCTGCTTCAGCTTTCTGAATTGAAGCATTTTGACTTTTCACTTTGAAACACTATTCTTCCACCTTTTTAAGTTACAAAAAAAGATAAGTCTTTTTGTCCCCCTCTTCTTATTCCTTAAATGCATCAGTGCATAGAAATAGCCAAGCATATTTTGTGAGAAATTCTGCTGTTTCTTCTCTTTGTGGGAAATGGAAACAAGGTTTCTGTCCAGCAGTAATTCCTCGTGTCTTATGCATCCTTGAGGTTCTGAGAAAAGAATGAAACTGGAGGTGGGGGAATAGTGCGTGCAAAAATAACTTTCATTTGTATGCAAATTTGCTTTCATTAGGATTTTCAGTTCTTCTTTCTTAGATGTATTACAGCAGTGTTTGGAGGCCTGCTGTACAAACACATGAATTCTGCATTGCTAACATCCCTTTGTGCAGGAGCTGTTGAGCCACATCTCCGTGATTTAAGTGGAGCTGCCACTTGTTGTGTCTTTGCTTTTGCAGAGCTGTTAGAGGAGATTCATCTTGCCCCATCTACAGCGTTTCAAAGTCAACTGTCCATGCATGATTGGGCTGTCTTGGACCCATTTTATAGCCAGGAAAGGGACAGGAACCTTCAGAGACACATTGACCTTTGCCTGTTGGTCTGCATTGCCTATAAAAAGAAGTCTAGGTTGAATAACTCAAACTTGGAGTTCAGATCACTGACTCCCACTCTGTGATTCCTTAACTTGCTGGAACCACTCTCACCAGATGGATGCTTTCTGTTGAAGCTGTGCATCAGAGGACTGCTATTTTGCCAGCTATTCAGGAAAACGTGCATGTGGGCCAGATGGCTAAAAGTAGCCTTGATGTGTGGTGATTTAAGTAGGCCTTCTCCTGTTTGCTTTGTGGGTTTTTTTGGGATTTTTTTTTTTTTTTTAGTTTTTATGACATGGAATGGATGAAGAGGGAGAAGCTGATTGAACATCCTATTCATAGGAATAATTACTTTTATAAGGCATTTGAAGAGAAAACAAAGAATTATTTGATTCCTACCAAGAGAAAGGCAAGAGACAATGAGACATCAATGAATACTTATTAAACCAGCTGCCCTTAAGTAGAGTATGGACTTGTAGTTAGAACTGACCTAAAATCCCTTCCTGACTGTGTAATTTGTTTGATACAAGAGGATGATTGAAATGGGTAACATCCTTCTCCATTAGTCATCTTACTTGAATAAAAGAAATAAAAGCTCAGATGTTACCACCGATGATTTCACGTAGCAAACTTTTTGACATTAATAAGGCCTTACAAATATTAAAAAAAATGATGATAATGCTGTGAAATCTTAAGCTAGATGCTACTTCTTAGCAAAACAAAGTATTTTAAGTGCCATTATCCTTTAAATTCCTGTACCGTTTTGCTTTTTGCTTTGTTCTGATGTGTCAAGCCTGTGGAGCAATATTCTTCCCCAGTCCTCTTGCCTTGGCAGGAAGACACAAAGGCCAGGGAAAGTTGTGTGATTTATTCTAATTTTCCTTAGAACCTCTCTCTTGGTACGCTGAAACTCCAAGTGGGCAAACACTCCCATCCAGGAAGGCAAAGCTTGTCAGATGTTACCATGACAACCTGAGTGTAATTAAGGCCCGTTTCAGCTGCTAACAGCTGTGTGCATTTTATTTGTCTTGAAGATTACACACACACACACACACAGATAAATATATATCTACATGGAACTGTACTGTGAGGATATCTACATCTAGCTAGCTGTATATAAACCCACACATAAATTGCTGCCCCTATGCACTTCCATATTAACTGAGCTGAATAAAAAAAAAAAATTTGTAAAGACCTTTCTGTTCTTTAGGATGTCGAAGAACAAGAGCTTCTCCATTGCCTTTCCTCATACAGCCACCCATTTTTAATGAAGTGCGGGAAAATAAATATTCATAGCCAAAAAGAAGGAAACCTTGCTTCAGGGTTAGTGTTTCCAGCATCTTTTCATGTTGGTCATAGAGACTATAACTTTTGTTCCTATTAAGAAGGAAATAGGAGCCGTTTCCACTAAATGTCTTTTGCAAATGCATCAAGTTCTGAAATAAGTCACTTAACCTTTAGGTAACTCTTCCTGTCTTCCTGCAGGAAGCCATTCTCCCGTGCACTGTTTCTGCCCTCAGGATGGAGTGTGCTGTGGTGTGTGTTGGCACCGTGCTCCTTGGAGTGCCGTGTCCAGGCTGGGTTGGACCCCCTGCATCCCAGGGCACAGCCAGTGCTGCTCTGCTGCTCCTGGGCAGTGCACAGCAGAGGTCAGGAGCTACTGCAGGCAGTGCTCTCACAGGAGAGGAAACAGGACCTGCAGGAATGGAAACTCAGACCACTCAAAAATAGATGCCAGATCGATTTCCTTTGGTAGCCAACCAGGACCAGAACCTTTTTGACACCTACCTTCAGCAGGAATGTTCACTGTCAGCTGTGAGACCACCCTCCTGAGCTCACTGGCATTCCCTGCCTGTGCAAGAGGCTGTACTGGGCCTGCTTGGAGGATGTGAAACTGTCCATTGTGTCGCAGTGGGTTACAGAATTGTCACCTAATAAACAGTGCTTCACTTGGTTGTGCTGAAGGTAAACACGTTCTCTGCGAGTGTGGCTCGTAAAGGATGTGGGGTTTTGTGAGATGTCACACATAACTTGTCTGAGGCTGTGAATATATTAGACTCCCACTCAAGTTTAGATACACATCCTTCCAGCAGAGGAGTTTAACTCTTCATAGAGCCCATAGGGATCCAGTAAAGCATGGGGAACTTCATAATTAATAAATTTATTTTCTAATATCTGTATTAATTGTCAGAGATGACATCAGTTTCCATAGGAAGTGATGGTCAAGGTCTTAAGTCAGCCATTTGTGAGAAAAAAGTGAAGATGCAGAGACAAAAAATGAACTACTTTTAGGAAAGATTGTTCACAAAGTAAATGCAGTGTAATGAAGGCAATGATGGTATTCAAAAGACAATAAACTCTGGACATATCTTCTAAGACCTAGATTTTGTTGTTATTGTTGTTGTTTTTCATAATGCTCTCTAGGTTTGCACCTGCTTCAAGCCATGAAAATGTGGATGTCCAGAGTGTGTTTGGCTGGCCTTTTAGTTTTGGGGTTTTTTTTTTCTTTTTTTAAATTATAATAATCTGAGCTGGTGAATACAGCTGCGTTCCTCTGCTCTTTCCCTTTGTGTGTGAGAAATTATAGGCGCCAAGGGATCCTGTGAACTTTCTGTTTTGGGAAGGAGTCTCATTGCAATCTGCATTTTGGGAATGCAGAATTTCCCCTGAGTAAGAGAACGGGGTTATGTCCCTGAATGCTTTTTGCCTGGGGGACAAAGTAGAGGGAGGCTGCAGGCAGAGAAGCCAGCAGTGTGTGATTATGTCCATAAGGTCCTGTGTCTAAGGCGCAGTTCTCAGAGGTCAGATAACTCTTTGCAGCTCTGTTTTTTGAGTGCCTGGCTGCAGAAAGGCAAGTCATTGGCATCACTTTGCTTGACCTTCTGTCTCAATCCTACACTCTCTTCTGGTCCCCTTGGCCATTGTGTTCCTCTTTCCACTGCACGTGATTTGTCAGGACCCTTTTTTTTTTTTTTTTCCTATAGGAGATGATTACATAGAGTAAGTTAGGTATTTTGATTAAAAGATGCTTAAAAATCCACTGAGAATGTGTTTCATTTGTGTGCATATGCCCACAGGGATGTAACTTGGAATATGCTCAGGCTTGGATACAAAAATGGCCACGTCCTGGGTGCACGTATCCTGCCCTGGGCACTCTAAGGGTTTGTTTAGCTACAGCTGCAAGACAAAGTGGGAGTGGTGTGCTACAAGTTAGCCTGAATCCAGAGAAATTAAAACAACTTGAATGCCATGCTGTACCTTTAGCATGGTCTAAACGATTCCTCAGAGAAAAAAAAAAAAAATACATTCAGCATTTTGTGGTATTTATGTGAGGGAAATGCTGTTCAGGGGAAAGGGTGAGATGGAGGTTTCAAACAAAATAAATGGAATTTCATGGAGACATTTAAAAGGGGAAAAATGTTGGAATGGTGGGAAGATTGGGGTGACAGGGAGTAGGAGACCTTTGCAGAGTATGGATCCTTTTGCTTGAGGACTTTGTATGACTTTTTATTTGAAGAATTCTGTGAATGATCAAAATTTATTCTCCCTCCATCTGCACCCAGTCCTTTTTCTCCCCAGAAAACACCAAACCAAAGAAAAACTGATAATCAAAACTGTTCCTTTTTGTTGAAATAATTCCAAACTCAAGACATCAAAGAATGATTTTCAGGTCCAATTCTTACATGTGAAAAGCTCCAGTTCCTAATTTCAAGTTGGCATATGCTTTATCAGACTGGAAAATCCATCTCTGAATGGAAGTGGAAGAAATAATAAACTGGTAATTGGGATAATATGATATCAAGATTAGCTTCCTACATAGCTGCAATGCCTCAAGTCATTTTCTTGGGACTGTGATATACCCAGTTATAGCCACGATTATTTTGTCTTTATATATATATTTATGACATACTTAAATTCTCCACTGATATTTTAAAGCTGGGTAGCCATTTTGTGAAGCACAAAGTGAGTACCCTCAGAGGAAAACACCAGCACCACTACTTTTTCTGTGCCATTTTTGGGTTTGTGCTGCCCTTTTCCTACCCCATGAGAGGTGACACCATGAGGAAAGTGTTTCGCTGGCAGTTTGTATGGAGAAGTGGAGGAAGGTGAGGATGGGATGTGCAAGGGATAGAGAGGTCAAATATTTACAGAACTAGGTCACATTTTCCAAGCTCAACTTCTGGATAGCAATCACAAAGAAAAAACTCATTCCTTCAGAAACCAGGATGTGCCCTGAATAAGGAGGAGTCTGTAAGAAAATGAAAAGCACGCTTATCACACAGTCAAAGGATCTACTTGGAACTGGGAGATTCAGCAGTTTAAATGTGCCTTTGGACTGTAAATAGACCCAAACCCCTATCTACCAGTCAAACAGACTCCAGTCCTTTTAAATGTAAGATTTGCTTTAATTACAAAAGCATATTACCATTTATCACCACACTCTAATCCCTAACCATACACCTCCTTAGCCTCTCTTATCCACTAACTTTACTCAGCCTACCCTAGCTGATATAAATCTACATCTACATATCAAACATATTCATGAACCTCTGTCAAAAAAAAAAAAAAAAAAAAACCAAAACACCCCCCCTCCTTCCCCATCAAGTGCAGGATTAAGCCAGCAGAGGTGTGCTTGTGCTAAGTCTTGCTTTGCTCCTGCTGAAGCTGCAGCTCGCCAGAGGTGCCTGCATCCCACCGTGAGGGACAGGGACAGTCTCCCTGCCATCCTGGTGTGTGTAGCCCATAAATCCCTTTTCTTTCAGTGTGTAGGTGTTTGGTGTCACGGTGCTTTAAGCATCTCCTCAGTTGCTGCCGAAGCTGCCTGAGGTCTGCAGCGATGGATCAGGGTTTTGATGTTGGCTTGCCTGTCTGTACACTTTGCTAATTAGAATAACAAAACTGGTAGCAAATCTTCAGGCATCAGCCATGCATTGCATCAATTAAAAACATCAAAAACAAAGCCTCTCCTAGTTCCTCTTCTTTCCACTTGATCTCTTACTCCATGGGATGATGTAACTGTTTCCCTGAGTCCTTCTCCTAATTACTGTGTTCCTTCCTTTCTCTCTGAGCTTTCTTGCAACCCCAATTCTCTTCCAACATTTTATTTGCTTGCCCTTTCTTTTGCTGTTAGGGGACACCACTATTCTAACAGGGGAAAACAAGCATTTGCTGAGTTTACCTACTCTGGCAGAAATATAAGCATATGATTTTTAAATAAATTTTCCTTCTCATTTAATTTGAAGATGACTTTTAAAATTTTCTTTAAAGTAGCAATTTTTTTCTGCATTTCTTCCAAAGGATAGATAAGTATTGTTATTTCAGTTGCATGTGGGGTATTCAAGACACACAGGTTTGAATCAGATGAGCTCATATGTTCTACTGGATAAATTCTAAGACACTGAGCAAGTAGTTTGATATCTTAGGACACTGACAAAACATGATTGTATGGAATTTAGATAAAACACCCTGAACATTAATTTTGACAGAGCTTGGATTCAGTTTTGAACTGTTAGCATTTAAACTCACATCTCATGTTTTACTAACACAGAAGTATAAAATACTCGGAGGAAGACAGAGACACTGCCCTAAATTTTTTCTTAGGCAGCTTAGTATATGCAAAACAAAGCAGAGGGAGATGCCTCACTGTAAAGATAATTCCTTGTGCAGAGTCTGAAAAATGAGATCATGGTATAAAGAGGCTACTTCCGCACTGATGTAATTTCTTTATGGGCTTCTAATATAATTGTTTATTTTTCTTGGATTAATGCAAAAATAGAAAGAGTGCACTGAATATTTCAGGTGATCCATAAATCATACCATGGATATTTTGGTCTCATCATCTCACTTTGTCCAGCTTGAATTACATTGTGACACGTGGTGGAAAAGAAAAACACTGCTCAGTGGAATTCAACACCAAGTGTGCAGGCATGAATATAATTCCCCAACCTCCCCCCCGCCCCCACACAAACAGATATTACATGTCCCAAAATTCAGACCATCAATATTTCATCTTTTTTTCCTCCTATTTAATCTCTCATATGTTTTTGATTTTGTGCATGAGTTTTTGCTGTTGCCAATGAAAAGTGGGATGGAAAATCTCATGACAGAGGCCAGTGCCTCCCCATCATCTTCTCCCTTCTGCTGACTCAGGCATTTCAGAGAAGCATCTCAAACACAGGGATGTTTCTGAGCTTGAACTCTCAGCCTTTCATGCCTCTCTTTTCAGTCTCCTTGCTCTTCTTTCACAATGCTTGTTTACTTGGCATCACATTAATACCTACCTTTGCTGGGACTTCCTTTGAAATCTCTCTATCCAACCACAGCAATGCCCCTATTTCCCTTTCCTCTTTCCTCTCACTCTCTTCATCTGTTAGCACTCAAGAGCTGCTGTTGGGGGAGTGACTTGTACCAGGGCAAGCTGCATTTAATTCAAGTCACTCCTTACACCTACAGAGCTGCCTTCCTGCTGTTCAGCATATGTTATGCATCCCCTCTCCGTGCCTGGTCCGTCCGCCTTGGCAATTTAATTCAAGTTGCACAGCATCATGCTTAGAGTCTCCAGTTTGCTCTCAAGTGTCAGCCAAGATGGCTGCTGTCATATTCACTTAAACATCCCATGCAGATGAGCCCTTTGTATGACAGGAGAAGGGATTTGGTGGGTCAAAACCAGCACGAACCAGGAGACACAGCATTTCCTATTCCTGGCTGAGTTATCCTGACATTTCTGACCAGACTTCACACGCCACAAAGGACTGACTGCAACACACACTTTACTGATGGGCTTCTTCTTAATTAATTATTTCCCTTCAAAGACGTTGTGGGGGTTTGGTATATTGACACATGGTACTTGCTCTCAATACAAAGTAGAGAACTGTCTTGAAAATTTTAGAGAATGCTTTATTAAAAAAAAAAAGTTGGGAGCATAGCAAAGGCCCCAAACAATTGCAGGACTTACAAAGAAAGTACTAGGGAGCAGAAAAGGCAAAAAATGAGTAGTGTTAGTGCACCTGACAATATGTAACAGGATGCTTGTTCTTGCATCCTTTGGTTAAATTAACTCAAAGTTACTGTCTAGGAGGAGGGTAAGAGAAGGGGGGAATGGAGGAGATGGAGGATGAAGGTGGATGGGGAACAGGGGGAAAGAAAGAAAAAGAAAAATCAATTGAAGCTGAGTGAGATTTTGTTTGCCAAGTTTCCAGCTGCTGCTCAGAGTGAATTTTTATGGCCAAGTTATAAACCTTTGAAAATAGGAGTTTCTAATGGAAATGCTGACAGACCCTTTATATGGTGACATTAACACTGGCCGCTCTGCAATTGTCCTTGCCTTCTTTTATTTATTTTCCTCTCTTTGTCCTTAAGGTCCTATCACACTTACTGTGATCCTGGTGAAGAAACAAAGAGAGAGAGGTCAAAATCGCTTAGAAACAGGAACTCTTTGTAAGCTGATGAAGCAGGTTGGGGAAGGGCAATTTCACTGTGTGGGGACAGAAATGCTTCAAGTTATTGTACCCTCCTACCACAAAGCCTCTTGTGATGCAAAGTAGTGCTCAATCTCTCAATATATACTGTTTTATCTTCTTTTTTTTCCTACTCCCAGTAGCTAAATGTCATGTGAATGGTGTTCCTCCTTAGAGCCAATTAATGAGGCAAATTTTCAAACTAATAACAGAAGTGAGCTTGAGAGTAAAAGAAAAAAGAAAAAAAAAAGGGGAATTGTACCCTGTGTTCGCCTTTTGGTATTTTGTGTGTGTTTCAAATAGCCAGGTCTCTTTCTCAGCTGAAATTAAAGTGGTCTTTTAGAGGAAAATCAGTCTTTCCTACCTCTTTTTTGAGAAACTTGATTATATTATTACAAGCTTGTGATTTACTTGAGAAAGTTTAACTTTCCTTGTGTCTGAATGGCCTTAAAATGAGTCTCAAGCTGTATCTCTGAAGGAGGCAGTCACCTCTGGGTTGCTGGAAAAAAAAAAAAGGTCAGGAATATGACCTTGTCCATATTTGCTGCCACAAGCTTTTCTATCACGTGTGCAGGTTGGGATAGGGAGCATCCAATGACCTGCAGAAAACAGGATCTGTGTGGAGCCAGCAAAGGGGTTAACAACTCTGAGGGCACTTGGGGACTCTGCAAAAGATGTGAAACTTTCCTGAAGGAAAGGGAGGAGGGGATGTGCAAGGAGGGAAATGAGGGCATCAGTCTTGGCCCTCTCATTTCCTTCTGCAACCTCTTTGACTTGACAAAAAAAAAAAAAAAAAACAAAAAAACAAAAAAACCCACAAAACAACAAAAAAAACAAAACACCAAAAAAACAATTTTCTGTATCAACTGAGATTTAGTTTGGTCTTATCATTCTTGGAGATATTAGGCATAAAGAAGGTCTTTAATTGGAGAGGAGAAAAAAAGCATCTCTGATCTTTTAAATCCTGTTACTTACCTTCTCTGGGCCTTGCTGATTTGGCTTTCCATCAGCAAGCTGTTGTGTGCACCACTGCCCCCGCAGCTGTGAGGGGTGGGATGTCACATTTGTGAGGAGAGGTTTCTTATGAACTGCCCTGCATGCAAAGGCTCCTCCCTGCCATGGTGGTGGGTCCCAGGCTGGCCCCAGAGCGAGAGAGGTGAGCATTGGGTCACCAGATGAGCATTTGCAGCATCTCCAAGCATCCTCAGTGAGAAAAGGTGATGACACCTTCTCCCATGAGATGACAGATAGCCCTCTCCAACGAGGCAGCCTGTTTGCCTGGTGGCACCACTCTCTAAAATCTGTGTATCTGCTCTCCAGGGTTTGTGCCCTGACTGGAGCCGACTGCACCTGTGGAGCATTTGGCCATCACTGGATTTAATAGATCTCAGTCATGCCTCCCTGCACTCCCCAGAAGGTGGAAGTCAAATACATGCCTCATGCTTCAGTGCTCTTCAAACACATGTTTAGCATCTTAACTTTATTTCTTGGTTTCCATTTTGATGGTACACAAAGGGTTTAATGTTTTCATTGTTATACACAGTAGCTTAATTTTTTTCCTTGTAGCCTCTGGGCTGTTGCACCACTGTTATGAGATCCCTCCTAGGAACAGCAGGGCAGAAATGTTCTTTATTATGTGCTTGAATTTAACTTTTTTTTCCCTCTCCTCCCTTTGCTCCCCCCACAGTTTCGTTTGCCTCTCTGGTTTTAATTAGCCTTGCTTTTCCAATTAACATCCTGGTCTGCTGCAGTGAGGCCAAAGGAGGGAACCAGAAAGGCATGGCAAGAACCCCCTTTTCTGAGAAAGACTCGTGGCTGAGGCTTGGAGACTGAATTTTCCCAAGGTGGAGATGCATTGACTGATTCTTAATAAAAGGAGAATTTGGGGCCCAGCGGCACTGTGGGTTTGTAACAGGCATTGTTCCTTGAAAATATTAAGCTCAGTAGGAAGCACGTTCCCCCTTGGCCTCTCCTAGTCTCAGGTAGTGATATGGAAACTATCATCACATTTGAACCCCTTGCAACCTGTCCCTAGGTGGTAATGCTTTATGAATACCACTGAGCAAGCAAAAAAGAAGAAAGGAAACAGGAAAATAAAAGATTAAAAGCAAAACCTTTTGGCTTGTCCCCCAGCACAATCAGCTTGGTATTTTCAATAAACTAAAAAAAAAAAAAAAAAAATTGGGCTGAGCAAATCCTTTAATTGGGACTTAAAGATTTTCTCAGACATTTATCAGAAGTGTCAAACTGCTGTTAGTGCATCACCTAATGTGATACATTTAGCCCCCATAGCCTGGCACTTGCTTTCAATAGAGTGAGTCTGGGTTTTCCTCCCAGATTTTCCTTCTCCTGCTCATATCTAGCAAATGGTGGGGCACAGCCACAGCTGAATGTGGTTCCCTTGTCCAGCAGCCCCCCAAACTGGCTCTGCTTGTCCCAGACTTTCCACAATGGTCCATCCTTCAATAAGGGGTCAGAGCAGATCACAGCCAAGGAAAAGGGGACCTGGATCAGCCTTGCTCCCTGGGGTGCAGTGAAGGGAAAGGTGGTGATGGTGACTTCCTGCCAGTGCTGCTCTCTGCTTTTTCTGTCCAGACTGTGTTCTCTGGCTGATCTGCAGTCACAGAGCTCTTGATCCTGGTGTGCCTTAGCAGGAATCAAAGCCTTCCAGGAAATTCCACAAATTATATACACAAATTATATACAAGCATATTTGTACTGGGTACGTTTGCCTGGTATTTCTAGAAAAATCGCTTCTTGTAAGAATATCCCTTTCTAGAGAATATTTTTGGCCTGATACAGCCAATATCTGTTTATTTTTCAACCAAAGTTCAAAAAATGGCTTTGAAAATGACAGAAAATCTACCTGAACAAGGACAAATTAACATTCTAGAGAACACTTCTCCACCACTGTTCTTGAACAGACTAAACTATCAGAGCTTTAATTTTTTCTCTCCGTCCCTCTTCCTGCCTCTGCTCATTTTTCTAGCTGTGATCATGCATCCTTAATTCCATTCAGATTTCTTTCCTTTGAGAAGATGGTATTAAATTAATAGCTTTGCTGGAAATACAAAAAAAAAAAAAAAAAAAAAAAAAGAATGTAGCCAATATGTAAAGTACCTGGAGATTTAGCACTTTGCTGAAGAAATTAATAATTACAACAATATGAATCTCATAGCTTTGCCAAGCCCACCAAAAAATTAACAAGTCTCTTCCCCTCTAGAGATAAAAATCTTATTTAGATCTGTCAGGAATATACTTTTGTTGCCTTTGCAATATCATTGTCAGTGCAGGGACAGAGGGAGTGTAAGAAGATTCTATGTAATGTAACGGATTTTGAATCTAAATATTTGATCACGTCATTCTCTGCTGAGATTTTATTTTTCCTTATCTTACTTCCAACAGTTTGTTTTACCCTCTTCCCACTAGGATGGTGTAGCTTTAGTCACACTTCCAAAAGAGCTCTGTGTTAGACCCTGGATTCGGCCCTGGAAGGGTTATTATTAATAGTGATGTTTCTCAGTAAACTTGCCTCCCAAGGTTGCTCTAGCCAAGATTGTTTAGAAAACTCCACTGGGATACTTGTAAGGGACACCTTGGGTCTAATGTACTAGCATTTAATGGACAAATCTATTTAGGTCCCTGTGTTAATATAAAACTGTTTTGTTAGTTGTGAAGCAGGCACAAAGCACTACTAATAACAGCTGTGAAGCAGAGCTAATTTGAGCATCAGTGGCCACCTGAATACTGGAAATTCAGGGCACTCTTAAAGCCTCTCTGTTCTTGATGAGTAAAATTGGATTGATGTAAATTTCATTATTAAAACAGAAATTCTTGCTTCCCATGGAATTTCTTTTTCACTTCTTTGAAAGCAAAAATTACATTTTCTTGAGAGAAGAGCACCGTTTGGTAGCTAGGGGAAGTATATTTTCTGATTTTCCATGGCTCGTTTTGGAAGGCTGAATTCAAAAGGATTTGGAGCCTGTGATAATGTGATAATGGCAATATTGGTGCTATTAATTTTGTGTTTCACTCTGCCTTGTCCTGCCATGTTGCAGCTTTAGGACTGAACAGACTTGTCTCCTGCTCTGTGGGGAGCTGTCAGCCAGATGATCTCCCCAGCTCAGGATGCTGCTTATTTTCCCTGGTAAAGTGCTGCAGTAACCAGAGCTGCCACAGAACTGGGGAGTCAGTGGAGATTTCTGGGTGAAGAGAGGTGGTTTGTAGTGTCAGCATTGCAGCTCCCAGGGTGGGATGAAATCGTGTCAGATTCCAGACAGGTCCCCAGACTGACTTGGTATGATAGAGAGAAAAGAGGGTACAGAGAGCAGGGAGGAAGAGGCAAGAAGAGACACCAAATCACAGCCACTTTCTTCCTATGCCCAATTACCTGTGTTTTTAAAATGATATTTTCCACAGATCACAAAAGGGGTTTTGTGTCTGTCATTTTCTTTCCACATTGACTAATATTATGGTTCTAGGTTTCCTTCTTGGAAGACTAAATCCTCACGTGCTTGGTTCTTGTCCAGAATCTGGTCTAACAGTCAATTTGGGTTCACTGTGGCAGGGGAAGTACTGACCCTATGTGGAGGAAGTGTGGGGGAAAAAATATAAGACCTTTTTTATTGGAATATTTCGGAAAGAAACCTTGTAGAAGAGCAGAAAGTTACAGACAATTTAGCATTTCTTCTCTGGGACAACTGGGTGGAGGAAAGTTTTTGGACAGCAGGGGACTAGGGAATGGTGGTATGTGATGCTATGTCGGTGTTGGATAGCAACACAGCAAGAAACAACACAAGGAGCAAAAGGTCATTTGACCAGCGCATCTCCTGTGTCTGCACTGCTGTGCTTTTAAATGATGCATTGCTTTGGTTTTTCTTCCTGGGGCCTGTGGTGGATAATACCAACAGTTTTTGTGCTGCCCTGGTATCCTGTGTGCACCGGGGTAGCTGACTCTTGCCGTGACCCTGTGAATATCACTTTCAGTGGCACGGATCCGTCCTGTTGCTCTTGACTCTGCGGTGCTGCTCAGGCTCTCCTGTAACTGACAGGTGCATTTCTCGGGGGACTTATTTGTCAGCCTGGAATTCCCCTTCCCCTGCTTTAGCAAGCACCTGTCGACACCATTAGCATGGGGACTGCTGATTCACCAAGTGGGAAACAAGAGGGGATTGTTTATTTGCTAACGTCAGACGTCAGTTCAAGGTAATCTCTGACCCTTGGTCAGGTCTCAGGAAATGAAGCTAAGTGATACCTTGGCCAGTTCCCTTCGACAGAAGAAGCAAAATATTATTATAAACTATATAGAGATTAAAAAGAAAAAAATATGGAAAAAGCCTTCCATGGGGGAAAAATTGGTAGCAAGGAATCCCCAGTGTATTATCTCTTTGAAGGTATCTTTGTCCAGCTTTATACAGTGACTTTTTACTTAAAAAAATAACCTCATCTTAACCTAATCTTGTTTAATTTTCAAGGAGAATTGGAAGCGGGTATTAAAAAAAAAAGAAAGGGGCCAACCAAAAAAAAAACACCAAAACAATGGAAAGCCATAGTGCTAATAGATGGATAAAAAAGAATGTATAAATTACATTGCAAAATGACCCTACTGATGGCAAGTTTGTATTTCTCTAATAAAATAATGTGAAAGGTGTTTAATTTGTGGGATAAATTAATGGTTGGCAGCATGAAAAATCCATACAGTACACAACATCCACACATCCACCAACCCTTTACTCTGTTGGATTCCATATCCAATATTGATAATGAAAAAATTATTCTGGGCTTTTAACAGTGACTAATACTAAGATTTTACAGAGCTGATTAGGGTTTTTCATTCTTCATGATGCCTGCTCTTTACATAAACTGGATGAGACTGGATAAATTTTAAGTCTGAGCCAGAAGATGACTGAATTTTCTCTCCCTAAAACTCCTCTGATTTTAAATTGTTGCCTAAAGTAGGGTCTTAATCAGTAGTTGGTGAAAATGACTGGTGAGCAGCTGCCAGCCTGATCCAAACCTCAGGAATCCTTACTGGAAATCCTTAACTCTATTGTGAATGGTCCATGAAAGCAAGTAGCCTGAGATTTTCCTTCCCACTTAAAACCCACACAAAGGGACTAGAAAACAACATCTCAGGGTCAATTTCCAGCGGAGAACAGTGTTAATCTCTTAAGAAGTGTTACTCATACTTCATTTTTTTTCATGTCTCTGGCCATTTACATATACTCCTGACCCATTGCCTTCCTACTATACCTGTGAATGTGCAGCCCCTAAACTGGAGCTTGGTCTTGGTAACCCTCCATCAGAATCTCCCACCACAGCAGGTGGGAATAGAAGAATTCTTGGGCAGATAGTCAGTGGTAGAATTTGAGATAAATGAATCCTTGTCTGCTACAATTCCCTCCTAAATACCCTTACTAGCATCCTGGTGAGATGAGTCTCCATTTCTGGTCTGATGACAGAAACAGATGATCTTTTAATAGTTCCAGTGGTGGGAATGCTGTTCCCTCATCTTCCAATGAGGAGTTTAGAAACCGACAGGTAATTAGCAGGAGCAGCTGTTCATATGAACAGGCCTATGTCCAGCTTTCCCCTCTTCAACTGCTATGCTCTGTGGAAACAGGGAAAAATGACAAATCAGTGCAGGCACAGTTTCATTTCATGTTCTTTTTCCTCTCCTCCATCATTTACAGTAGTTCCAACAGTACTGATGTGGTGGCAGGTACCACTTAAAGTTGAGACCTGCAAAAGAATGCGACCCTTGACATTTATGTCAATGGATTCAGAATTTATCATTTTTGTTACACTATATGGCAGCTAAGGTTTTTTTTGGATCTATTTCTTGAAATTCAGAATTCTAAAATTTCTGTTTGCAACGGTGGTTTTGTTCAAAACATACAAGTTAAAACAATCTGTTGCATAGACAGCTTCAAATAGAAGAAGATAAAAGTAATTTTTTTAGAGTTCTTTGGGGGGGTTTTCTGCTTTGGTGTCTTCTATGTCAACATTTTGTGCGGCGGGTGGGAAAGGAAAGAAATGCGCTAGAGGCTTCAGTATAAATTAAGACGTGCTTTCCAAATCATTAAAGGGAATTGTTAATATTCACAGACACTTCCAGGGGTCAGTTCAGCCTACCTAGGATCTGAATTGCCATCTGGCTATGCCAATCTCTGCTCATTCAATACATAGTGAACTTAGGGACTAGACTCCTAATGCTAAGATGCTGTTTCCAATTTTGTATTAATATTCTACTCAGATGTGGAAGATTGTACTTCCATTAGAATCATCTAATTCAGAGGGTGCTTTTTTTTTTTTTTTAATGTGAGCTGTTGCCTTGTCAAAAGGAGTTCTGCTGGTGATGTAGTAATTCAGATTGTAAAGTTATGCATCAATAATTGCATGTTGGGCTCCGTGAGAGGCAGGACTCTGCAGGGTTAAGAATCTCGTGAATGTGCAGAGATGTCCTTTGCCTTTGGGAGTTTTCCAGTGTGGGGAATTAGCAGAGAGTGATGGCAGAGAATTGGGGTAAAGGAAGGATTGTTCACCAGCAGCCAGCAGTACAGTTGTGAGGAGAACTGGTGATTCAGCCTTGTGTCTTTGACTGCTGGCCCCTGATTCACTCCAGCTGAGGTGTCAAGTTAGGAGCTAATCTCCTTCAGTTCACTCTGCAGTCAATGAAATCTCTTGAAGCGTTTCTGAAGGACAGGTTACTTAAGAGCTTGGAGTTAATGAGATAAATTGAACAGTTGGTGCCCCTTTAAGTTGCTGTCACTTCTGCCCATTGAAATCTCCAACGTGCATTTGGTATGGCAGCATGACAAATCCTAAGCAACAGTAATGACAACTTCAGTCTCTCCAACACCAGTTAGCCACTATAAAAGTGTTAGTAGTATATGTTGTATTTTTGGTTAGATATGCTATTTCTCTAGCTGGGAGAGGTGCTCCATGCAGAGCCCCGTCAATAGCTCTGGAAACCATACTCAGTGCTGTTAATTGGATCCTCTGCATTTTCTAAATTGAGGGAGAAATGCTGGAACTGAGAAAGGGGCTGGAGCACCTCTTTTCCCTATTCACTCTGCAGCACTTCTGCAGCTGCAACCATTGTTTTTCCAAGTAATTTCCAGGAACCCAGACAAAGGAGATTACATGATCACTACAGTGGCCTCTCTGAAGAGACAGAGTGATTAAATGTGTTGATTAGAAATTTGCTGCTCACCTCTGATAGCAGTGGCATGGATCAAAAAGTCACCTGCAGGTGAAAAAAAAAAAAAACAAAACAAAAACTGCCTTTTGAGAAGAACTCTGACTACATTTCCATCAAATACTTACAAGAGTATAGCGTAACTAACAAGCGAGTTGAGAAGTTTTCTAGGTAAATAATTTACTATATAAAAACCAGATGTATGAATTTAGATGTTCTTTGTCTATCCCATGCATGGATATTGGGGTGGCCACTGCCTACTCTGCTGCTCAAGTACATCAGCTGTCCTAGCCCTGAGCAAGTTTTTGACCTTCATCTCTTCTGTGTCACCTAGCAATATGGACACTGTCAAATTGTAAAGTACTTTATTTTTCCTCCCTTGAGAAGGAAAGTCTTTTTAAAAGTGCGTATTTATGGTTTTCTGCTGTCTACTGCAGGAAAAGGCTTATGTGTGACACAGAACTGAGATAAAGAACTCAGGATCCCTGTAGAACCTGCAGAACACAAGAATTAGATGCCCAACACAGGAGGGCTTCTCCCTTTTCAGCATATAATGGATGGTAGAGTAGAGACAACTGGTTGTTGCAGTCCAAAGCACAAAACTGTGTGTTTTCTCAGATTTGTAAAATCTAGAAACAGGTACATATTTTCAAAGGACTCATTGGCAAGAGTTGAAACTATTTGGGTTGCTTAGGTGTTGTGATCTGTTATGCTTGCAACTCTGTAAGCATCCAGTAATGCACAATTTCTTTTCTGATGTTTTGGGTGTTTCTCAAAATATGGAGACAAAATCTACAGTTGCATGGAATAGGAATGTTTTATATATAATGTACTCTTCTCCTTTTTCGTTCTTATTTGTCTTCTCTTGATTTTGGTCCTTGGACTCAAACTGAAAGGTATTGAGGCATTTCAAGTGTGTTTTCATGGTGGGGCTCCAGAATGATCCAGAGGGATGTGCAAGCTAACATATGACGCACATTAAATTTCCTCATATAATTTACAGGTTTTACAGAAAACCTGTGAAGAAACCAAGATTTCAAATCTGATTTTCCTGTGTCCCAGTGATTTAAGAGCAGAATTGGACATTTTAGTTAATTTTTTAGCTTATCAAGAATGTGAGAGCTAAACTAATTTGGGTTAGATTTTTTGGACATTCTGGATAACAATAGGATCTGAAATGTCATACTGGGATGTTTATCTCTCCAGAATATTGCACTTTTTTGGCCCTAGGAGGCCTCTGTCTCAAAGAAACTTTTCCATTCAGCTACCTGTGAATAAAAGATTCTTCTCTAGGTCAGCAGAACACACCATGAGCCTTTGAACAAGACCAGACTAAGTTTGGTCCCCTTGGCCACTGAATAATTGAGCAGACAGGAGATGTCACAAAAAGTGACAAAACAAAACTTTTGAGGCTGCTGTCATTTTTGTTACATTGCACAGGGAAACAGTGTTTTACTTGAAGAGTTTCATAGAGAAAAGAAAGGTACAGAATTTTTTATTTCTCCAAAGGCTCCTTAGAGACAATATTTTTTGCTTCCAAATTGCTGCCACACCTATAGGCTCAATCCCTCACCAGTGTGAGCCCACTGAAACTGGGGATGAAGCTGCCCTCCACGAGATAAACTCCATTTGTCATGGCAGGTCTGAGTGTGGCCTTTTGCACTCACTGTGTATGGCCTTAGGCTCTTCTGTCTTGAAAGGAGCTGTATTTCCATCTGAGGCATACAGAGACTTTTTCATCCCAGACAGAACTCAGCCCTCCTTGCTTTTGTGATGCCTTGACTTTTCCTGTTGCTCTGTGTCTGCACTCCTCACACTGCTTCCTAGTGCTTCACAGACAAGGCCAGGAAGAGCCATAGTTATGTATAATGCTGCCACTGGTTGCAAATGAGGCTCAAGAGCTTCACAAGTGTTTAGAAGGTGTGCCAGACCTAGAAGATCAGCGTGTGCAGCAACAACTTGATAAATACACAGGTGTATAAGAGTCAGAAGAGTATCGTGTCAGGATTCAGGAGCTCCCAATGTATGCAGCCTAACCATCTGACCAGTGTAACCAGTTATTTTGTTTTGAATTGTCATTCTTTTTCCTACTCATATTTTTAATCTATTTCCTTTCTATATTTTTCATTTTTTAAACAAGTGAGTAAAATGAGAGTAAATATTATTATAGTGTAGATAGGTGCCAAGAAGCTACATCTTTGAAATCACCACAATACTTTTTGGATTTTCATTTAAGATTGGGTTTCTGAGAACATGAGTGTTAAACATTTTTACTGTAGCTCTATTTCCTATTCTTGTCTTTTTTCAGTCTGTTGAACTGACTAGCCAAGTCCTCCTCTCTCTCTCTAGCTCTCTCTCTCTTTCTTCCTCTCTCTCCCTCCTCTTCTGGAATAAGCTCTCTCAAATGTATTTATTTCCTACAAAGCTAATGAAAATAAGGCTGCGGATAGAGGAGGGAAAGCTTGATTCTCACTGAGGGAAAAGCCTTAGCTGAGATTAAGAACACACTTTGACAGCAGAGATTCCAAACCAGGAGGAAGACTGGAAAAATTAACGCTTAGTAGTTCCCCCATTTGTTCACCTACATGCAGATTTCCTGACTATCTGCTCCTACAGAAAGGTAATATTATTTAAGTAAACAATTAAATTTAAAAAAAAAAAAGTATAAGTGTAAGAACTGTATGATAATTTTGGACCAAAAAAAATCCCACTTTTCACCTGGAAGACCAGTTTGACCTGGCTATTATCATAAACCAGTTCCAAACTAGGAGTTTTTGTAAGCATTTATTCTAGGGAAAATCATTGCACTTTCCTCAAAACTCCCTGGGGCCCAGGGGATGGAGAGAGGGACAGGCAATTTACTGGCACAGAAAAATACTATTGGAGCTGCATATGAAATTATTTCCTTATTTTCAAATAAATGGGGATTGGTGTCACTGACCTGGGAGTGCTGCAGAAGTGTCTCCCACAGGAGCTGAACCTGCAGTGGGGTGTGGCAGCTGTGGGAGCAGCACCCAGCAGTTCTGCACAGAGCTGTAGGACAGGAGCCCACTAAAAACTGCAGGTGAGGGATTTTTGGAGAGCCTTGAAAGGGGCAAACCTGTACATGCAACTTGAGCACAGCCCAGTGTGGTCCCATCTACAAAATATGTCCTTCTCAACCCATCCCCATCCAAACAAATTAGCTTTCCTCTGGGAGCTGCTGGGTCCTTTTGTATCCCAAACCTTTGCAGACAGCAGCTCTGCTGATCTGACCTGAGAACAAGATACCCTTCACTGCAGCAGGGCTGCCAGGATATTCCTGCCATCCACAGAGCTATCTATCCAATCCTTACTGGTAAATTGGAGCACAGATCACATGCTTTTTCAGGCTAATGATGATATAAGGGAATACGGTCCATGGGTTGCCACTGCAGCAGCTCCAGGCAAGAACAACCTCTGCTATTCAAGCAAGAGGGAGGAAGAAAGCTTCCAAAATTCACCTAGTCTTTGCCCATCACGAATGATCTTTCTCCTCCTGGCTTCAGGCTTCATTGTCAGTATCACAGCCAGGTGCTGCTGCCACTGAAACTTGGTAAACCAGGTGTAGCACAGCTCAGTTTTCACTTGCTTACCTCTGACTCACACAGGTATAGTCAAAGATGGGAAAATACCTGATGTTATTCTGAAAGCCTCTGTCCCTCAGCTGTCTGCCCAAGTGATGCAGCACCAGCCTGCCTGGCAGGGAATATGGCACAGCATTTTGTGACTTGTTGAAAGAGACAATATATCATGGATTTGAGTCTGCCTTGTGCTTTTGTTGGAGCAAACAGGAGTTTTGTCTCAAATTTTGTGGAGAGCAAAGTCAGGGCTGTGGTCGACAGAAAATCAACATTTTAAACAAAAAGGAGTAAAATCTGAAGGTGGATTTCTTTCTATCAAAGTTAAAAAGTACTTACTACTTGGAGGAAAAGTATTTGTCTGAATTATGACACTGAAAGTCACCTTTCAAAGAGCACTCTAAATAGATTTGTGTTTTCCTTTCAGAAGTTCACTGCTGAAAGTTAAGAAATCCCCAATAAACATTAAAATTTATTTACAAAGTTATAGGTGTGAACATGCCACATAAAATGAATATTTAATATACAAATGCTCTTGCTTAATATTTGTGCAATTGATTCATTTTCTTTTATTGTCCCTGTCATAATGATCATTGCTTACTTCACACTGAAATCTGTTTCTGATGGTTAGCTCTAAGCAGACACTTTTTTTGTGATTAACATCATTGGACATCTCATTACAAGCAATCAAAGATTTTGATCTTAAATACTTTTTGATAATTAATTCGTTGTTTTATTGAGTGGTTTTGGCTATGTGATAGATGTACGAGACAAATTCTGCATTGTATGACAACGCAAAAAACTTGGGCTAAATAACTTATCACAAAGAATATTTACCATTTGGAAAAAAACAGCTATATTTAGAGTAAAGTCTCTCTAACTAGATCTTCTGTAATGTGCAATTTAAGATTGACATGCCATCTAATCTATAACAGTGGATTACACCACTTTCCTTACTGCTGCATTCAAATATTGAGCCTAGTTTGAAGTATTGATTCAGCTGTCTTCAGCCACTAGAAATATGACAGTTTATACCAGCTATCTGGTTAGTAATGTCTCCATAAAGTGATACATTTAAAAAATACATGCTTAAAAATAATACTTTAATTTTTGCTTGCTTCTTAAAAAGACCATCATGGTTGTCATAAATGAAAATAAAATGCTCCAGTTCTGAAGGACAAGCTTTATAATTTTTTTTACTGTGCTAGATCAGTTCAGATGTACAGTCCTTGTGCAGCTGATACTCCTTTTACAACCGATCTAGTGGACATCCTCATTTTATTTTGATTTTTAAACAATTTTGCTCAAGGAAGGTTTGCATAATTGGACCTTTTGTTCCATCACTGTGCTGGTTCAGATCTGAGCTCTCACATCTGAAGAGGGAGGAAGAAAGCTTCCAAAATTCACCTAGTCTTTGGCCTGTTTAAAGGCTCCTGTGTGTCAAAGCAGAGGAGAGAAATACAACCATTAGGAATTATTTGTACAGTGACAACGAGATTCCAAGGCAAAAAAAAAAAAAAAAAAAAAAAAAAAATCCTGCTTTAATTTAGGTGAAGTGGAGGCCAAGCTGACCTTCTGACCCAAAGACACTCTGCCTGCCTGTGGCTCATTTCTTCTGTAGTTCTTCTGGCATCATGTCTTGCTTCAAGCTACCCTCTCTCCCACTTCATAGAAGATAACCCAGAGACTGAAGAGACTGAAGGACAGAGAAACCACCGAAGGCAAAATCTCCAGGGGGTGACACTATGCTAATACCAAATAAATTACAAAATTAAACCCAAACTTGTTATGGGTGGGTCACTGAACCAACCCTTTTAGGATGACTTCTTGATGCTGGAGGGAAAAGAATATGAATCAACAGGCAGGACAGAGACCCTGCTTCTGCTGAATGACTCATTCTGGGAGTGAACTGTCTTCATTAGCATAGTATCACCCATTTATTTTCCTCTGTGGAAGGAAGGGCTTCAGTTTCCTCTCTTCCTCACATGACCTTCTTCAAAGTTATTGTAGAAAACCACTTGGAGGTCCAGCACCAGCTCTGTTGCTTTCCTGATTTTCTCTTTTTTGTTTTTCAGTGTGACAGTGAATGCTATTTGAAACCAAAATCTTTGTAGGCTACTTACTCCCTGTCCTATTTAATTTCCTATATCACGACTACATTATGACATTCTAATCAGGTTCCCACATCACACCCATTGTTGCTGAAGTGACTTTTATTTATTGTTTCTTCCCTTCTCTCTTGTGCCCTCCTTCATAAGAAGGACGTTGGGGCTATCTGGGAAATGAAATGACTCACTCAGTGAGAAATCCATTTGTATCATACAGGAAGGGCAAAACAGATTTGCTCAGTTGCTTGCAGAATGTGAGGGCAAACCTTCTTGGTGGCTTTCCAGTTTCTTTCCCTGCGTTTTGAGCCTGGGAAACAAATAATTTTGAAATTGCTTTTTCTAACTTGGTTTGGGTGTTTTCTCTCACATCTGTCTCAGGGTTACTGACTAGAGAAGGAATAGAGGGAGAGAGAGGGAGGCAAGGGGTTGGTGATAGAAGCCTTGGACAGAATCTGGTGAGGTTATCCAGCATATCTTCCTTATTCCAAAGAGGGATCAACTGTTCTTTCCAGTGGAATTTGAACACGAGGTTTTTGTGAATTCTGTGGAGATGAATTTCTGGCCTGATTATTATCTAATCCCAACATGCAAGATTAAAATTGATAGTTCTAAAGCTGAGAAATACATACATGAGGAATGAAGCTTTTAGCTGTATTGATCAAACTACCAGTTTTATATGAGAATTAGTTGGTATTTAATCTATCTAGCAGCATATATCAAAATTACAACCTAAGGTTTTTAATACTTACAAAAAAAATTGGGAGGGGAGGCTTGGGGAGATATAAATCAATGGGATAAACTGTAATTAGCTTTTTTTCTGATAGATTATAATTCCTTTCCCAAACGAGAACTCAGCACAGTCACTATATATATTTAAATTGCATTAACTATCCTAAGAGCTGTAAAATACCTGGAGCATGGGAGATGTCTAATATAATAAAGAAAATAGTAAGTAACAATATATAACTAGAAGCTAGTGTTGAATTTTTATGGGTCATGTTGTTTATAGGCTTATAACTGTGCTCTTGGTTGGAGCACGCACTAAGGAATACCTAACTAAGAATCAAAGAGAATACTCTGCCAGAAGATTTGCATGAGTCCTTCTCTTTCATAAACTCTATGTATTAACCATGTTCAAATATGGTAGCCTGCTCATGAAATGTTAGATTTAAAAAAAAAATAGAAAACTATGTTAGATAAAAAAAAAAAAAAAACAAACTTTTGTCAAAATGCACTTTGTCTAAATAGCTTTCCACACCAAGCATAAAAGATTACAGGGAACTACTAAAATAAAATACAAAATTAAACAATTTAAAAATGTAACCTACGAACATTCCTGAAACATTGAATTTTAAAATTTCATTACTTTTCTGAACAAGTTGCAAGTTCTCAGAGCTGAGAATTGCAACAAAACCTGCATTTTACTAGCAAGTGAACTTGTGGCCAAAGAGAACAGAACCACAGACCTGGAGATTCAAGTTTTGAAGAAGCCTTTTGGCATTAATCAAGCTGACATTTTTAGGATGTTTTTTTCATACACTTTCTCCACACTAACATTTTCAAGGCTGTGTTCAATCACCTCCAGCACACATGCTCAGTAGTTTTATAACTGAAAGTTGACTTATCGAGTTGTCCCTCCTCTTCAGTGCCACTTTTATTTGGCTTCAGATCCTGAAATCCTCATTCTCCAGTTCAAAGTGACTTTGTCAGAGTACCTATATGTGACTTGGTCTTACACCTGAACCTGTCTGAGGTGCATTTAGCAGCAACTCTTTAAACCTTGGTACAGTCATAAAGCCTTCCAAGAAGATTGCAGTTAGCTCATCACCTTCTAATGGATGCCTTGTAGAGCCCCTGGAGCAAAGAAAACTCACGCACTGTTCTGAAATACACCTTGGGTTTGCTCTGCTTCTGGTCATCAAACGTTAACACCAAATGTTTGTAATTAGGCTGCCTATTGTAGAGACTCAGGAGTTCTTTGAATATAGAGCAGCAAATGGTTCTGAGATAATGGTAGGCATTATCCTCCATAGGAGAGATCCTATTTTCAGTGACATGCTATCTTAATTCTGCTTTACAGCTGCTTTGCAGGAAAAAAAAAATGCTGTTTCAGTCCAACTCTGAGCACTTGTTTCTTGGTCTGCATCATGGCAAAGTTTTCTTTAGCCCCACTGCTGTTTTCTTTTCTTATGACAATGCATCTATCAGGATTTTCAGGCTAATTTAGGGATCTGCCTGCTTACATGTTTATTATGAGTCTCAATCAAGCCATCAAGTCTTCTTCAAAAGTACAGAAAGCCTGGAAGTGCTTAGGATGTAATGAAAATAAGCAGCTTTATGACCATAAAGGAGGAGGGAAAGAGTGGGTGGCAGATGAGAATAAGCAAGGGGAAGTTTACATCTCTGTTCTTTCCGTATGGTCCAATAGACAGAATTTCAATTCCACAAAGACCTGAGTCAACTCTGTTGAATTCCCTGGCTACAGCAGACATCCTACATGACTTTAGAAGTTACTTAGCTTGTCTATGGCTCAGTTCCCCTTCCTGCTTACTTGCTTTTAGGCAGCACATTGCTGATAGCAAGATACTCATAATTAGAGTCAGGGTAATAGATAGGAGTTGCACAGATGATCTGAGAGTGGTGACTTACCTCAGGGCCATATGCCAAGTCCTGGCTAGTGCAGGAATAAAGCCAAGTCCTGTGTGGGTTGGTGGCTTCCTAGTGAGACTTTCTGCTTGCTGTGCTGTACAGATTGACAGGAGAAAGGGACTGCACTGGTTGGTGTGCTTCAGGATTGCATAGATTATGGACGGAGACCACCACAAACAATCAGTTTAAAATATTTCTTGTTGCTGCTATCACTTGGATCTTGATGCAGCAGTGGGTGAAGGTACTGAGTATAAACTTTGGATGAAGCATGATGGGCCGAAATATCTGACCTGAAAACTGACCTTGGTCTTGGAGGCTAATCCAGTTTGGTGCTCAGTGTGTTCATCTCCCCACCAGCTTCACCAGAATAGAACCAAGCTGTGTACCTTGAAGGATCAGCCTCCTTTAGTACGTTTTTTAGCCTTTGGCAATGCATTAATTAAATGAGGATAATGCTTACTTTCCCCTTGAGGATATTGTGAGACTTGTGTAGAGAGACGTTTTGAGCCCTTCTCATGAAAGACTCTGCACAGAGTAAATGCCAAGCATTATGCACCTCTTGAGAATCAAAAGGTCACCCACAGAAGACCAGGCTAAATTCCCATTGATTTTTATGAGAACTCTGGGTGGAGCCCACAAAAACAATCCCCAGGGCATGGACTGATCCTTCTGGCCTACCCAGTGCTGGGATCATGTAAGCTTTGATACTTTCTGGAATTAAATAATTCACTTCTTTCTTCATTTTATCAGCATTAATTTAGCCTATCTTGAAGAGAAGCAATAGGTCAGTTGGATGGGGGGTAAGAAAGCCACATGGAACAAGTGAGAAGGAATTAATTAGGTATGCTGCTGGCAATGTGCTGCTACCTTCTGTGGAAGCCACAATGCTTAGAGCTATGGAACTATCAGGGAATGAAAAATAAAATAAAAGGCTTTAGATTTATGATTTCTGCTCTCATGTGTTCTTGCCATCGTTCATATGGATTAGGAGTTGAGTTCAAACATTCCCTGTAGAAACAAGGGTTTGCTGACTTAGAACAAACAGCATTAGGAATACAGGTTAGGCAAACCCAGAGATATTCAGGTTCATCCTAAATTTCAGCTGGAGTTGGTCTGAAGTGCTATGTTTTTTTTTTAATTTTTTTTTTTTTTACTCTGGTGCAGCAATATTCATAGGATAAATCTATATTGGTCAGAGTTTTTCAATGCTGCTGTGGGGGAAAAATGTAAACTAGACATAACACTTGAATATTTTATAATTCTTCTTCCTTGTCTCTTTCTGTTTCTAACTTCTTCCAATATCTGTCCTTTCTACTGTTTCCAGGTTATTTCAGAATCACCCTGGGCAATGTTAATGTTGAGAAGTCCAGGTATACCAGAGTGGCAAATTCCTTCTATCTGAATAAGAAGAGGAAACTGATGTTTTGGTATCCAGCACAGTGGCAGTGCACAGAGGTCAAGAACCAAGGCATCTCCATACAAATTAGACAAAATTAGACATAAACATAGCTTGTGGCATAGAAACTGTAAAAGTTACATTCATCAAATGAGGGAAAATAAAATAATCAATCATAAGTTTAGTAGTAGGAGCAGGAAAAAACAAAAAAAGCAAAACAAAACCAATCAAACAAAAACAAACAAACAAACAAACAAAAATAGCCGAAAACAAATAAACAAACAAAAAAAAAAAATAAAAGGAAAAAAAAACACCAAAAAGGACAAACACAAATTTGGCTTCTGTCTCCTGGAAGTCAGGCTGATGTGCTTCCATGGAGGTTGGTAACTCCTCTGTTCAGAGTTTACAACTACCCCAGGGAACAGTAAGTTTCAATATATAGGAAAAGAGGACTGCTTTAGGACTGTCATGATGTGTCAGTCTATAGTAGCTGTGAAGATGATATTAGACAAACATCCACAAAGTACTAAATATTTATATTTCCTTTTGGATCAGGTGATCTTTTGGGATTCTTCACAGCTCTGATCACTAGCTTAAGAAACAACAGCACTGATTTGAGATCTGAACTTTGAAGCAGATGGAGAAGGAAATATTATGTACCTTGTAATATGTTTTTTCAGTTGGTCTGGAACACATGTCCAGACTTAAAATCATGTAAAAGCTGAAAAATGTGACTCTTAGCCTACTTCCACAGTTGAATTCTCTTCCTCGCTTGGGGCCAGTGCTGTCCCCAGGGCTGTTTGATTTGGTTCTGCTTGATCCTGAGTTCCAATTCCCTATTTTTCATAAATCCAAAAGACAGAGGAACAGATCATAATGAAGGCAAATCCCATGATCCAGGAAGCTAAAGGGCTAGAAGAGATCATGAATTGTAAAACCACCCTCCAGCTATCCCACTGGTGAAGTGACTTCTCCTTTCCACTTGTCACCTTCTTTTGCACCCATTCTGACCATGAATTTTGGGCTTGTACCAGCCTGTGTTGATACCAAGTCAGAAGGAAAATTTCTTTGTCTCCACATTAGGCAAAACATTCACTGGTGTCTTTAAACAAGGAGCCTCTTTCTACAGCATCTCTCCTCTGGAAAAAGCCTTCTGATTTCTGCTTTGGGGAATGCATTAATGATGCCGACAGGGAACTCTCTTGCAGGTTGTTTCTTGCAGCGTACGAGGATTTTACTCTATCAAAGGGTTTCTGGCTGTCTCTTAGGGCCCAGGCAGCATTGCTGCTCTAATTCCTGGGCCTGGATTTCATCTAGCTTTTTGCTACTTCTACCCTGGTGTGACTCCCCTGACCTGCAGAGGCTTTTCTCTGATTCATGCTAAAGTAGCGGCCCGTAGTTCACTCAGAAATCCAGAATTCACTCTTTCCAATCCTCTCCATTTCAGACACAATGGGCTGGTGCTGACCTTAGTTTCATCAATACCTGCCTGAAAAATAATTCTGTTTGTGTGCACCTGTTGAATGTGTTTAGGGACAAGCCACCTTGGAGCCTGTCTGTATGAAAGAGGACCAGATGTTACTACCAAGCAGCTCTGGTTGAGAAGGGTCATGCATAAATTTCCATGTGTGTTCTGCTTCCAATATCACTCCCTCAGATGCAAAATCTTTCCTCAGGGGTCTGTGTTTAAAAACTTGTTCTACAAAAGAAGGGTGAAAGGGTGATATTTGCATATCTGCAAAGGCACCAGGTTTTAGGTGAGAATCTTGATAGATCAAGGATGCCACTTTTAATAAATTCCTCTTTTGTACAAGACTGCTGAAACTTCTCTTATCTGACACAACAAAACCAAAATTTTCTAGCAATGCTGTTTGATGTGAGGAGTTCCATTCCAAGCACTTATTTGCTCAGAAGCTGATTGTGAGACCTGATGCCTAATCCCAAATTCAAAGTGCTGTCACACATATAAGGTTATTGGAACTCTGTGCCTCGGTTTCCCCAGTTATGAAAAGGAGAACAGCTACCTTTTTCCTACTCAAAATACATAGAGGATTGGGCAAATTACACAAAAGGAAACACCTGAATCCAAATGCTGTTGATAAGAGCTTATTTCCCATGTTGCTTCAAACTCTCAAAAGTAATTCAAAGTAGTAGTGGTATATGTGTGTGTGTGTGTGTGTGTGAAGAAGGGAAGTAGTAAGAGCATTTATGAAAAGATGAGCAGGCTTAAGGTAAATTTACCTGAAAAGCTTTCATCAGCATAAGGGGTGGCTTGAATTGAATGACAGAACTACGTGTGTGTTTATTTGCAGAAGTAAATGTAAAACATCTGTTTGGCCCGTGTACTTAAACCTCCTGGGAGCAGCTTTCAAGCTATATACCTCTGAGTCTATGCATTTTCTTTCTCCAGATTGGTAACTAAAGATAAAAAGAAATCAAAATATGCCTAAAACAATCTCATGTGCCAATCTGGATGTGGTGTTTCAGGCTTGTTCAGATTGTAAGACATATTTATGGTTTATTTTGTCACCAGCAATCTCCAGTAAAAACCCTGGCCTTTTATTGTACATTTGGTTCTTGTTATATCCTAGGTAATTAGAGAGCAGATCCAGGTATTGAACACACATTCCTTCACTAGCTATCTAAAATTAAAGGTAATCATAAAGACATTACGGGACACATCAAGATTTCCTTTATTACGACATTAATAAGACATTATGCATCGCACCCCATTTGATTAGCATATGGTGCCTCAGAGCAAATCAGTTAACACTGATGCATCTATTAAAGTGTCCAAGCAATATTCTGCATCTCCTAAGTGAGGCACAATAAATACTCTGCTTTGTGGCCACCCTCACCCAGCCTCTGCCAGCCTGACACAGCCCTAAATCTCCTGTGATGGGCTGGGTGTGCTGCAGACACAACACTAGGATGCCACCACAGGGCTTGGAGGGCCCTTGCCAGAGAGAGAGAAAGAATTTGAGGGCACATTTTAAGTCTTTGTAACACAGCTAAGCTAGTTTTAAGAGCAAGCTTGTTTTAAAGTGTGAGTTTAGTGAGGTAGGAGAGAGTAAGGCTTTCGTCCCTCTGAGACACTGCTGTTAAATTACCTGGTTCCACTGCATCCCAAAAGCCCTGTGAGCACAGTTCCCTCCAAAGTCAGGGTTGTAGTTCAGTGCCTTTCTCTGCAATTGTACAAGTGAACCAGTTTCAAAACATTCCTCCCATCCTTTGTTATGGAATTGTGGTAGAATCAGTAGTGCATGTATTGTCCTGATCCCTGCTGCAGTCAGTAAAGCCTGGAATAAATACATTAATTTTAGGGTTTGATAAATGTGAGTTTTGCCTTGTGACTCAGTGGTCAGGTTTCCATCTCATATTTGGACTCACTTCTCTTGCTCTCAGAGTATAATTCTTATTGCCTAATTCTGTCCTTTTACATTTTAAATTATGCCTTTATCTAGAATTTATTTCTCTCATCTGTAATTTGGAATTTCTATTATTAATCCTCTGCAATATCATAGACATGCAGGAAGTACTATGAAAAATTCAATATACTTTTAAATTTTTTTATTATTGTGGTAAAAAAAAGAAATACGAAGGCTACTCATCTTTGAGTTCAACATATTTAATTTTATTTAACACATTTAATGACATTTAAGACACAGACTAAAGATGTGTTTGGATTTGGGTTTTTTTTTTTTTGGTTTTTTTTTTTTTTTTTCAGAAATTCAACCGCAATTCACAGCCAATTCTGTTGGATTGTGTCACATAACTGTGAGATTAAAGCAAACAGTAAATATATTATCCCTTTTTCCTGGATGGGAAAACTGCATCACAGGATAAGTTACATGACACAACAGAGTAACAGTAATAGCCTGGATATTCAATACGTAGTCTTGTTTGCCCTAGATAAAGTCCCTGTGCATTTCTTTCTAGAGATTGTCTCTTACTGAGCAGCCTCTATTGTTCAGATATTCTGCCTGAAAGCCTTTGTCACTAACTCAGTATAGCAAAGTAGGAGCTAAATACTTGAAACATTTTCTCTCTTACTACAACTTTCAGGCACTTCAGGAACATAAAGGACCATTTTTTAAGTGTGGCACATCCTATTTCTTTAAAAGAACAAGTCAAAATCTCTGATGTGCTTTTGAACTTCAGCAAAATTCACACTGCACTTTCTTTGCTTGATGACTCTTACACTGTGACAAGTTGGGGGAAGGTTGCCTGAGGTCAGCTGAATCAGACAGGAGTAAGCAAAACTATTCCTTGTCTAGTCTGTAGAGAGTGGATCACCCCAAAAAGAGAAGTAACCATGTGTGGCCACTGGGCTCTTCTGTTATGAGCTGAAAACTGCCTGACTTCCTTAAAATCAGACCCTGTATTTTTTATTTTATTTTATTTTATTTTATTTTATTTTATTTTATTTTATTTAGAGCAATAATAGCCTTTTCTGCACTGCTAACATGGGAGATTTTTTTTTTCTATTTTTAGTTTTTAAAATAAAATCCCCATTGGCAAACAAGAAATATTATCTGGGAAAAGTTCAGTAAACTGTGAATGCTGCAAAGGCTGCAGATACCCAAGAGCTTAGAGGCCACAGTCAAATGGGAAGAAAGAGGAATGTGAGAGTGGAGAACAGAGGAAGGAAGAGCAGGTAGTCCAGTATGATGAGAACCATCTATTTCTCTTGATGTCCCTGCAGTTCTGTCTTCCACTGGTGTCTTTCAACTGTGGGGCTCCAAGTCATGCCACTCATGCACTCCTGAAATTATGGGCATTAGCAAAGGGTTTAGAGCAGAGGCAGCCTCGGGGTGTGGCACATGCTGTACATGCATTTTTCTTGAACCCACTCTAAAAATGCACATATTCAGACACACATACAGCAGGCCCATTCTGGGGTTTAACAAACGCCTTGGTTTTTTACAACATAAAGATCTTGTATAGCTTGAAGAAAGGTGGAAAAGAGAAAGTGTTCATTTTTTTTTTATTTTTTTTATTGGAAGCTGTAAACTCTAAGGTATTTATTCAAGAGACAAGAGCTTTTCCCAAGAGCTATTCCAGTTGCTTTTAGAGTTCTCTCTGTGTTTCTCTTAGTGTGGAAGAATTTTAATATTTGTTCCCTTCTTTTTACTTTTAAATATAATGTAAGTGGATCTGTGACAGTTTAAACTCTCTGCTTACATTTTCCCTGATTGAATGGGCTGCAGGAAGATAGGATAAAATTTAGAGGCATGGGTCATAGTTTTGATAAAACACATTTCAAGAATTGCTGCTACAGGAATGCTACAGCTGAGATTTTCACAGCTACTAAAATGTAATCTCAAATGTTTTTGCTTGCTTGGCCCAATAAGAAATTCATCAAAATGGGGTTAGATCCTAATTTTAAAAGCTAAAAAAGATGATTGTCAGAAGTGAGTACAAGCTGGTATGAGTTATTGCACCACACCACTCACACTACCATAACATCTTTAACATAAGATCAAGTGAGGCATTTCAGCTACCCAGTCCTCTCCACTGCTGCCACATCAGCCCTTGAAAAGCTGTGTATTAGTTCACACAGGCTCTTCAAAAATTTTATTCATCTGCAGTTCACAAACCTTCAGGTCTAAAGATGTTTGCAACGTGTTTGCACCTCTTAGTTTTTCCCTGATGGTGCCCTACACAACCAGCCCCATGAACAGCAGCACACGCACTGTGTGTCCATTTAAACATCCAGGGGCTCTTCTGATGAGGCTGTTTATATTGGTGTAACTTCTCCAGCTACAGAGGTTTCTATTTAGGCCACCAGGGTTGCCTAAAAATGCATGCTGAGGGTGGGCAGTAGTAGGTAAGCCTTTAGATGAAGGGTGGTTTAATGTACAGGATGTGAGCTTGAACCTCTAATTCTTTGCTCTGGCACTGATTTCTCTGAAACTCTGAGCAATTTGTTTTACCTTTGAATCCTCCTTTCTCTGAATCAGAGTGCTTACCTGCTTTGAGGTTTAATCAAGGAAACTGTGCAAGTGCCAGATACTGTATAAAAGCAAGAGGCAATTATTAAAAGTGGGCTTTGACTTTTTAAAGGTAGGATAACAGATGCTGAGTAATAAATCTCATTAACGATGATAGGGAAATTGTCTTACTTTTGAACTCTCATGGTGTTTGTTCCCTAACTTTTGTTACTGCTTAATACTTATTCTGGTTTCACTGTTTGTTTTCCAAAAGTGCTGAAAACAATTAGATGACACAATGAGCTATTATTTCCCTAGGGTGTCCTAGCACTTTCAGATCTGTGCTTATGTTTAGGAATTATTGAAGCATATTGTTTTGATATGGCTTTAAGCAACATGATTGGCTTTCAGATCTAACCAACACTGAGATTTGAAATCTGTTGAGCAAAGTTGCAGTGTTTTTAAACAGTGTTGAAGCTAGAAATTCATACCAGATATTTCACTGGCCTAATATTTGTGTGTGAATGCTTTTCTACTGACAAAAATTATTGACTTAATAGGCTCTGATTTTTCTCCCTCAATTTGGAATGGGAAAAACATGTCACTTGTTCGCTCATGATGGGAAATCTGCTTCCTGTCCACTTATATCAACAACTCTGAATGTGGAGCTGCAAATCCAGCCTGGACTTGATTGCTCTCAGAAGTGCTTCTGCAGTTAAGAAGCTGCAGTGTAGCACTTGGTTCCACATGAGGGGAATCAGATGGGCTTTAGGATTTACTTTGCTCTGCTAGTGAATGTGCCTCAATTCTGCAAGTTCAAAATGGTGATGCATTTAAAGTTAGCTGCTGCACTTGACTCACCCACTGTTCTTCTTGGATGATTTCTGTCTTGCAACAAGCAAATACACAGGAAATAAAGATCTAAGTTTGGGTGATTATTTGTCTTGGGACAATGGGTAAGGCATTCACATTGAGATTTAAAAAAGAAAATAAATCAGAATATAAAACTCTTGCTTGAGGAGGACACAAAAGCGTCAGCAACAAATTAAGCCTCGACCACAGTTTCCCTTTCCTACACAATTAGGAATTTCATAGAAACACCTCACAGCATGCTTGAAAGACAGAAGACAGATCTGTACAAGAGGGAAAGATCCTTACTCAGGGTCATGAGAAATACAAATCATCACAAATACTAAAAGGCAAGTGAAACAGAGGTTTGAGAGAATTAGGTTTTGTTAAAAAAAAAAAGAGATGTTGCTCTTGCAGACAGAAAACTGTGATAAATAGACATGCAGGTGGTGTACTTGTGTAGTCCTGGGCTTGTTGGAGATGCTGACCCACCCAGACATGGGCACATCCATCTATCAGGCAGCTCCTCTCCGAGAAGTGTCCTGTGCTGATTCCCTGACTCATATTGTAAAGAGAGAGGGAGACCGGCCTCGTGCTTAGGATTTTATGATGGAGCGTAAATCAGGTCTGCCTGTACTTGACCAAGGTTGAAACCCACAGTGCTGCATGGTAATTAGATTTTTAAAAGATTTTTTTTCCCTCTGGTTTATTTATATAGCAGTAATTACCTCCAGCACACAGTCGGAGTGACTGCTTGTCTTTCATGACCATACTTTTACCCTTTCATTTGACTGTCCTGTGCTTTTGTGGCTAATATAGAGCTTCATTCATTATCCCCGAGCCCCTTCCCCTGCCAGCCCTTGCACAGTGGCACAGCGGGGAGCACAAGGTTATTCTGTGGCAGCTTAAGTGGGAGTGGATGTGAAAAGCAGAGCAGAGATGTGTCCCTCAGCACTGAGAGGGCCAGACTGCTCCCACACCTTCCTCAGAGGCACAGCATTCCTAGGGGGAACAGGGCTAGCCTGGGGGCTGTGAGCCCTCACACCCCCTTCTTGCTGCTTCTGGTGATTCTCCCATCCCTGGATCTCTCTGGTGTAACTTACCAGTAGTACAGAAATGTTCCTTAATAAACATCTCATTTTCCAGCTCTCCTTATCACAGAATCATTAGGTTGGGAAGGACCTTTAGGATCCATCCAGTCCAACCAGCGCTGCCAAGCCCACTACTAATCCATGTCCCCAAGTGCCTCACCTGCACATCTTTCAAATCCCTGCAGGAATGGTGACACTACCGCTGGGCTGGGAAGCATGCTCCAGTGCTTGACAACATTTTCAATGAAGAATCTTTCCTAATATCAAATCTAAACTTCCCCTGGTGCACATATATCTCTCTTTGCCTCTCTTCTCCTTCCATCTCTTCCCACCCTCCTTTCCCATGAAGTATCTTTTGAACTTGTCCCTGGGTTTGGGATGGATTTGACAGCACATGTTTTACTGCAATTAAAAATAATTTGGTTCTTGCACTTCTCATCTTAATATGAGAGAAGGACCATCAATTAGCTTCCTGCAGAAAAAACAACCCCTCATTGTTTCAGCCTGGCTCCTGAAAGGACCTGTGGCCCCTGGAGAGAGGAGCCCAGGCTGGAGCAGGTTTGCAGGTGGGACTCATGATCCCATGGGGCACAAGCTGGAGCAGCCTTCTCCTGAAACTATGACCCCACTGGGAGTGTTTGTGAAGAGCTGCAACACACAGGCAGCAGTGGAGGACCAGTCCATGGACCCAGGGTGGAGCAGCTCATGCAGGACTGCCTCCTGTGGGAGGCACTCCACACTGGAGCTGGGGAGGGCAAGAGGAGTTCAATTCCTGTGGAGGAAGAAGAGGCAAAGACAGCTTGTGATCAACTGACCACAACCCCCATTTCCCATCCCCCTCTGCCACTGAGGCTGATCAAATCAGGACTGAAGTTGAGCCTAGGAGGGAGGGGTGGGTGAAAGGTGTTTTAAGATTTGGTTTAATTTCTCCTTATTACACTGATTTGATTTGTAATAAATTAAACTAATTTCCCTAAGCCAAATCTATTTTGCCTGAGATAGTAACTGGTGAGTGATGTCTCCCTGTCCTTATCTGGACCCCTGATCCTTTTGGGCTTTTTTTCTCTCCACTGTCCAGCTGAGGAGGGGAGCACAAGAGCTTTGGTGTGTGTTTGGTCCAGCCAGGGTCAATGCACTGTGGCCCAACTTCTGTTCTGGCTGCAGTTAGGGAAGGTGATTCTCATGTAAGTCAATTTTCCTGAAGGCATACAAGGAACTTAAAACCATATTTGCTCTGCTAGACCAGCTTGAGGTAGGAAGGACTGAGGTGGATGCCTGCTGCATATCTGTGTGGCCATGCTCAGCAGCACAGGCTGCAGAGGGACACAGTCTTCTCTCTGGAGGCTCCCTGGAGCTCTGGGTGTCCCCAGTTATTATTGCTTAATGTGTGACTGCGTGCTCCTGGACCAGCAGACACGTGGGGTTTCCAGGGGATGTCTTTATAGCAGTTGTCAGGAGGCTTGAGGCAGAACAGCTATGAAATGGAACATTTTCAGTATTCAAATGAGAGAGAAGGAGATTGCTTAGCTACATGAGGTGGTGATGCTGCCATCAGGCCAGTGCAGCCAGTCAAACAAATGCAACTCCCTTTACAGTGTGAAGAAAAATAGGTTTTAAAAGCATCACCAGCCTCCCCAAAAGCAAACAATGTTGGTGAGTCAATAAATGATGGAGTTCATAAAGTGCCATTTACTTCTCCCTCCGTCTGCAGCAGTAAATTCAGATCAGACTTTCAGTAGCTGTCTGGCCTCACAGGGGTCTTGATTTCTTTTTGAAAACCGTGGATGACAGTTACTTCTCTTCCCCAAGCTGTCAAGAAGGAGCTGAGATGACTGTCAGAGGTACAGTATATATGGTGTAAGCAGCATTTCTGTTTCCACCTCACATTTGTAAATGCAGCTGATAACACCTGAATTCAACTCATTTCTAATTATTTCAGTAACACTGAGTTGGCTTTCTCTTTCTGTGGAAATCTTCACTATTTACCAAGTTTCCTGACAAGATGTTGAGCAAACAGGATCTATCTGTAAATATTACACTAGTTTCTGGTAGAGGAGATCAGTGAGAAGGAGGAAAGTGCTGGTGGTTCACTTCTGGGGGCAGGAGGCTGAGAGTTCTGCTACAAGGTGTTGGTGTCAGCATCCAGGCCTTGGAGATCTTCAGGCATACTGACTAGCTGCCACCAGATCTTGGTTTAATGGGCTCAGCTGCCTCAAAACCATCACAGCAGCCCACCTGGATCTCTCCAGCCTTGGTAATTGTGTGTCTCTACAGCAGTTGGAGCTTGGGAGGAACCAGGTCTAGAACCACAGGGACACAGAAGAGTTTGGGTTTGAGGGGATTTAAAGATTGTCTCATCAAAACCCCCTGACAGGGGCAGGGACCCCTTCCACTAGATGAGGTTGCTCAGAGACCCATCCAACCTGGCCTTGAATATTTTCAGGGATGGGGCATCTATTCTCTGGGCATCATGTGCCAGTGCCTCACCACTCCCACAGAAAGAATATTTTTTGCTATCTTTCACATTAAAGCCATTCTCCCCTGTCCTGCCATTAAATGCCCATGCAAAAAATCCCTCTCCAGCTTCTTTGTAAATCCCCTTCAGGCTCTGAAAGGCCACATTAAAGTCACCTTAAAGCCTTCTGTTCTCTGTGCTAAGCAGCCCTGACTGTCTCAGACTCTCTCCATAGGAGAGCAGCTCCACCTGTCTGCTCATCTTTGTGGCCTTCTCTGAACTCACTCTGAGACGTCCATGCCCCTCCTATGCTGGGGACCCCAGAGCTGGGCACAGTGCTCTGGGTGGAGTCTCTCCAGAGCAGAATAGAGAGTTCCTTCTCTGTCTTACTTGGACCTCTCTCTTTCACACCCTTTCACACCCGCATGGTGCAGGAGAGACCAGCCTGACTTGAGCAGCAAAACACAACTCTTAACCATGACACCACGGTCAGATTATCTGTTGCATAGCTCTCAGCACACCACAGACCTATCCCAATGCTGCTTTCTGATAGTGATTAATGCAGAACTGGAGTTTTTTTTGGTTTATTTTGGCTTTCAAGGTACCAAAAGCTTACACAATTTGAATTCAAGGTGCTATTTTTCTACCCGCTATAAGACAGCGCCTCACATTACCATTCTTCTGCAAAAAGCCATTTTTAACAACTGCAGGTCAGGAGTCTGTTTTTCCTTCCCAGCTTCAGCCCACAGGGATTTTCATGATAACATTTAGCTTCAGAGCTGCATGCTCTATGGAGAAATGTGATTCAACAGCTGCCCTTCCTGAACTGTGTCCTTAAAGTAGAAGCAAACCTTTCATAAAGCCAGGGATGCAGGGGAACAGGTTTGTATGTGTGTGGATGGGTTTATGTGTATATATAGGGACCTATATGAAGAAAATTTTGCTCTGTTTCCTCAGATGACTTCTGATTTCCCAGTACTGTAGAAATCTTGGTCTCGGGTCATTTTTCTGCAGAGACAATCTGGAAGTGGGGAGGACAAGCAGTGATGCTTTGGTAGCTGGAAGCACTGGGTCAGGGTGTAGGTGAGGAGGGAGCAAAGCACATCCCATTCTACATGAGAGGGGAGGTCATTCCCACACCCTGGTAAACTTCCCTCTGTTTCTGTGTCAGGGTGTTACGTGGTCCCTGCCCTGGCAGGGCTACATTAGAGTGAAGGGACTGGGGATGGAAAGCAGTTGACTCCCACATATGCTGAAGGTAGTGTCCAAGCTGTGCAGCCAGGGTTGTTAGCCCATTTTCTTTGTCTCCCTGCCCTCACAGTCCGAATGAGATGCCTCTTTTGTTTGGTTGTTGTTTTTTAGTTTTCTTTGATTGTTTAGTTTCATTGTTTAGGGTTTTTTTGGGTTTTTTTTTCCCCTAGTCTCCTCCTTCCCATAGATTTGCCTTGTACATGCTGTTTTCTTAAAGCTAATTTAGCTGAGCATCCTGATCATCTTCCCTCTGCCCCCTTAGGGAGGAGTTGAACCTCTTCTGTTCTCACCCACAGACTCTATTTCCCGCCGTCATTTGGTGTGTGAGTGTGTTTTAGGGTTCATTTTAATTATCATTAGTGTCCTGAAATGACCTACACACGTAAGCTGCTTTGCATTCCCTAAAGCTGCTGTGGAGTAATGCCTGGCCGGCTCCTCTCGGGCTGGGTGGGGCTCTGTGATGGATCAGGGCTCAGCTCCTCACCTCCCTCTCTGCCCTTCACCCACCCGCCTGCACCCTGGGGAGCCCACACTCAGCCGCCTTCCCCTGTCACCCCACGGCTGATTGAAAACCTTGCTCCATGGATTAAGACACAAAAGTCCTAAGTGAATTAAATTGCTCAGCCTCAGCTCTTTCCTTCGATGAGAGATTTCGGAGAACAAAAGCCTCTGTAGGTTGTTTTTTTTCACATGGTTCAGCACAATTGGGGCATCTTGCTCTGAACAAAAGAGACGTGGAGCTGAACGGAAATTGCAGGGCTGGTTGTTGGACCCTGTCCTCCGCCCTCCCCTCCGTTCTCTGCACCAAGTGCAAAGGGCTGAGAAGATGTTCCTGTTGTACATGGTGTGAATCAGGTGGGAGTTTTTCCCCCTGCACCTTGGCCTGAATGTACTGAGGGTCCAGAACTGTCCTGGGCCCAAGTGTGTATTCCCTGATATTGTCACTTGAATTAAAGACGGATGATTTTCACATCATTCCTGCCCTGACAACATTAATCTGATGTGGCTTTCACAGCTTTAGTTGCAAATCCAATCACTTGATGGATGGGAATGTTTACCCACCCCAAATCTCAACTTTCCTGCCTTCCCCGCCTCCTAGCTAGTGTCAGCCAAGTCAGCAAGATCTCTGTCCATAAAATATACCAAGCAAGCTGCAACTTTGCAGTCTTACTGGGATTTATGGACAGGCTTAAATGATAGAGGATATTTTTTTTTTGTTTGTTTTTGTCCTTTTAGGCTTTTATAAACAAACGTTTTCCATGAGTAGCTTTGTTTTCCTAAGTTCCATGTCAGTCCAGCTCAGCTGATGCAGAGACCTTGCCCATCTTTCAGAGCCACCTAAATTGCAATGAGTATTGTGGCAAACTGAGAGATGAATTTCACTTTCTGGAGCATGGTTATTCATGCAAATAACCTTTAAGACTTAAATCTCCTTTTCTTTATCAAACCAAGAGAGAATTGGAATATGGAAGAATATTAAGACAGGAGTGGCAGCAAAATTGGAACAAAACAACAAAAAATTGTCCAAAAAAAAGCAACCAGAACTCACTCGCTGTTTTATCTAATAGGATTGTAGAGGGTTGAGAATTATTTATTTCACTATTGGCCTCCTCATGTAGTCACATGAGGAGGCCAATAGTGGACTATCTCAAATACATCCCTTCTCTGACCAAATCAAGCAATGCAATATGTGTTTGTGTTTGTATTTGGATGTCAGACCATGTCCTACCTTGTGTGACTTCACCGTGTGTGGGGCAGAAATACTGGGTGTGACTGCCACACAGAGCAATTAATCAAGGCCTTTTACACCTCTCTTAGTAGACAGAACAGGTCATTTTGTAAAGACTGGTCCCATTCTCTAACAATTAGAAGGACTTGGTGTCATCCTCTCTCTGCTATCTCACTGTAATCCATAAAGCATTGGTTTTACAATGCATTAGTATCCTTCTTTATAATCTCTCTCCGTTCCCCTCGCTGACTTTCCTTGAAAGGACAATGTCAAGATAAAAATCAAATATTTACTCTTGTGGGTGTAGACAAATCCTTTCTGTGTTACTTATAACACCTCAGATTATGAAATCGGACATGATTTCAATCCTCTAATTGACCTGTTGTCATTTAGGCTATTTACTTTAGTTCTTGTGGTGCTCAGAGCTTGGACAGTGGGTTCAAAGGAGCATGGGGGAAGAGAGATTTTATGTGTAACTTGGATGCCTTTAGTCCTTTTATGGCAGTAAAAACCTTTACATCAGGTGATACTGAGAGGAACAGGCTGACACTATCTGTGAGTAAGCACGGTGTACAATCACCTCCCTAAAAATGTTATTTTGCTTATTCTGGTCTCTCATTAAAGAAGTACAAAGCACAATTCGTGGAAATTTTTCGTGTAAGTGCTGTCCTGGAAAACCTGACTATTAAAGTTTTGTATTGACTCTCAATGTACACCATAGTGAGAGAAATGCAGTTTGGTAGTAAGGGTGTGAGTCGTATGCCCTGAAAGCTTCATTTGAGGGAGCAGTAAAGTCAACTGGAAGATCTCTGTTGATTTCAGCATTATCTTCCTGGCTTTGTATGTACTGACCTACGCTACCCAGGTAATTCTGATAATACAAGGGATGCCAGGGTGTCATTGTTAGAGACTCAGTCCCTCTGTAATAGATATGAAGGATGGCCTTATGTCAACGTGCTTCAAAGGCATGATACAGAAACTAACATTTTTCTACCTTCTGCAAAACAATTTCTCAGTAAACATATACCAGTCCCTTTGAGAGGTCTTGGCTATGGTTTAATACCAGATCATTTTTCGTTGTCTTGAAACTTAATCGCTTCTGCTGAAACTTTTTTGGTGAGGGACTGAGAAGGGCAGAGTGAAGGAGGGAAAAAAAAAGCCTTCAATCTTTCCTAAGGGCTGGGATGCAAGAGGCACTCTTCTATCTAAGAAAACCACCAAGTTTCGGCAGGCACTTTGGTTCTTGGTGCCCACTCACATCATTTTGTAGCATTCTCTGAAGACAGTGCTGTTGAATGATGAGCATGAATAGGTTCAACCTTTCTGAAATGTTCAAGAACACTCATGGGATGCTGTAACTTTTCCTTATGTTAAGACATTGCTGCTTGTTGGAGTGGACAGGTGGCTACATATTCATCCTTCACTCATACAGCAGTGACTGTTTTGGTCAACACAAAGGACAGATTGATGGTCACCCTGAGGTGACACAGTATGCTTGGGAGGACCAGGAATGCAGCTAAGGGTGCATCTTGCCTGTGTCAGGCAGAGATGAGACACTGGACTATAGGCCTACAGAGGAATTTGAGATAAAAAATACTCCTGGCCTGGAGCATGCCTTCTTCTGTGACCATACCCATGGGGTTTAGGCACAGTGTAGTGCCTAATCACAATATATTTCATTGACAGTACTGTTAAAAGGGCTGTTTCTACTGAGAGGTAGGCTGTGCTCTGCATATGACAGGGAGTAAGTTAATGACTGCCATTTCAATTGCTTGTAAGAGCTACTGGGAAGATTTTAGCATGCTCTCCTCTCTTCCTAGTGTCTTTCCTCAAAAACAGGAGGGTAACAAAAGTCAGATGTGACCATCACTGCCCATGGCAGTAAATCTGTGACGGAGACTTGATTACAGTCCATCTCTTCAAATTTGTCACCTGGTTCTCTAGTTAGCTGGCAGACAGAGTGGTATTAGCTGCAAGTGTGAGATCAGATGCTGTGGGTATTACTTGAATCTTTGCTTCTGCTCTGATTGATGGTCTTGATTGAGTCCATGATGTTGTCTGTTCCCATACCTCACCATTGGAGGATAAAGTCTGCTATTTGCATGGGGTTTTTTTCTAGAAAGCTTTTATATCCCGGTAACCAAACACATCAATCCATTAAAAATCTTGCTGCTGAGTGGTAGGAACCCAAGAAGCTTTTGAGGGAAGGTGTCTTTATTTGTCTGTCTTTTTAACCAGTCTCTTTCTCAAATCAAGTTCTTCCCCACCCAGCTGACTCCTTGGCAGTTGGGGTACCAAGCTGATGTACCAAAAGGGGAGCTTTCCAGGGGAGAGTCTCACAAGTACAAGGAAAACAAGTGGCTTTTATCAAACAAATTTGTGAAATAGAAAGCATCAATCAGTTTTAATACAGATGCTCAGGGAGGGTAAAGATAAGAGGAGAGAAAACAGTTAAAAATCACAATCAGTGTGTAGTGGGCACGGTCAGCTGAAGAGTTAAGTGACAGAGCCTTATTCACTCATATGAATTAATAATTGATTCAGTAACAAATCACTAATGTTGCAGTAGTCATGGTGAATAAGATAATAAATGTGTCCTGTCCAGGGAATGCAATGTTGTTAGAATTCAGCTGAAATTATTCATAAATGTGCTACTTTTCCTCATCTCCAACTACTGCTAGTTTAGCTTTTCTTTTTAATCTTCCTAAGCTGTCACATTAGATGGTGGAGCTAGTCACATTCTATATACAGTGGGATATTAAGGAGAACTGTGGAGACATTATGTCAAATTTCAATAGATAATAGACACAAATTAAGAAACAAAGTGCCTCCATACCTTTTTCTGCTCCTCGTCTAGCTTAATAAATAAATAAAATAGAAGCCCAAAGGCTATTTAATAGCTTTTGCATGTGACCCCTGCAGATTTTCTGCGCCCTACCTCTTTTTCTGCTTGTGGAAGGAGCTCCAAGGACTTTGGTAGCCCTTTAGTGAGATGTGCAGTGTCCTGCCTGAAGATGCTGCAGGGTATCTGGTATTTGATCTGCAGAGAGGATTCACAGCCCCTACATACCAGTCTGAAATGCCACCACAGGTCCTTATGTACTTGAACCACTATTCACAAAGGCAGCAGGGTGTCCTGGGTGAGAGGAAATGAGTGAGAGCTTGTAGTGATATTTGAAACAGGAGGAAAAAGGTATTAGGGATGGAGAATCACTCAGCCAGCAATTAAAGAGAAGGTGAGGCAGATGGAACAAGCTTGCAAAAGATGAGAAGTGCTTAAGAATGTCATAGCTAAGATGATGTGAACAACAAAATATCTCTAGTTTATCAGGGAAAATGACACAAAGGACTAATACTCGTGAAAGCAAGCCAGACAAAAAATGACAAATAAATATGCTTTTGGTTTTTTTTGTAATCAGTGAGTGTAATTGAACTTTGTCATAACTTCAAATGGGTGAATTTTTCATTGCTTGAAGTTTTCAAATCAACATTTGGATCCCTTCCTAGAGAAGATGCTTTAGCCAAGGGCAAGGTGTTCAGTAAGTGAGTGGAAATTGTGGTGCATCATGTTAACGAGGCGATATTAGAGAAGTCTGGCCTTAAACTCTTTGAACACAATCTTTAAATACATCTGGAAAATGAGAACAATATGAAACAAAAACCATCAGTGTAAAAATGAAGAATGCTGGAGAAATTATCAGTGTGTTCAAAGAGGGCAAATAATAAAGATGGGAAGCAGTTCAGAACTGAGGGCTAATGGTAAGCAGACTAGAAGTAAGGACAAGGTAATTTTCAGTACAAGAGAGGGATAAGTGGTAGAACATAAGAAATCTCCTTTTAAAAGTGAGGAAAACATGGGGAATTCACATGCCTACAATATTTAGGGCTAGTCTGAATTGCAGTGGACAGCTTTGTAGGAATGTAGGTCAAGAAGTCTTCAGTCCTGCTCTGCTCATACTCCTGGTACACAAAGAAGCACATCCCTCTGAGCCACACAGAAGACTAGGGCTGAGTCAGAGACCAGAGACAATGCCAGAGTACCCTTGGAATACTGAGTTGGGAAAGGGAGGGGAGCACAGAAGAAATCAGCGAGCTCTTTGGAGAGAGTGATCTCAGCTCTCCCTAGTTTGATATGCGTACTTTGTTCATCTATAGCAATTACATACAACCTCCTAAAACTTGCTGTAAATTCACCTTTTTGTGCTCTCCTCAGATTTTGACTTTAACCTCCTGTTAAGATGTACTCTTGGAGAGGAGACTCTTGCTGTAGCACAGCAACACAGCAACCCATTTCTGTCTGGAGATGCAGCAGCCAGGGCAGGTTTATCCACACAGCCTGTGATTCCCCAAGCTGGATGCCAGCCAAGATGACGTTGTCAGATCTCTTGTTTTCAAAAAAAAAAAAAAAAATTTGAAAAAACCCAACACTGCCATGGGGGCCACAGTGATCACACAACAAGAGGGCCTCCCACCTCTGTCTCCCCATCCTCATCTCCCTGGGTGCTACCAGGGAACAATAAAGCCCAGCAGAAAGGAGCATCACTCCTCCTGTAATCACACAGGATAAGACATGCTGTCTCTGCCTCCCCCCCAGGTTACCTAACCCCTCGTGGTGACAGGAGCTGTATGTGCCTCCCTGGGAATGATGTCAGAGCAAGGCACAGGGGGGCTGGGGTTGTGCCACATGGCAAGTCACATGCAGTGTAGCTGTCTTCACGTCCTCCTCCTCCTCTGAAAGGCTATGTGTTTACTCTGCAGCACACTACACCCCTGTACAAGGGAAATGCAGCTCGCTGGGATGCTGGGGCTCGGGGAGCAGGGTTCACACGTGTGTGTGCACGTGTCTGTGCAGGGTGAGCATGTCTCTGTGTGTGCAGAGACAGGGATCTCCTCCTCCACCACTGCTTTACTACCAGATTAGGGACATGCTCTCCCCTTGGGGCTATGAGGTCCCTTTAAGTGAAGCCTGAGCTCTTCTCCACGCAGCAAGAGGGACAAAAAACGTGAGAATGGGGCTGGAGGGAAGGGGAGAGGACTGGAGTCCTTGGCTGGCTGTTTGCCCTGTCCGCTTGTCCTCCCTCCACTTCTGCATTCCCTTTTCCTCCTGCCACCCAGCCCTCCCCCTCCCTCCATACACATACACTCCTTTTATTCTCAGTAAGTTATTAAAAATGTAGACATCACTGGCTCCCAGGGTCAATATGTTGTTTTTAAATTTAAACATGAATTTCCATTTCATTGAGCCTTCAGGCCTAATGAGATGTGCTTTGACAGGAGCAGCTAGCTGGAAAAGGCATGATTGAGGGGCGAGCCAATAATATTAACTCACAGCAGAGTGTGCACACACAGCGCTGGAGCCACGAGCCTTGATTCGCTCCTATCCAGGGCTCCGGATACAGCAGGCAAGGATTTCTGCTGCAGGCCCTGCAGTGAAATGTCAAATGCATTTAACCATCTGTGAGCTCTGCCTGCTCATGCTGGCCCAAGTTGGACAGCCTGAATGGAGTTTCTTTCAGCTGGGATGACAGACGGGGCCAGGAGGGCTCTGGAAGTTGGGATTGTCACTTTAGAGGGCATCAGCTAAAACAAAGGGAAGAGCATAAACCTGTGGAGAAGGCACTGGGATGGGACTCAGAAGATGTAGACTTCCACTGGCCTGGTGTGTGACCTGGGCAGATCACTCTGTGTTATAAGGAGGATCAGGAAAGAGTGTTCACACATCCTGGTGTTGGAGGTCTCTCCTTTCCCTGAACAGGTAGTGGAAAGTGCCTCATTCTCCCTGAGGAAAGCTACCAGCACACAAACCTGGTGGTGATATTTCCTATAAAGAACATGATTTTTCCAACCCAGTCTGTATAAAGCACATGTGGGAGTCTCTGTCAGGATTGCTCTCTGGGAAGAGACAGCAACCCTAACTCCATTTCTGTAGGGAAAACCTCCTCTCAGTTGGGAGGTGGCCCACCCTACCAGAGTGTTCTGAGTGCTAAGGGACTGTAAAGTCCTCAGCCTGGCTCTGTCACCAAATAAATTTGTCATTGGAAGTGACATTTTCCCATGTTTCTGAAAGATGGCTCATTTCAGAGTCTTTTCACTTGTTACAGACAGAATCTCTTACCCAGCTCCAAGACCCATGTTTTGTTATTCTTAAGGTGTGTAAGACCACAGAGGTGTCAGAACAGCAAGGCAGTGAGAATTCACATAACAAAAGATAGGTTGGTCTGATTTTTCCAGCTTTCTATCAGAAAAGATATCAGTTGGAAAGACTGAGCAATGGACCTCAAAAATGAAGAGAATTATTTGTGAGTTGTCTCCAAGTTAGGATTAGCACAAATGTTTTATCAGAGCTGTGTTTGGGAGAAATTAGATATTTGACCTTTAGATTTTATGAAAAGATTTGTTTTTTCCCCTCTGAAAATAGTGACTTAGCATTGATAAAATAAAAGGGGAAGTAGAGAAGAACATCAGGTTTTGGAAAAAATAAATAATTTTGATTTTCAATGCCAAATTGATGCTTCCCATAGACTCAATCCAATTAAAATGCTATTTTTTTCAATCTTTCTATTTCTCTCTCTGGGCATATAGAAAAATCCATTTCCCAGACCTAAACCAGACTCCTGGTGATTTCAAATCACTTAGGAGGTTTCTGGCAGGTATGATTTGTAGGCCTTGGTTTTGTTGATCCAGATTTAAAAACAGGAAGAATCTTTCTCATGGTACTTTACTGGGTTTGCTCCTGCTGAAGCCACAGCAGCAGATGCTGATCTGTGTGTGTGTGTGTGTGTGTGTGTGTGTGTTTACAAGATGCGAAGGAAAAATGCAGCATGATATTAAATGAAAAGTGAATCAGAGTAATAATTAATAATGAAGGCTGCTGAATATTCTGAATCTTTGAAAAGGGCTGCTTTCTTCCCCCCTGAATCCAGTGAGCACTCACTCGTATGAATAACATTACATGCATGAGTAATCCTTTTGAACTCAATGAAACCCAAGTTAAGTATGTGCAGGAGACCCATGCAGGATGGGGACCAGGAGCTTTAGCCCTGAGCTGAGGGAAGCTGTACCACTATGTTTGTACTGTTGCTTAATTGCAAAGCAGATGTAAATAGTAGGTCTCCCCAGTTCTGTTCTGTTTGGGCTTGGCTGGAAGAGATTCCCTCTTGGTGCCTAAACCTTTCTGGACTCATGCATTTGTGGCCTTTAAAATGTGATATTTAGCTTTCAGAAAGCAAATAACAACCATTGTGCACTTTTTTGCACCTTTCTCCTGAGGGCCTTCCAAAGCACTTTTGACAACATTAACTGTTGAGACCTGACAACTCCTCTGTTGAGGGACAGCATTTCAGATTTGCTGTTTCTCCTTCTCCCCCTCTCTGAGAATGCATATATTTTTCACTTACATAATGATATTTGGATCTACCATAAAGCTTCTCCTGCTAAAAAGCATGTTAGTATAAGAAGCTGAGTTTCTATTTCACATCTTTTATAGGAATAAATTTCTAACCTCGACACCCTTAAAATTTAGGAAAAAATATGATTTAGAAAAATCTTCCATTTTGTGGGAAGCAGTTCAATATGTCTCAACATTTGGGTTTGAGAGTTCTGGGTGCTCAATTCTGATTTTATAGAGAACTAGATAGATAAAGGTGAAGTCTAATTTAGAGCATTGTGCCCAGTATCATATAAATCATCAGTGTTAAGAGCAAGAATAAGAAACCCAGAGTACCAAATCCCTTGCTTTATGTCCTGGCTGACACTTGTAGTAGGAGAGACATGAACTGCAGCAGCTGAGATGGTGTGAGGATTTGCTGCCTTAACATACAGAACATTTTCTATAAGCTGAGTTTCATGAGTCAGCATTTCAGAGAGCAATAACTTACAGTAATAAACAGGGAAAGAACACCAAGTTTGTGTGGGTAAATTTGGTTCTAAAATGAGTGATGTACTTCGTGGTAATCAGGCGCAGTTGTGATTTGAACCCCTTAAAGCCTGTGAAATATGTTCTCTGTTGGATGATTCCAGCTTTTTTTTTCTTTTCTGCCCCATCTTTTATTTTCAGGGGTGTTTTGTTTTGTTTTGTTTTTCTTTCTTTCTTCCTCCCCTTTTCTTTAGCTTTAGCTGTCTTTAAGGACAGATACCTCAGTGGGATATTGTGCATTGCCACTACAGAAAAAGAGAATAAAGAGTGAGGCATGGAGAGGAAGAGCACAAATTTTCCCATTCACTATTGATTTTTGTGATTTGCAGAGGGAAGCTGCTGTGGCTTCTATATGAAGGCTGTAGGTGGTGAAGATGGGGAAAATGGGGAAGCAGATTCAAGAACAGTGCTTCCATGTAAATTTTTATCCATCCCTGTCTTTCTGCTTGGTGGAATCTTGGAGCAGATTCAGGCTTTTCATGTTCACAGAGAATTGGAAGCTTAGATCTCTGACCTTTTTAAAATCCATTTTGAGTCTCATCTTTCAGAGATTTAAACAAAAGATTTTGACCCAGAGGGCCATTGGTTTACACTTTCTGATAGAAGGGATAAGAAAGACTAAGAGGAAGGAGGGGAGAAGCAGAGATTATCTGAAGCAAGACCTGCTGATTTAGGTGGTAATTTTGCAAGTAGGAGAAGGAGACAGAAACCTGTGAAAGGTGAAAGCTGCTGCTTTAAACCTGTAGCAGGAAATGTGGCAAGAACCATTGGGGCACAGACAGAGTCACTGTTGGAATAAAAGTGTGTTCCCTACCATAGTCAGGCTCAGTGTTAGAGGAAAAGGACATTCTTGGTTCTTTACTGCCATCATAATCATCTGCTTTTATTGCTTTTATACTTAGACCCTGAAGAAATGTCTCAAATAGCAGAATTTCAGAGACAGAGAAGGTGACGGATCCAAGCATTGGGCATGGTGGGAGAGACTTCTCACTATCCTAGCTTGAAATCTTCATTTTTGGTGCTGATTTTTTTTTTTCCCCTTGGAGTCCTTTCCATTTGAAAATTAGTAGTAGCTACGAAAAGATATCCATCCCAAGCCTTCTTTCTTTTCCTTCTCCCTCATTTTTCTAATACTTCTGTTTCTGTCTGGAACAGATTTTTTGTGTGTTTTGGATAGGATCAAATTCTTCATACCTCTTCTTTTTCCCACTGACCCACCCAAATACTCACCCACTCAAAGAACTGGAAATGGAAATGTGCTAGTGAATATTTCTCCATATTTAGGAATGTTGGGAGTGGATGTGTCCTTTCCCTAATTACTCTAGGAGGACTTTTGTGGTACAGAAGTGTGCTACCACTGGAGTTTCATCTCTGTTCCTCATCTTCAGAAGTAAACATCAGTGGGTGTGGAGAGAGGAGGCATCTGACACACCAGACACATAAGAGGGAGGAAGGATTTGCTCCCTGTTGAGAGAGGGGCTCAGCCCAGACTTCAGAAAAGACTAGAGAAAAGCACTGCCCCCTCTCACTCCTGCCTGCCCAGCTGCAGGAGGCTGTACAGATGCAAGGACATTCAGTAAACAGACTGGCTCCAGCTGAGGAGTGTTCTGTTGGGGAGAATGGATTGAAACAAACCTTCATTTTCCCTGGATTTGAGCTATGTTTTTAGTCTTGTTTCCAAAGGAAACAGAGCCTTTTCATTCACACGACCCACCCACATCTGCTCACCTCATCAGTGGGTTTAAACCACATCTAAAATATCCTGAAACTCTTGATGGTAATTGTGGTTGCAGTGGTGGCCTAAAAACTGGCAGAGGAAAGAGTTGCCAAAGCATTTCCCTTCTGAGGGGGTGGCAGCCAGAGTCTATCCTGGGCAGCAGCTCCAGTCTGCACTCAGGCAGCCGCTGGTGCAGCTGGGATGTGTCACACCCAGCACGAGCCACAGAGCTCACAGGCTTTTGGACAAAGTGGAACTTATGGAGGAGGCTGGCTTAGAGAGATGGGAGAGCACAGGAGGCCTGAGATACAAATCTGTAGCAAGCCAAGCTTCATTAGCTTGGCTTCATACTTTGAGGAAGCAATTATTATTTCCAAAGCTTCCTCAGTGTAGGGAGGATGCGCCGCTTAGCTTAGAAAAATGCCATGTCCTTGAGAAATACCTGTATCATTGAGAGAGCCAGGGCATGTACAGTCAGTCCTGAGACAAAGAGAGGAGAAGCACCTTTGGGATAGCTTGGAGTGGAGACATTAAGGTGTAAGTAAGATGTGGAAGCTTTTCTGTTGAAAAGAAGAAATCCTCCCCACCCCATGCAATAGGCAAGATGTTGAACCAATTGTTTTAGGACACTGTGAAGATCAAGAGGTACTCCTGGAGTGGAAGGTTTGCATAATTTAATAGAAGCACTAGGGAAATTTGGTTTAGGAAAATTTCAGAGAAGGCACCTATGGTGACTCTCAAATATGGTTACTGATGTAACCCATTTCTGAGAAATTTCCATAATTGCTGATTTCCTGAGAATAAGAGGCTCTGACTGAGGGGGATTGACTTGTATTCTTTCTATTTCTTCATCCACAAATGTCTCCTAATTACTGTCTGAAATAGGTGCTGGACTTGAAAAGTCATTAGCTGGGTCTAGCACTACAATATTTATTATTTCATCCTCTTTTGAAGGATTGAAGTTTGAAACAGAATTCATTGGGAAGGAGCCATGGATGGATTGACAAAGCTGCTGTGGGATAAGAAACTGGTAATTGTGGCAGATTTATGATGACCTTCATAAACGGGCATTGGAACCTTCAATTCAAGGAGGAAGCCATTAACCCTTTTGCAGATATTAAAAATAATGTCATGGGGTACTTTAAGTATGCCAAATTTTTCCTCCTGATGACACACTTTCCTTTGGGTCTGATTTGAAAAGCTGTGCATTCTCCCAGGGGCTAAGCTTCAAATAATAGCAAAGTGTGCAGGGAAAGAAGCTACTTTCACACTTCATAAAAGCAGGACAACTTTCCACCAGGGAGCCAGCAAGCAGTGTCCCTGTGGGACCTGTAAAGGTGTGTTTAAAACAAAAGTTGGACAGGTTAAGAGAACACTGCAGTGATTAACAGGGGGGCAAGTGTTCCCTGTGTATAATAATCTGATTATTGCAGCAGTGACATCAATTCTTTCACTGTTTTAGTCTGTCTGGGGTTCCACCCAGTTATTTCTTTGTGAAAACAAGAAAAATATCGTAATACAATTTTCTCACATTATAAAATGCTTCAGTACTCTAAAGTTATCTGAAATATTAATGTTTTGGGAAAATGTGAAGCATTTTGCTTAAGAAAGGCAACTGGATGACAACAGTAGCAGAATTCTGTAGGATTTGGTGGCAGTTGTAGTGGCTAAGATTTTGGGGGGACAGTGAAAATTGTTACTTCCTCAGCATGTGAGTGAGGCCCTAGAGGAAGTGAGAGTTGAAAGGACTCTTGTTTTCTCTTTAAAGAAATACATGTTGAACTTCTGGGGGAAAAAAACCCACTTTTTCTGAGTTTAGAGTGTCCTATGTCAGTGTTGTGGCTAAATAAACTTTTGTTTTATAATTCAGTACAAAATTATTTTAATGAAAGCTCAGTGGGAGGAGCTTATAACTTGCTGCACAGTGATGAGGAATTACCAAGTAATTGATCAGAAATATCTTGAGAGGCTTTGCATCACTAACAGAAAAGGCACCAACACTTTTGTCATCTCTGTGCAGAGTGGTGGTCACAATTCCCTATAAGCTTTGAACTGATGCCTCTATTCAAGTCCATGGTCCCAGCCCACAGCTTTTCCAAGCACCATGTGAAGTCAAGATGACTTTTATTCCTGTGGTGCTGCATACTTCATCCTTTCCTTCAGAACACAATACTGGTGTGAAAAGTGCAGATATTTCCTGGAAAAGATAAAGGATAATAAAACCCGTTGTAGGCAGCATTGATTGAATGACCTTATATGAACAGGTTTTTTTCTTTTCCTTGTTTCCAGAATAAATATACCTGTTATGAGGTCTGATAGGAAGAATAGACTCTGGCTCCTCTCCATTGCTCCTCTGAGCAAAAGCATCACTTTAATGAACCTAGTGCTCAGCATCCAGGGGACAAAAAGTGCACTCTGCCCTTGCAGGCAGGTGCAGGAGAGATGATTTTCCCCATTAGTGTTTTGGAGTATGGATAACTGCTTTTCCCCAGGATGGCTGATCAGTCAGTAGGATATCTCTTTTTCCACAGCCTCCCGCAGAGGTGGTGGGCGAAAAGGAGAGAACAGCAGAGAATAAGCCTCTTCCAGCTTCTTTTCTCTCCCTTGGTCCTTTAATGTAGCCGCTGGGACTCGTGCACAGGGACAGTGAAAGGCCCAGGCACAGAGGGGACTGTCCAGAGCTGCCCCAGAGCACGTCAGAGGGGCCATACAAACACAGAGAGTCCGTGGTGAGCAGGGTGTTCCAGCAACACTGTGCTGCTGGGGCAGAGCAGGTCTTTCCAACAGCTCTTCCTCTGGTGTGTAAATGAAAATAGAGCTGGTAGAGTGGGACACTGGAGTCTGAAAGAGGAACATATCATGAACACAAAATGAAAGCGAATGACAGTTACTTTTATCTATTTGTCTTCATTTCAGTTCATTCTCCCTTCACCCATTCCCACCCGCCTCTCGTCCTTTTTTATTGGGTGAATAGCAGTTTTTGAACAATCTGATAGTAGTTGCTAGCTCAGCTCCTTTGCTTTTGAGCTGTATTTATTACTCATTTCCTGATTTCTTACAAAAGAGTTCTGCTGCCTTTGAGATTTACAGAGGGGTCTCTTTTCTGCAAGGAAAGGAAGAAGAAACACAGGGAAGACTTTGCTCAAATCTGGCAGTGGAAAGAGCTTCCCCTCACCTTGTTGCTCTGACTGACCTTTTTTTCCAACACTCATGCAAATTAAAATCAGTCTTTTTCTATCCATTCCCTTCTCGCTCTGTATATCAGCTTCACGTTGCAGATAATCATTATCAAGAAAATCCTCCTGGAGTGCACTTGTTGGTAGGGATCTGGAAAGTGTGCCTCTGTTCAGCTGCAAGGCAGGGCCAGATGTATCTAATTGATGCATAATTATAACCTATTTGGTCTTCCAAACTGCTGCTGCTGCTGAAGCTTATCTAACCTTAAGAAGGACTGGCTTCAGCTACTGCAGCTGCCACCTCAGGAATGCCTCGCCCAGACCCACAGTCTCTCTGGCTCGGGCTAATAGACATTAACCCTATGGCTCTGTGTTTTCTTTCCAGTTCCTGACACATCTGTTTTTGACAGCTGGCCTGCCCTGAGAGGACCTGGATGTACCCATCAGTGGAGGGAGCCCTGGGTACACAGTGGGTTCTCCTCTGGCTCTTGCAGTGTGGAGGCTTTTCACCACCACCACATAAATGCAGTTCCCTAATGGGAGTTTTGGGGACTGCAGCTGGGGAGAACAGCAGTGGAAATGCATGGGAACTTCTGTTCTAAAAAGCTGTGTGAACTCAGGATGCAAGGCCATGGTGGTAGCCGGGCAGAAACATTCGGGCCCCGGGAGGCACCTTCCAGACCCTCCTGATCAGTGGGAAATTCAACCTAACTCCGGAAATAAACCTTCTCCTTGTCCTGTGGCACTTGTTTATGAATGTGTTTGAGCCCCTACATCATCCACATGTGAGCCAAGGAGGAGTAGGGGAAGGCATGGAAACACAGGACATTGGTTTACCTTTTACCCTGCCCCCTCTAATGTGTTTGATTTACCTCCAAAAAATTTTCTGCAAAGGGAAGATCTGCCCGTTTATGTGCAAAATTGCCGAATTCTAAGGATGGTAAATAGCTTAATATTATCACATAGTGACTGAGATATGAAAGAACCCGGGTGACTTGACTTCTCAAACTCTTTATGATTTTCACCCTGTTCTCCCTGCAAAGTGGTTGTGCACTAAAGTGCATGGGAACTGCTGCACTTTATACTCCCTGAACACAGCTTTTAAATTTGGGCTGGTAGACCTTTCTCTTGAGTACCTGCAATTTACAGTCCCTCCTCTCCACATTTAATTGTGTTTGTAAATAATCAGTATATCTTTGGGTGGAAAAATAAAAGTGCAAAGGATCTGTTAAGGGCTAGATTTGTAAACTAAATCTTTCCTCTACTAAAAAGAGATAAAGGGGAGGAGCCCTTTGGTAGTTTATTTCCTGCACAATTAAAAAGCTCTCATACTGCTGTAAATAAAACTCCAGTAACTGTAGTCAGCTGGCACCATGTGGAAATCACTGATTTTCAGGCTGAACAAAACTGTCCTTTTGTACACCTCTGCCATTTGTTGGCACTGAGCCGAAACAGTTTGAGTGTGTGTGGAGAGGCAGCTGGCTGTTTGCTCTGTGCCTTGCCTGTGTAGCACCCAACACAGAGATTTTCTGACTCAAAAAGAATATTTTGAGGACGTTGCATTGGTGAAAATACATAATTATGTGTTGGGTGGTAGGTCATTACTGTGCTGACTGCATTTGTTCCTTAAGCAGCCAGAGAGAAGCCAGTATATCCCAATAGCTAAGAAAGGATTTGCACGCCTGGCTGAGGATCTCAGTGCTTTATCTGCTCTAGTGAACCAAGCCTGCAGCTCCCTAAAATGAAGAGAAATGCAGTCACTCAGGACCTTTTCCTTTGTCACTGAATTGCACAGTCCTGGACCAGGAGGGTATTTAAGTGGAGAAGGGAGGAACAGAGCCTAGGTGTGGTTTTTCCCTAAGATGGCTTGTTCATTAATTTCTATTCCTAACATTAGATCACATTTTCTTTTTGGGTTGATTGTTTTGTTTTGTTTTGTTTTTTGAACGGGGTGGTTTTTGTTTTGTTTTGTTTTGTTTTTTTCCGGTGACAGAGAGGAAGAAAAATATCCATGACTGGTGTAAGACCAGGATAAGCTTATTTTCATGTGAAGTTTGAGAGCATCATTTCCTGTCAGCTGAATATCTTGATGGAGGAAGCAGCCCCCAGGACACCTTCCCCTGCCCCATGGGCTATGGAGAGATCCTTACACAGTATCAGTAGCAGGTCTGCAGTACATACAGTAGAAAATGGCTTTATCCTATTTTCTCCATATTAGTATCTTCTCACCAGTAGGATGTGCACAAATTGAAGGAAGTTCAGACAAGAGCCACAAAAAATGATGAAGGGCCTGTGAGGTGTTGACTTATGAGGAGAGATTAAAAAGAGCCAAATATGTGTAGCTTGGCTAAGGGATGACTGGGGGTTGGGAGAAGGAAGGGAATATGATATTTATCTCCATGTACATACAAGGATGTAAATTCCAAGGCAGGAGATGAATTGCTTATGATAGTACAAAGGAAGATTTATTAGCAGTTGTAGTAGGAAATTAAGCAAAGGAAATTTTCAGCTGAATATCAGGAGAATTTTGTTAAGGGTACGATAACAATGATAAATATTTATATATCATTTCAATAGTGAGAAGGGGAGAATGGTGGTACAATGATTCCTGCATCCAGTGTTTCAAGGCAATAGGGAAGGATCACTTTCCACCCTGTACTGCTATTTGATAAAAGGCTTAGTGCAGAAAGGAAAGCTTTCCCTCCAATATGTGAAGCCAAGATGGCTAAAATCCTTGTCAAACCATAAATGGATTTGGTTCTCTTGCAGTAGTAACTTGGAGAGACCTTGACCACTTTGTCTGGTCAAGTAAGCCAGTTGCTGGTCAGCTAATGCTGGTATTTCTAAAGACAAACAGGCTGGTTGAACATTTTCCTGGGCAGCTCAAGAAGAAGGCGTGGCTGTCTTCTCATGACAGGGGCTTATATTCAGAAAAACATTGGAAACCTTACCATTTACTTAGTAAATAGTCTCTGCCTTCCAGCCTGTGATCAATTCATTTCACAGCTCTGTATTAATGCTTTCTGAACTTAACAGGAATTTTCCAGCACCAGCCCAAGGAAAGATATCTTCTTAGTAGGATGGTGGAAAGCCAATACTTGAGGACCTGGAGGCAGGAATACCAGAATGTGTTTTGCAAGGGACAATGCCATACAAACCTGGAAAGAGTGTGTAGGATGGAAAGCAGTGTCTCTCTGTCTCACATCAATTACGGTGACCCCCATCTGATGCCCCTCAAACCCATGCTGGAAAGGGGAAATCAAGGAAAGGGGAATCCCAAAGTGTTTCTAGAGACTTACACACTCTTTCAGAAAAAGATTTCACACAATTCAAGGCAAAAGCAGAGTTGGTTTCTTCTTCTTTTTTTTTTTTTTAAATTTTTCTTTCCTATTGCAGTGTTCAGTGTCTGGGACACAAAAAAGAAGGTATTGTCAGATGTGTAAATGCAAATTTAATGAGTGCGTAAAAAAATCCCTTCAAATCAATGCAAAAATATTCCACAGTAGAGTCATTTTGATTAAAAAAAAAAAAGGGGGGGGAGGAGGAGGTTGCCTGAAATAAGCAAAATTTCAAGCTAATGGGAATCTCATTCATTATTTAATCCACTCCTTATCTGAAATGTACAAAAAATGGAATCTAATATGGCGTATGTATGTTGTTGTCTTAGCGAAAAGACAGGGGCAAAGGCCTGCAATTTCACTTAATATATTAAATCCTACTGCAGGCTTTGAGCCAGATTAATAACTCTAGCGAGCTAGAAAATCCCAATATATATTTTTTCTAGCTCCATGCATGATGCAGCTTGATTCATAAGCAGCTCTACTGTTGGGCTTTATTAAATACAAATAAAATGTCCCTTCTATTGCTAAAGCCCACAAGGTGACAGAAAAAGGAGAAGAAACTGTCCTTGCTAGTTAAAATGTATTTTCTTTGGCTTCCTGCTCCTTAACTTAGCCCCCAAGTCCCAGGTTCCTAGAATATTTATACAGTCATAACCCTGTGCATAGAATCCAAAGGGATAAACTGAAAGGAAAAAATTTGTTCCCGATCACTGGGGCATGCTTGTGCAAAAGACCCTGCAGCATTCCTACCCTCAAGTGGACACGACTCAATTTTATGTCCGCTCAGGAGAAGAGTTTCAGCAGCCCAGCACGCTTCCTTACTGTCTGGGACATCTGGTTTGTGGCTGATTTAAGAGTGTTACCCAACGACTTGCTGGCAGCTCTGCCACAAAACCTGGGTTGGTGCTGTGTTTGCCAGGTGGCATATTTGAATCCCCAGCTTGGAAAGCAAGAACGGTGTCAGGGAGCGCAAAATCACCAGGCTGGTTTAAAAATCATCAGATTGAAACTGTAAAATGTATAGGAGAGACCCTATATAATTTTAAGGTTGCTTTGCAAGCCTTTCCGTGTACCTGGAGTGGTAGTAAAACAAAGGATTTAGGAGAAAAAAAAGAAAATCAAAGTTACAGGAACAGCATAGTTCTGCCTATAAATTGTGGCACCAGCTTGGGAAATCAATCCTTTTTTGGACAACACTGAAACACATGCTGTATGGATAGCTAGGGATGCACTTGAACATCCTGAAAAGAGAAGGATTTACTCATATAGAACCTTGGTCTAAACCTTCTGTGTGCATAGTGTTCAAAGCCAAGTTCTTGGGGTCTATACTGGAGTAAGTGGACAGAGCTTCCCAAAGAGAAGAATTGGATCCCATTGCAACCCTATGCTTTGGTGTCTTACAAAGGCATTAAAACCCCATTTGAATATGCATTGAGTCTAGTGGTGGTGATCCCTGCAGGAAGCACCAGCAAAAATCTGGGAACACCAAATTTTCCATGGAAGTAGACCTGCTGGAGTAGATACAGTAAAAATATGTAGGAGTCAGATCCTTCTCTGGAAAGGTTAATATGGAAGTAGGCAAGTGAATTAGTGGAGAAAGATATTACTCGTTCTGAAGTGAAAGAGCTGGCCTGATATAGACCAGGGGACAGGATACCTGCAAAAGCACATGACACCCTCTTCTTAAGGGTTTATTTAAGCCATGACTTATTCTTTCTAAAATAAACAGAAGAATAAGGTCTTATTTAATTTATTCCTCTGGAGAAAATGGAGCTTTCAGTGTACTGGAACAGGATAAAATAACTTCTCCAATATAATTTCACAACTCTTTTTTTTTTTTTTTTTTTTTAATCCTAGATGACCAAAGGGGTTTGCTTTGTTTTAATTAAAAGAAGAAGAAAAATGGAGTCTTAAGTTAGTGCTGCAGGTTTTCAGATATCTGGCAGTGAAATAAGAAAGCAGTGGTTTTTATTGCTGCAGTTGTTCTTAAGGTGGGAAATTAGTGTAAAGTTATTTTTAAATCCACATTAGTATCTTGATGGATTTTTCCACTCACTCCTGGCACAGACCCAAGGATTCCAGTCCTGACTGCACTGAACTGCTGGAAGACGTGTCCAAAGGGACCAAGGACAAGGGCATGGTGCAGGAGGAGGGATGGTTTCCTGTCTGTGTCTGTGGGGTGTATGTCATGCCTCTAGCTGGGGGCTGAAACTGCTCTGGTGTCACTGCAGCACCTCTGCTATGCTGTGAGCAACAGTCAGTGGATAACCTGAAGAAATTTGAAGCTGGTATGAGCTACTCTGGTTGTACTTCCCAGCTGGGCCAGCCCTCAGGACTGCTGCTGTTGTTGGTTTATCATAGCGTGCATAGCCATGGGTGCAGCAGCTCCTGTTTGAAGGTAAAAGCCCTGGACTACTAAGTGCTTACCACATGCAAAATGAAAAGATGGTCCTTGACCTGAACTGCTCGGAGATGTGAACGCCTGAGAGAGGCCACAGCAAACAGATGGAGGGAGAGCAAGGTAATACAGAGCGGATTATGATTTGGTTGGGAAGTTGCAGTGATAGCACACTGGCTGCCTCGTGGGTGTTGAGTGGTTTGGAAGTGTCACTGCAAAGGTGAGTTTCAAGGAGGGATGACGAGGCAGACTCTGTAGTAGATGCCTCTGATGTTGGCAGGACTTTCACATCCCTGGTACACAAAGGTCTCTGGACAGTAGAAACAGCTGACATAGCTTTGGGGTTAAGCCAACACTATCATGCTGTTAGGATGTTTATCTGAACCAACCGTCGCAAAAGGCTCTCCCATGCCTACCTCAATATTAAGGACTCAGAGGACTTTGAGGACAGAGCACATCATTTACCCTGACCTTCTGGATGTAGCAGAGGCCACGGGATTACAGTGGGTCCTGCACCAGGCCCCATTCACTTGGGCTGAATCACAGCAGCTCTCTCAGAAAGGTGCACAAGCCTAACAGAGAGCCTTGAAGGGAGATGGTGTCTCACTTAAATAGGACCTGTGTACGTGTTGGCACAGCATGTGAAATATAGTAAGCATATATTTGTGGGTTGTTTTTTTTTTATTGTTAAAAAATGGGCTTAAGGGCCTTTCTGGAAAGCTCAGGGGTTTTGAGCACAACTGTGTACTGCAGAGGCAGCAACTGTAGGCTAATTTGAAAAATTCACACTGGACACTGGGCTGAGATGTGCCCTTTAAATGATGGTCAGTGACCCAGGAAGAATTTCCTGAGTGCAGGAGGACCTCAGCGGAATTGTTTCATGTCTGCAAGTGTGTGGCTAAGCAGTTTAAATGGAAATAGTACTAAGGGCATTTTGTTTTCCTTTGGCTTGCATTTAAAGTGCTTATCCTGTGTTTCAAATGCTCATGATTTTACACGAACTTAAGTTCAGCATAAACATTTACAAACTTTAGAAAGTCAGTAATGTTAAAAATCCATATTTTAATTTATGGGGTTTTTTCCCTCTTTTTTTCCCAAATGCCATGTTATTTTTTCCTTTTTTTTTGTTTCCCTTATACAGTCAGTACCATTCAAAGTTTTCACAGATGGTAAAGTTAGCTGTGGCCATTAAAAATGGGATTTTAGCTAGAGGAATAGAATTCAGGAGGTGGGTTGTGTCTATGCCACAGAGTTGCTTTAGAAGCCTTGAGTGGGACATGAAAATGTTATGAAAAAGAGGAGTTAAGGACAAGTGTGGTATTTGGTTTCACAAATTCATTAGGTATCTTGTCTACCTATATGATAGAATGAATAAAGGGGAATATGCTTTGTTCTGGGAACAGTGTGGAGCACTGATCATTGCTAATATTTTTTTTACACTCTAAATGGAAGCAGAAAATAAAAAAAATACAGTGAATTACAGTAAAATTTAAATTTTTGCCATAAATTATTACATCAACTGAGCCCCATGTTGTTCTCAACATTCTTCCAAACTTCCCCCATCCATTATAACTCCTTTTCTCTGCTGAGATCATGTCTGTCTACTTTGTAAGCTCTGTGTATACAGTCCAAAACCACAGTTTCAGGCCCTGCTAAGAAATTGTGTTAGCACTAGGACAGAAAATTGATTAGTCCGTTTTCTCTGCTCCAACTTAAGAGAAGAGTGAAGCAGTAAATAGTGTTAATGCTGAAAAGTGAATTAGATTTCTAACACTGTTCCTGCTTTAATAGTTTTTTCCATTTGCTAATAGCCCAGATAATAGCAACTGCCCTTCAATAACATGTGTTGTTTTGTTTGTATCTTTTTTCTGACAGCATCTTTTTAAAGCAACATGTTACAGCTCATTCATGAAATAGTTATCAATTCCGTCCTTGTTTGTTTCTCCAGGCAAGCTAAGTATGTCCTTGTTAACACTGGCTGTCGGGCATTGTGTACCTGCAGGCTGTGCTTAGCTCCCTCCCTTTAAGGGTCTCTCAGTCAATTAAAATTGCAGATACAAATTCCAGGTGCTTTGGAATAGGGCTTTCGAATCCAAAAGCCCATTTCACACTTTTTTGGAAAGCAGAGCAGCATGGATGGGTGGTGACAGCCTCTCCAGGCAGGAGCAGGGTGTCCCCTGTAAGCCAAGGATTCTGAGCCAGATTGGATTATTTTGGTGTCACCTTTCCCAAATCTCCTCTATCTTATTCATCCCAAATTCCTCCTTAAGCATACTTTTACTAATCATGCTGTTCTTGTCAACTCTAGCTTTCTTATCTACTCATGGCTGTATCTAGACACTTCCCAAGAGTGTCCAAAACAGCGGGGCTATTACATCACCTGTAGCTAATATTCTTTATCATCCCCTCCTCAGCAGAGTGAGTGGAGGAGTGTTCTGTCAGGGTTTCTTTTGTTCGTGCCTCTGCAACCCATGTGCTGCTCCATGTGAACATTTGGAGGAGGTGGTTAAATTTGCTATAAGAAGCTGATGTGTCCAGAATGCTTTTTCATTCCTGTGTTTGTTCTGAAATACTGTATTTGTCTTGAAAATCATGGTTCCCATTTAAGTAACACATATGGAGAAAAAGTCTGTCGAGCTTTCAAAGCCTGTCAAATACAGGCCATAATGTACAGCACTAGGACACTTCCACATGCATAGTCTGTGCCTTTGAGGGGTTCCCCACGTGTCCTTTGATGATTAAGTGACAATTTGTGATTTGATATTGCCTAGCAAATTCATTTTCTTTCCCTGTACCAGATTTCTCAACCCACCCCATTCTGTTCTGTCCCAGCATTTCAATGCCTAAATTATTAGGAAACTAGGGCAGAGATCATTTACTTTGGGATGTCCATTCAGTAGTTTTCCCAAGTATTTAATCTCAGATTGGTGACTGTAAAGCTACAGTAATTTGTAATTGCAATTACTGAGTGATGACAGTTAAATGGTATGTAATAAGAGCCTTTTAGCTACATACTGAGTTTTATCCTAGTTTATCACTGACATTTCATTCAGAGAAAAAAAAATCTCACAAAGTTTTAGTTTTGTAGATACAGTCATCTAGAGCAGAAATGTTTGCAGAGGAGTGCTACTCAGTTGGTTCTGTCACTCTGTCCTTGGCAAAATACATGTTTAATTATAAAATACATTTTAATTTATTTGATAGTTCAAAGATCTATGGGGTTTTTTTTAAACATGGAATTTCTATTTACTTGGATCTCAGAAAATATGTCTAGTTTTTTGCTAAATTAAATATCCTGGCTTGAATTTGTATCTTTAAAAAAGAAACTGGTGAAATTGGCATAGAAGAACTATTTGACTAGTATGTTCTCAAATCCATTTGAATAGCCAAATTCCTTTTTCTGCAACAGTGTGCAAAGCCTGTACCTAATCCCTGGGTGAGAGAACTCACAATTACCTAGGTGGAAAGGACCCTTTGCCACATACCCCTGGAACCCATTCCTCTCCCCTTCTCCAGAGCTAGCAGAGCTTGGCAAGAGGATGAGCTTGGGGAAAAGTTTCTGAAGTTCAAGTGGGATGTTTGATAAATTACTGGCCAGCACATTATTTGTTGTACTGTGATTGTGATTAGTCCAGACATAACCCTTTTTTTTTTTTCTGGGGTTATTTCATTGAGATTAAGCAAAGCATAATAGTGTGATAGAGTTGAAGTTTATACGGAAAAAGGTTAGAACATTAATTAAACTTTTCTGTATTTATCTCAGTCTTCTTGCAAGACAATTTCTTTTAAAGCCAAAGCCAGATACTTGAATGAAAAATGACCCATCTCCTTAGCTCTCCTATCCACCACTTTTCATGAGAATTGACCTCTCCATTAGATCAACTAATCAGTGGAGCATAACCGAGGTTTAATGGCCATCAAAGAGAAAACCAATTTAGTTTCAGCTGCTTTGACCGGAGTGCATCTGCAGGACTTTGGGCAGACTGATCAGTAGGGTTTTTTTCCTGATTGTTGTGCCAAGTCTTTGCTAAATTTCAAGTAATGATCTCTCAGAACTGTCCTTATACTTTGTGTTTGTGCTAAAAACAAGTTACTGGGTATTTCTCAGGAGGCATTGTCAAAGCCTGGACTTACTATCATGAGAGCTATCATGTCACACTCCTGTGGCATGGATAAGGGATCCCACCTCTCTTCAAACTGCAGGAAGTCCTGCATTTCTTCTCAAGCACCAGAGGCATCACCAACAGTAATGGCAGAATTTTTGCCAAGTACTTTCTTCTGGATTGAAATTCCATTTTCATCACAGAGTAAGTTCTAGGGTTAAATAAGGTGTTTCACATGCAGCAATTATTTATTTATTTATTTATTTATTTATTTATTTATTTATTTATTTATTTTCTAGCTAGTTCCATATTGTGGTTCTTCCCTGTGAAACTGATCTTTGCTGGAAACAGGATCCAGTCTTGACTGAGTGTGAGAGCTGCAGTAATATGTTAGCAGGTGTGGGTTGGCTGGTTTCTTTTTTTGGTAGAGAGGAGTTACCCCTTAGATGTGGACCCAAGAAGAACATTTGGGAACCTCAGAACTGGTATGCTCATATCTACTGATACGGGTACATCCATCTGATTAGGACTGCATTTTCCCATGGGGTTTTGTCCAGAATTCCTCATGAGTAATCTGAAATAACCTAACCTGCATCTCCAAGCTAGTGTAAGGTTTCAGTGCAAATTGTTTCCTAATTCATAGTAGCCCCAGTTCATAAGACTTCCTAGTCTGTTTGCTTCCTTCTTTTTTCCTTCTACTGCAACACCTCTTTCAATTTCCTGAAGTATTCTGCAACTTCATTGGCTTTGGGAGTGTGTAGAGGTTAAAAAATAAAATAAAAACTTTTTACAACTCATTTTACACCTATAGTAAGCATGTTTCCCATTATTGTTCCAGGGATATTTCTATATCTCTAGACTCTCAGACTCTTATCCAGAGGAGCTCATTACTATACAAGCAGAGTCAATGAAAATAATTTCTGTAGTCTTTAAATACAGAAAAGAAGAGAAAAATGCATGTAGAAACTAGTAAATTAAAAAAATAAAAAAAGAAAAAGGAAACATTTTAAGACAGAGTAATGTAAAGCTTTCAAAAGCATGAATTAAACCAACCTTTCACTGATTAGGCATTAGGATGAAAGTTTCCATGGGAACATATTATCTCATCAGTCTCTACTTCAGTGTTCCTTGTGTCCTCGATTGAAACAGCTGGAACTAGCTAAATTATGCCATTTTGTTTGTTCTCAATTGTATGAAACCTTTTTCTTTCTGTGTTTCAACTGCAACACCAAAAAGTCAATGTCTCTTTTTTCCCCCTCCTTCTTCTTTCTTGGCCAATGAATCTTTAATTATTTATACAAGTGGAATATCTCCAGGAGAAGTGAGGGAGAGAAAAAGAGAGGGAGTAAAATGAAGAGAAATTGTTTTAGCTTTGCTGGTGTGGAGTTGATCCCAGTCTTGAAATAAATATCAGCCTTTTTGGACTTGATTATTTACCAGTTAGGGGAAAAAAAAAATTTGAAAAGAGAGAAAAATCATGAACCTCTGATCAATAATTCAGGCTCCTCCATCTGTGAAATGTTGGATTTGGCCTAATTTTTCTTATAAACAAAGACCATCATCTGCTCCAGAAAATAAAATCTGCAAAATTCAGGTTCTGAAGAGGCACTTTTTTCCTGCCAAGATTTGATATATTTTTTTCCCACACACATGCAATTAAAAAGCCAAACCAGGAAATTGTAACAGAAAATCAGGCAAGCTATCTTTCATCCCTGTTCTGGTAAAATGTCAGTTGCTTAGGGCTATGCTGTTGAAACACAGATCAACAACAAAGGAATTGTTAGCCTTGCCAGGTTCTGCCATTCAGTGCCTAAATCCCTTTGGCAGATATGTTAGATACCTGATGCTGCTCTGGGAAGGAGACTCCATATCAAGCACTGAGATGGAGCTTGAAGGACAAGAAGTAACTTTAGCCTGTGTCTTCTGTTGCACAGAATGGATATCTCCTTCAAATTTAAAATAGTTTTAGTAAAACAGCTTCAGTAATTCTGCTCTTCCCAGGATTTTATTTCTTTAGAACTGTATAGAGATTTCTGGGTGCAAAAATATTATTATTGCAGGTCATCTGCAATTAATGAATTCATAGAGACCAGCTGCAGCACTGAGTGGTTTCTGAGAACTCAGCATCCAGAGGTTTCAGGTAGTAAAGAGCTGAGGATTAGGAAAACCCGAGGTTCAGGGATCTCAGCTGTAACCAAGGAACTGGTGATTGTCTGTCTTCTACATCAAAAGTGAGCATTGGAGTGCAATGGCATGCAGCTGATTTTTCCAGGTTTTGAGAGAGCTAAATGCACAAGGGTGGGCAAATATCAGGGGAAAGATCTGTGGGAAGCTGAGTTGGGAATGGAAGAAAGGTAAGCCAGGCTGCAGACTTTGATATATAGTCTAGAAAATTGTGTTCAGAACTAAGTCTACAGACTTCAGAAGGAGAAGAAATTTGCAAGGAAGGGAGCCTGAATCCACATCTTAGAAAAATTCAGCAAGAAAAAGTGGTTGAGGGAACTCTGAGAAGCCTTGAGTAGAAAATGCAATATGATGCAGGTAAACACACCAGCCCCATGGCAAATCCTTCTTTGCATTTGGCTTCTTACTTTGATTTAACAGAGGTCCAGGGAAAATAATACAGCTACAAAACTTTGGCCAAATTTGATTCTAGCTTGTTTGGCAATTATTGTATTCATGTATGCGTGAAATTTCTGCTGGGAACTTCTCAGGGAGAGTTTGTGGCTAAATTATCATCATTTCTCTCCTAAAACTCTAAAAATGTTAATGAGGGTTTGTGCAAAAACTTGTGACTTTAAAATTAGATTCATCCAGTAGAAATGACCTGAAAGCGAGTTCCCTGTGACAAGCAAACCAGAAATCTCATGAGAGAAAAAATGGCAGTTTTCCCTCAAGAGTGAGGGTGGTGAACTCAGCTTTGCAACATCAGAATCAAACCCAGCTATCTGGCTTTGTCAGACAGGTAGTATATTTATCCACCTGCCACAGATACACGTTTCTACTCAAGAGTAAACATAAGTGACGTAGAAGAAGAATCTATCATAAAGTGTTTAGGGAAAAGAAAAAAAACAAATACAAACCAACAAGCTCTAGTGTTTCTCTTCTAGATTCAAATAAAAAACAAAGATAAAATAAAAAAGCCACATTGTGAAATGAAATTTAAGTAGACGTGGACACTTGGACTACATCCAGCTTGCTGGACAGTGCTCACAAGACTCACAAGGCTGTGCTGAGCTGTGACATTACTTTAGAGAGGAGAAAACAATACATGTGACCATTTCTGAAGTGCTTTTGATGCCTTTATGTAGTGACATTTGCAGTACTGGACAGAAACAGCCATATCCAAAGGCCTGGCAGTGTTTCCATGGTTGCTGAAATCAGGCGGAGTAAAGTGGCTGTGGCTGAGCACCAGAGTGCCTGAAGATGTGTGCCTGTCCCCAGACACCCCAGGGAGCTGGGCTGGGGTGGACAAAGAGAAGCCCAGAAGTGGAACTAGGAAAGGATAAGCAGGATTATTTCCTGCAGCTTCCCACAGCTCTCCCCAGGCATCAGGTTAGCCTCTGCACTCCCCTCCTGCTCCGTGGAGGTGCAGTGAGCACTGACTGGAGCTGCTGTACCATGAGAGGGAAAGTGTTTATATCATGTGGGTTAGAGCAACAAACCTGACCAAATTCCCCAAAGGGACCTGCACTTTCTGGGGCTTTCAACAATCTGTTGGGAAGGTACTTTTTCCCTTTGTTTTTCCTCTATATGTCCCTCACGATCTGAGCATTTTAAAGAGCATTGCACAGACTGCAGAGAAAAGAGGAGAGGCTTTTCTGAGGGTGTCCCTTCCACCAGAGCAGAGCAGATACTCCTCTTGTTTCTTTGGTGGGGTGAGAGGAATGGATGGAGACCTGTCTTTCTCCTTCCCTTGCCAAGCCAGAACTGGTCATGCAGGGAAGAAAGAAAATGAAACTCGCTTTTGGGATCAGGGGAGGAAGATGGGAATAACTCCTCTTCACTGTTATTTCCAGCCTGAGATTAGCTAATTTCTGAGCAATGACACTCCATTAGGCTCCGGGGAATCGGCTGTCCAGCCCTACACTGCCAGAAAATCAGTCCTTTCACAATGATCAACCCATTTTTAATTCATCAGCAGCCAAATCCTGGGGAACAGCTCTGAGTACATGTCTATATGTGTGTGAGATAGTTATGAAAGACCTGTCTTTGACCTCCTCACTTTCAGCAGAAGGTTATTGTCTTAAATAGCACATCCAGCTCACAATTCCCTTTGATCCTCTGAAACTTCAGCTCAGCCACCTGATATAATTTTCATCCCCCTCTCCAACTCCTTGCAATCCCTCCTCCCCATCCACCTCCCCCCCCTAAACATTCAAAGACATTATAGCAGGAACTAATTTTGTCTGGACTATTATTAGATCATGAGATCAGGGCAACATAGAGGTCGTAAAATGTTTCATTCTCTCAGAATGGCCATCGTGCCCCTATCAGGTACCATAACGTTAGGTTTGCTTATTGTGCAGATTGCTTGAGTTGCAAATTGCACATTATCCAGCTTAAACACCTGGCATTTACATTCATTATAACCCTGACACCCCCCCTTTATGGCCTCCCGTGAGGGTCTTCCAATTGGTCAGAAGCGCAAATGAATGTTTTATGATTATGATGAATAATGTGAGGGGCTGTGGAGGGGAAAAAAAAAGGAAAAAAAGAAGAGAAAGAAAAAACAAGAATGAGATGTAGGCAGAGGAAGGGCCTGATAGAGCACTTTGGCAATGCAGAGCTTTTTGTTAGAGGTGTATAGTGATATCTGTAGCTGGAAGAGGACTCGATGCAGCTGGATAAAGCTAAAGCAGAAATAAAGTAGTTTTTAGGAAGGTGTAAAATGTGTCTTTATTGAAAGAAGGTTGAAGATTTTGGCATCCTGACACTAAAGAGTTGGAGGAAGGGGGTTATATTCCTAGTGGTGTTTTTTGTTTCTGAGTGATTTCAGGCAAGTACCTGCATATATTTCCATGCCTCAGTTTCCCTCTAAGCACTCATCAGGAGTGGATTTAGCAGCTACTTTTCCTTCTCTTCTGCTCCCCGCCTGTCTCAGGGCCTTTTAACTGAAACAATCCCTTCCAGACTTTATGCTTTCCCTAGGAAGGGGCACTTGGAGACTTGCTGCTAACTGGAGTCACATCTAGGTGCAGTTTTGAGGTGTGTGACTGTAACATCCAAATCAAGAGCTATTCCTTCAGTGTTTTCCTGCCTCATTTGCTGGCATGAGGAAGGGTCATAGCTTTGAATTAGGAAGCTGCAAACTAAATGTATGAAGCCATTTACTGCACTACTTCTTGGGTGTTTGGCTTTTTATTGGCTCCTTCGTTTCCGCTGTCAGTGGCTGCTGGGCCAGCTCTATCTCAAGAAGTCACACTGCATTTGCAACCTGGGTGTTATATTTTCTATTTTATTTCTCAGACAAGACATAGTTCCACTACCCTAATGCTGTTATGCCTCAAGTTTGTTTTTCAAGGGGCAACAGAAGGTGGACAGAGTTTATCTCTTGCCTCTGAGGCCATCTTCAAAGCTGAGGAGTCTTGCCTATAGTTTGTTTTTGTTTTTGTTTTGTTTTTCCAGGAAAGCCATAGATATTTTGCAATTGACTTCAGTGGAAACAGAACTTCAGGGCTTATTTCCTAGACTGGTCAGACAGAAAAGTCGGAAAAACCAGCCTCTCTCTTGTGGGACTTTCATAGCCTAACAAGAGCCTGGAAATTGCCTCTGGGTTTGCTAGTGCCATGTCTTCCCTCAGGAGGCACACAGAGATCATTCCAGGATGCTCCAAGCAAGGAGGAAGGGAAAAAAAAATAAAACCAGGAAAAAAACCCAAAACAAAACGTCTAAATGAGACTCCATGTCTCCAGAGATTGTTTCTGTGGCTTAAATGATTTTAATTAATAAATAAATAAATGGGATTGAAAGTTGCCTGGGAGAGAGACTGAGGTTCTGAGATATTTTTAACCCCTCACTCCTCCCCCCCGATGTTGTTTTGCTTCATCTCTGAGTGGGATCTGTTGGTTGCTGGGTGCTGTTGTGTGCATCTCAGTCTGGGCTAATGAGACTTTCGTGTGATGGAAAGCTCAGAGCAAGGGCAAAGATAGATTTGACTATTGTGTTCAGGGCTTGTGTGCATTGTAGGGTACCAGCTGGGCAAGGGAGGCTGATTTTAAGGGCTGGTTTTGTTACAGCCTCACCATTTAGAAACAATCAAGCAGCATACTGATAATGAGAGGTTTTAAATGCAGTCTTGGGCTCTGCACAAAACTGAACTGGTCGAATAGCAAATTGGTCTGCATTACTTTCTCTCACATTGTCTGTGATAGTTCACTTATTCATGATGTGCATTGAGCTCAGGGAAGCCACATGCCCAGCCTAAATCCATACAGAAAATACAAGTCAGCCTTATAAGACCCAAGAAGAAAAGAAAGGAATATTTACTAAAGACTAGCATGACATTTAGGATGGGTAGAAAAGACACTGCTTCTGCCTGATCTCCTTGTGGAACATGACAGAGAGCAAGGCCTAGGACAGTGGGAGAGATGTGGGCTGCTGTCCCTTACAAAGGACATGCACCTGTCAGTAGTTTTGTAGTCCCTGTGGCTCATAACCTAAAATCTCTCTGACTGAAACATAAATCTTGCTTGGTAGCAGTAGAGGATTCATGTCCTGAACAGAAGTGGACTCAAGACCAGAAGGTGGTTGAATCAGCAAGGAAGCCCAGTGCCTTGTCTTATATTTTTGACATCATATTGCAGCCTTCAAATTGACACATTCTTTAATTTTTTCAAAATAGCCTTTTAATTGAATTATCAGCCATTGATGAAAAAAAAGTCCTTGCCCTCTACAGGCATAATGAGACCAATTCCACAGTACTCCTGACATATCAGTTTCTTATGGCAAAGTCCTACAACACTCAATATAAGTGAAACCATCAGGATTTTATTGAAACAACTCTGAGAGGGCATATAATCCATTTGATAATGTTTTGATCTCACAGAGAGATAGCTCTGGGTATTTCAATGCATCCTAGAGATTTTTCTAGGATCATATTCAGTTCAATCCTATAGATATGTGGACACCCAGGTTTCCTCTCTCTTATATCTGTAGACAGCATGGGTATCTGTTATACATAAAACAGCTATGCAAGTGAAACAAATTAATCCAAGGGAGGAGGGTGCCTTGTGTGTCATAAGTTACTTGAAAATTACACTTGTGTAATTTAATCTTGCTAGAACTCCTTGACTGAACACACCATCCATTTCTACCTCCATTTTTGGTGTTACAGGACAAGTGCTAAAGTCCACTTGAGGGGTAACTACAGAATAAACCAAATTTCTTCCCAACTTTGTCTGACTTATGCCTGGAAGCACGAGGGTGATTTTCCTAGCATTTCTTATCCATGACAGTGCAACTGTGGATGTTCTCATTTTGCATATAAATGTCTAATCCTATTTGGAATTATGGTGAGGCCTCGGATTTCATGAAACCTTGTGGCAATTTGTTGCACTGGGTAATTATGCAGTGTAGTTAAAAAAATAAATAAAAATCTTTTGTCAGCTTCAGATTCATTCCCCCTTTCAGCTTACTGAGATTCTCCCTCAGACTGGTAATATATGCATATATATTTTATGCAGGGTTTTTCACAGAAAGACTGCTGATCATGATAATGGTTTTTTGGCAGAATGAGGATTGTTCTTTCTGATCTCACTAATTTCTTTCCAGGCACCTATGTCTTCTTCATATTTTGGGAATACGTGTTTGCCTCAATATCACTACCCCATAAAAAAATGAAAAAGTAGATTTAGTTACACATTCAGTTTAGGTAACGTGATTCTAGAGTTGCAAGTGATTAAATTAAAAAAAAAATGTATTTGAAAGAATATGAAGAATATGCAAAAAGGTCGATGCTGCTGGGCAGTATCTGGGAACATGATGGATCTTCCATCAGTAGGGGATGTTCACATGAAAATTGGATTGTGTTTTAAGATGAGCCATATACCAGACAAGATAGAGAGACATGATGCAGACACTGTAGTGTAAGATTCTATGAAAATGCTTGTGCTTTGTATACGATGTCAGATTAAAAACTACAGCATCTCCTTGTACTCCCAGTGTTTTAATCTAGAAGAAATATTTATGCCTTTTATTTTTAATTATTTTAACCCTAATTCCAAGTTGTTGAGCCATTTCTTCCCCAGTTGCTATTGGCTTGCAAATTTTTGGGTTGGTTAGAGTTTTTTGGTCATATAAAATTATTTTAAATTAAAGTGTTGCAGAAGATGTTGTTCAGAATATCTTCCCCTTGAACTGAGTAGGATGTTATCAGATTTTAAGTTTTCTTTAGGAAGTGAGTCAATAAACCTGATGCTACAAAATAGAAAGCAAGATCTTTTCAGGGGGAGTTTTCACTATTCTTATAGGACTTGAGAAACTGGGTGTGAGTCTCTCTTGAACGTTATGATGTGGATCAAAATATTTAGGCATGGCCAATAATTTCCTGTTAAATTCTAACAGGTTGAGAAATGTGACAAAGACAGAGCCTGTAGAAGGAAGTGGAGTTCTTTTTGCCCTTAGTGATTTATGCTAGCTGACGTCTTCATTATAATTCAAATTTGCAATTTCCTCTTAATTGTTTTATAGAGTCATTATCTTCAGACTACCTTTTTCACATGTAGGGCAGTTCTCTGACTCCAGCCCTCTCTTTAAAGTTTGCCCTTTCTCAGCTGCAATCTTTCCTCACTTTATCTGATTCCTGCCTTGGAATCTGCAAGGGGCTGGTGTTGTGTGAAGCTACAGGAACAGTACAAAGTTGCCGCTCATAAAACGATTTTCAAACATGAGAAACATAGCGTTCAATTTTCCTGTCCAGAGCTGCATCCTTAAGTTGGCATTGATAAATCAGCTCTTTATTTGGTGTCACAGAAGCCAAGTCCAGGAAGATTTCCTGATGCTTCTGGAACTCTCCCTCTCCATCTGTGTGGTGGATAGACCTCTCCATGCAGCGAACCATGAAAGGGCTGCACCACAGATGTTGGGGACTGGCACAGAGCTGGTGATGGAAACCAGCTCAAGCTGGTGGGGCTGGGACACTTTTACACCAGTTGAGGGTCATCAGCGAATGGAGCACCTTGTTGGGGCTTGCCTTTTGGACACATTCCATTCTTTTCTCCCAGAATTTCTTGTCACCCCTAAATTTCTTCCACCCTTCCAAAAAAAAAAAAAAAAAAAATTATCCCAAACTGCCAGAGTGATGGTCTGCTCACCCTGTCCTCCTCCTCCCCCTCCTTGCCCAACTTGATCACGCTGTGAGTCTGCAGAAGTTTAGCAATAATTAGTGCCAACCTCTAGCTGCTCACTGCTTGCTGGGAATCCGGGTTGTCAGCTCCGCCTGTCACAGGGCTGTGAGGAAATGAAGCATTGGGAGGCACAGAGATGTGGGAAGGAGGAGGAGAGATGTCCCCGCTCTACAAAGCACATTGCTATTAAAGTGTCAGTTTTTTGGTTTACTGTTGCAGTTTGTGTGAAGAGTTTATGGATCAGCAGATAACAGTAATTATCACAGAGACTTTTCTGCTAAAGTCTAATCTAACCTTTTATAGTTTGCACCACAGGGCATCCTTCTCCTCACTCCTCCCCCCACACCCTTATTTTTTAAGAGCTTATTGGGTGATTTTATTATTTTATTTTTATTTTTTATGGCCTTTAAATCATCAAAGTTGACATCAGACACCTTCACACACACACACACACACAAAAGGATGCATAGATTAATTGAATGAGGGGGAGGATGGTAGGTTTTTATTAATAATACCAGTCTAAAGAGTTTATTGTAGCAAAGCCCAGGAACAGATTAACTGCATTAAAAGAAAAGGGAGGGAGGAGTAGGGAAGAGTAAAAAACTCAGAAATGTTAGTCAAGGTGAGACGCTGTCATCAAATTTAAAGCACTTGAAAATTTACTGAATACCATTTAAGCCTTGCAAATACTGGTCCCAGTCTGGAATCATTCTGTCAAAGGCAATGCCTTTATTCTCAGTTGGGGAACAGAATAATTATCTCAAAAGTGGGAGAGTGAAGAAAAATTTTTGAAAAAGGTAAAAATCACCACCAGCATAGCTAAAAAGTGTAGAAAAAGTACCACATGGCAACTTTCTAACCATTGTTTTAAAAAACATTTAAAATGAAGTCTTTGGGATAGTGTTGTAAACCTTGTTGGGGTGTCTTGTGCTTTTCTTTTACTGAAACACAATTTTTTTCAATGAAAAGATCTGAAATGCTTATAAAACATGGTGTATCATTTTATAAAAGGGACAAAGGTTTTCATTATTTTTATTTCTGCCTCCACAGTCTTTGCTTGTTTTGCAAGCATTACGAAGAGGTCCTGATGGAGCTAAGCTCACAATTTATATTACTTTTTTTCCCCCTCTCTCTCAACATTCCCACTTCTCCAGAAGAACACAAAAGGAAAGAAATTCTAGAAATGAATAATGCAAGTGAGTAGGGGTGCATTTTCCTTGCCCCGCCCTTTGTGCTTTCCTTTGAAACACTTCAGAACTGTCAACACAGGAGTTTGTTTCATTTGTTCCCTATTTCATAATATGGTAGAAATCATCCCAAAAAAGGAGTATTTATTTCTGTTTGCTTGAGTATATGTTTTTAAAAGCTACCAATTCATAATTGTAATGTGGTGGTTTGGAGACAACATGCCAATTATCAGAGCACAGTACAGTAAGGATGTTCAGACACCTAAGAGGAACTGAGAACTTCCCTAAATAGCTTTCATGTTCAACAGAGAAGGCTGGAAATACTTCATTTTGATGTGAAAGGCTGATGTACAACGGGCAAGACAGGAGGACAAGTTGATGTTTGCAGCATGAATGAGACTGACCATCTTAGAAACAGTCAAGCCAAAGATGGTCAAAGTGAACAGCATGATCCTCAGCTATCTGAAACTCTTTAGATGTCAGAGAAAATCACAGCCAGTTCTTTGGGACCCTGGAGTCTCTGGTCTCTTGGCAAACCACCACACTTTGTTTAATTTGTCATCACGTTTCAAACAGGATGATAAGGGTGAATGCTGTTGGATTGGAGCAATATCTTTTATATCTCTTGCATGCAAGACGTTAAACTCTTCCATCCAGGTATAAGTTTTCTCTTCCTAAGGCTTGGGGCATCTATTTGCTATTTTAGTGGGGAAAAAGAGAAGTAATTCAAATGGAATACACAATCATTGACCCCTCGTAAGAAGAAGCAATAATTAATGAATTACCCAGAGGGAACTGAGTAGGAAAATGCTGAAACACCCTTGAGGTTTAAATTGTTTTGTGTTTAAGCCTGAGATTTGGGAGGTCTGGTCCTTCTTTATCACAGTCCTTCCTTTACCTTTGTGCTTCATTTCTATTTGGGGATGTTTCAGAACAGACATATCTGGATTTTAATACTCTAAAGAGCAAGGTTTCCCTGGACAGTGGAAGTCCATACAGCAACTCAGGGAGCTTCTCTATTTTGTGTTTTCTCTTATCTCCTAGCTGGGCACGTAGGATTATAGGCCTCCAAAACTGTTCTGCTGAGGTACAAAGTACCAACTCAAGAGTAATTTCCTGCAGGGACATCAAGGAAGAGTCATGAAAAGGGAATACCAAGGCAAACTGCAGTTTCTGGAAGACCATGTGGGAAAAAAACCACTATTTTAATTTATTTATTGCTAAAGAAATATAATGGCACTGGGCAGCAGCCACTTTTCAGGGTATAAAACATGCCAGGGGTATAAGGATGATATTTTTTTTTTTCTGCCTGGGGAATACTGTGGGTAGGTACAGCCTTGGTGCAGAAATCCATCACTGGTGCAAACAACTTGATATGTCCTACCCATCATCTAAATGATTGGAAAGGTCCTCAGTCTACAGATCTTCCCCTTAGGTGCCTAGGTGTAGTATATTCCTGGATGCCAGACATTTCACTCCTTCATCTTTTTTTTCCTATTGTTCAAAAAGCTCTGGTTCATAAAAATTAAACAAATAAACAAACAAACCAAAACAGAAAAAAAAAAAAAAAAAAGCCAACATCAACAACATCAACAAAACAACAGCTAAAAAAACCAAACAAAAATATACCAAAAAATCTCCCAAATTTTCACCTTCTTCCTTAAAGTACGTGAGTCCAGCCTTTTTCATCCTGAAATGACAGAAGAACGGCAGAAACAGTGAACATGAAATGTAACAGTTCACTTAGCAGGAGAGCAGGCTCCTGGTGTTTGAGGTCTCTCTGCGAAGCCTCTGTCAAATGGCAGATGTGGCACTGGTGATCAGGCTTTTCTCTTGCTGGATTTAGCACAGTCAGAGGATTTGGACTGTTCTAGTCAACTGTGAAAACTAAGTTTCCTTTTTCTGTTTTGTTCTAAATCTGAGAAGAGAAGAAAATAAAATGCCCTTCTTCCAGATACACTGAAGGGCAGTTTTATTTATGTCATTATGGGAAATATTTTCGTCTTGACGATCCTTCTCTAGATGCCTCAAATTTTGACATTGTTTTGATAATCTCTGTCCCCTTTCTTTGCCCCTTGGCAATATTGACTGTTGTTTATCTAAGCCCTTCCTCAGTCACCTGAATATATGTTTCAAAGATTGAATTTCTTCCCCAGAAGTAGCTTTATTCCATTTTCTCTAAAAACTGGAAGGAAATTGCTTCCACGAGGGTATATGGCAGCTTGGATTGCAAAGGCTACCGGCATCTTCTTTCTCCAGCTCCACAATACCTAGCCAGAGATGCCATTATTGCTACTGGACTTTTCATTTCTGAAATTAACCATGTAACCAGAGGCAGTAGCTCATTTCATGGCTTTGCTGGGAAGCGAAGGAGCCAGGGACAGATATCCAGGCGTTTTTACTTTGGCTGCAAATTGATTTTAGCTCTTGCTCTGGAGTTTGCAGCTGGCCTTTGGCATCTGGGAAAGCATTTGCTGAGGAGTATCCAGCACAAATTAAGGACTCTAAATTTTTTTTTCTTTGGACATTCTCTTTGCAGGAATATGTTTTACTCTCAGAGAAGTAGGAAGGGGGAGAGGATGACTTCTCAGACCTCTTGTTTCATTCCTCCAAAGCCACTTGGAAGCCTTTCAGCTCTCTGCAGTAGCCTTTTGGGGGTACAGACTTCTGACATCTTTTTAGAACTGGAGACAACAGAGCTACCTAGAGATGGTATCAGAGACGTGGTATAAATGCTCTTGTTTATGGTTTGACACTCACAGGGCACCCAAAGGCCTCAGGTTTGATGATTGCAGATCTCAGAGGACCTATGGAGGTGTTTAAGTTTAACCACTCTGGTTTTGAAAGTTTTGTCCTTTGAGATTTGACAAAAGCAGTGCTGGTGATGGGAACAGACACAAAACCTGGGAGTCTGGCTCTCCAGATGCCTCCCTTAATCATCAGTTACATTCTCTCTTTTCTGCTGTGGAACATAATTATGATTATGGCAGCCTGCAGGGTAGTGGAAAAGTGCAAGGGTTTTCTACTGATTTTGGCTAAGCAAAATTACATATGGGGAAATCCAGTGGATTAAGCAGGTCTTTTTTATCCCCATTTTAGAGACCATGATATCTGCTGACAACAAAGAAATCAAAATCACTATTTTTTTGCCCCGGGAAAACTGGTTTCTTTGAAAGTTGAGATGGAACAATAGAAAAATGAGTGGGAAAAAAAAAAAAAAAAACATTGGGGAAAAAAAGAAACCTGAGAATCTGAAGGCTTTGCCCCAGAAATATTTTTAAACTAAAAAATCCATGACCAGAAGTTCCACAACAGGTCTGTTTCCCACTGCTCTGTAATTTCAGCTGTTAAATGTTAAAAGCAGAGAGATGTCAGCCTTATAGTTTTCATCTTCCTTCCCATTGTCAACTCTCTTCTGTAGCCAGTGCAGGAAGCCATGCAGCATCTTTCTGGGCAGGATTATATATTCTATAGCAATCTATGGAATCACAGCAGTTCAGGAACCTCCCTCTGCAATGGCATTTAGGAGCTGGAAACCCCTTTAAATACCAGTGCCTCTAAGGACCATTCAGTCTACAAACAGCAGACAAACTGGTTAACTCTTGGTTTTGTGTTCTCAGGCATCCCATTTAATACCCTCCTTTGCACTTGCTGCTGCCAGAGCATTGAGAAATGGCCACCTTCACCCTGCTCCTTCTGCCACTGCTCACACCCCATCATCCCTCCTAAGCCTGGCATGAACTTAACCTGTGTCCAAAAGCTCACAGGGTTCTCCAAGACTGCTCATTGCACTGACTCCAGAGCAAATTCATTCTGGTATTGCTGCCTCATTCAGGGGCAGATTCCAGGCTTCCCAAATGATACACCCCACAGGCTTTGTCTAACTCTGAGCTCAGCCTTCTGCCACCACCTCCACTAGCCCCTCTGGAAATTTCCACTGAGAAACAGAGAATTCTTGCTGTTAATATTATTGGTGCCAAGAGCCTGGTTAACTCTTTCTGGCTGCAGGTCCCTACTTCAGTTTGAAGAACACTGGAAAATAGTATAGAATCTATGAGTGTCCTGGAAAAGAAAAGGCCTGTTACAATTTGGTTAGATAAACACAGTTATTTGAATCTTTTCCACCAGCCTAAAACTTGCTGGAGACAGATTTTATTAAAAAGGGGAAAAAAAATATTGTTTGTGTCTTTCAAGTGTCTTTTTGTAACAATACTACACTGAGGGAAAAGGCTTTTCCATCACTCCACACCTCTTGATTAGTTTGGATTATCAATACATCCTGATTATCTACATGGAATTGCTTCAAGAATTATCAGAGGTGACATTAAATTGATTAATCTAGTAAAGCTTTTCTTGCAATTAGATTCATCCTATTTCCAATTACCTAAGCACTTGCCTGGTATTTTATGTGGTGGAAGAGGAATCACTGAGATGCTCTTGTGTGCTGGGTGCACTTTTTCCCCCTTTGTAGAGGAGTTTATCTCAGAAATAGAAAATCACAATTCAGTGCTGTGTTTCCAACAGTGAGAGGTCACTGCTTCCAGACCTTTCAATGAGAGGGGCAGAGTTGAAAAAAATACCGGCTCCAAGTCAAAGTTGTAGAACACAGTCAAAGTTATCTTTTGACAAATCCGATTTCCCTATGGTCTTTGTGGTAATTTTCACTTGGAAAACACACCACTCTCCAGACTTTTTGGTACAGTGTTTTGAAGATGGTCACTGCTGCTTCACACCAGAGAAGTTCTGTGTTTATGATGCAGGAGGTTTCTGGCTGCTCCCAGGACAGTGATTCCATGTGAATCACCCTTTTCTGACTCTACTGTGCCATCCATAAAACAAGGGCAACAACATTCCCATGGTTTCCATGCTTTAATCTGGTCCCTCTTGACAGTAAGTTCTTTGACTTCAGGGGAGCTGTACTGATTTAAACCAGCAGAAATTCTGCCTTGGAAAGTTTTTGACATGTTTTCCAGCTCTGTGGGTGAAGAACACACTAAGTTTGCCTGAAATTAAAGGTGAGGGTGAGTAGTTGGCTGTGTAAGAGCAGAGTTCTTGTGAGATGCCCTTCTCAAAGGGGGGAGAGCAAGCTGTTTTGGCACAACCCCATGCTGTGTGTCTGGTGTACAAAACAGGACCCGAGAGAGTGAGATGCTTATCAGCTGCAGTGAGAGAAAAGGAAGAGCAGTGTAAGCAGTAGGAGGGAACCTTCACAACAGCTTTAAAGGAAACACATTTGAAATATAATGAAAGGTCTTATTGGGCTGAAAAAAAAAAATAGAGAAAGGGAGAGGAAAAAGCAACCAACCCTGCTGTTGTATTGTCTTGTTAACAGTGTGTCACCAAATTTAGCAGAAGGAAGCTTCTCCCACACATCTCCCCTCACACAACTGCAACTGTCACAACCTCCCGAGCTCTGAAGCACAGCTTTGATCCTGTGCAGCTCTGCCCCAGTTCTGCAGCACACAGAAAAGAGAAGAAAGGGGAATCACCTAGCAGATTTTTCTGGGGGAGTGAAGAACACCATTGCCAAGACAGGGTTAATTGCCATGACAACAGTACTTCCCCAGCATCTTTCCAGTCTCTGTCAGAAGGGCCCCCCTCCTCGTGTCCTCCTCCCCTCACTGCATGTGTTGTGTTAATCTAATTTGTTCAGCTCAGTGGCTAAACAAATAACTGCAAACCTGGTGCTCATTCAGATGCATGGCAAGAGGGGGCAGCTCTCCGAAATGATATTTACTTGGTTATCTGATGATACACAAGTTGTATAAGGAAGGACAAGGCCTGGGAAGGGAGCAAACGGAGAGCAAGGTGAGATAAAAGTGAAGGGGCTCCTTAAGTGCCGACTGATTTGTGGCTGTGTCCTGCTGCGGTTGGGCAGATTGTACAGAGCAAAGTTGGTCACTGGAGCATGATGTGGAAAGGCTGTAGAGGAAATCTGCTTCCAAGAATTTCCACTGAAGTCCCAGCAGCAACTGACAAAACTGACAGAGAAAAAGAGAAAGCTTTTCTGGAATCACTGGGTCCCAGAACAGTTTTTAGAACAAAATCTGTTCTGGTCAAGATCTGGGTCTCTTTGTAAGATGTCTGATCCAAAGTGTTTGGCTCTTTTCAGTTTATGTCCTCAATTAATGATTATGCTTGTGACCATGAAATGTGATTCCCTCCTCTCATGGGATTTTTGTACTCTCAGCTACCCTCGGGAATGCTTAGCTTTTCACAAATGTGTCATTTGGTTGCCCTAAAATTTGAGAATTCTCTGTGAAAGGAAAAGTTCCTTCCCAAAAATTGTTCTTACCTTGATTTGCAGAGAACATACATTCTTAGATTTAGCTCAGAAAATCAGAAGTGAGCTACTGGGTCCCATACCCACACATGGCTCAACCAGTCTGTGGCCATACATCTTGCACTATGTAAATCTTTTCTGAAGCATTGACATTGCCTTTTGGGTAGAGCAGATGCCTCCTAAGAAGAAAGGCAGAGAAGTACAAAGAGGTGCTGGGCATAGAATTGGGCGCCCACATGCAAAAGCTGTCTTGCAAATTGCTGAGTGCCTTGAGCATCTCTTTTCAGTGTGGAGGGTGCAGGCAGCTCCTCACCTCTCCAAAGTCCCTTCTATGTATTTATTTGAAGCAAGGCTTTTGCCAATAGACATGAATTTCCACATTGAACCAGGTATATTTCCAACCAGACTGGGCAGCCACACTCCTAACCAGCCCATCCTCAGATTTCAAATGATTTTCCCATTATGTCTGTGCCTCCCTGGATTCAGGGCAGTCTCAGGGACAGGGAAAAAAACCCTGAGAGTCCCCTTCCCTTCTACCCCTGCATCAGCTACCTACACTTTCTGTGCATCTCTTTCCCCTGCTAGCGCTGCCTGCTTGGCTGTTATGCTCAGGATGAGCATTTACTGGGGTCCCAACAGGTGTTGCAGCACAGTCTTATGTATTATTAGCAGTAAATAGCAGACCACTGCTGCTATTTATGCTAAATATGTTTTGTTTTCCTTAGCTTCACTAAGCAGAAAGAACACCTATTAGCTCAGGTCTGTTCAGACCTGTAGGCAAGGACTTTCCTAATTTAACGTGAATTCTTCTCCAGTTAAAAATGATAGTCTGTTAGAAACACTGCACATGCACATAAGGTTCAATGCTTCTCTTAGGGCTAACAAGGCTTACATGTCCACACTGTTACAGCAGTCTTACATTTTAACAGGATCATCCATTCTGTTATTTTTGAAGGAAGTTTAAAACCTGCAAAACTTTTGGTCTTGGAATGGTTGGGTTTTTAGTGCTTGTGGTTTGTTTTTTACCTTCCAGAATTTCACCAGTGCTCTCTGAGGCCTTACTTTGTTCAGAGGTAGGTCTGTTTTCAGGGGAATGAACATTGGTATGATACTTCAGCAGTCCTTGTTTCCTCCTCTCAGCAGTTTCAGGTTGTTTTTTCAATGTCTCCTCTTTCAGTATTTCACCAATTATGAGAGATTTGAGGAAGATACAAAAACTTTTCTGCAAACCTCCTGCTCCCGTTCCTTCTTTGCAGCATGGGATTTTCCACCTCTGGGTTCATATAGAGAGTGGTGACCAAAACATCAACATGCTAATCTCAGAGCCCCGGGCCATTTTACTTACTGTTGCTAAAGAACACAGCCCTGCTGGCTGTGCCCTGAAGCTCTTAAAGCAAGGAGCTGAATTTTGATATTCTCTTTCCTTCTCTTGCTCTTTTTTTTTTCTTTTCCCAGCCTTATTTTATAATTATATTTATTTGAAATTGAATTTTAAAGGTTCAGTCCCCAAAGCAGTGAGATGTAATTTCTGGTGGATATTAAAACTGTATAAAACTGCTCATATATCCCCTCATGAAGAACAGCTGGTACTCAGAATGGAGGAGAGAGAAAGACATTGACTCTACCCTTCTTGCCAGCTATGCAAAAACCCAATAATAATAAATAAAAACTTATTATTTTCCCTTGGAAAAGAAAAAAAAAATCCAAAAACCAAAATAAGCCTGAAGTTACATGAAGCATAAAAATTTGCTGTGTAGGTTATAAATATATATTCAACCATATAACTTAAAGTATTGCTATTGAATTCAGGACCATGATACTGCTGTGTGCTGGTGGAAGGTCTAGCATGGAACAGCTCAAGAAGTTCCTGTCTGAGAGCACAGGCTAAGAGACAGCCATAGGGCCTCACTGTATTTTGTAGAGTGGAATTCAAGACCACACTTCTGTCCAGGGTCCAGACTGTGATGCCTGTATTTTTAGTTCATCTCTTTCTCATAGAGGAAATTAAACACAAGGATGCAAATAAAACTGTATTGTGTTAACCAGGATGGAGATGGCAATAAGGCCTGGGGTTTGCACAGAGACAAAATAGACAAGAGCATGAAATACTGGGACAGAGATAATTCAGTGGTGGTGCTCATTTGATCTACCTTTAGGTGCATTCAGTGTAGGCTTCTATTTCTCAGTTCCCTTCATAGTTAATGGAGAGGTAGGAAAGACAGATGGTGAGTTTTAGGGCATGACTTGTGTTGGCCTTGAGCAGATACCTGTGTTTAGCTGATAAATTGCACTCCAGACTGGTGGGGCCGTTGGTTCCATCCCCAGTGGCTGTGAAGAGAGCCATGGATGAGACCTGCACAGGCTGTGCACTCTCATTGCTGACAGGTAATTACATTGGCTGATACAGCCAGTGACCTGCTCAGTGTTTCAGTGGCAGAGACAAGAAAGGAGCTCAGGTCTCTTGAATTTGAATCTTGTACTCATCCTTCACCTCCTTTAACAATGGGGAAATTATTTTTCTGGTTTGGAGTAGTGGATGTCCTGTACATTTGTCTATACAGATGCATAGTTTGGGTATTTTTCCCTGTTTCTATTGCTTTCCAGCTAAATTAATGAGATTTGATTTTTACTGAGAAAGCAGTAGGAAAAACAAAAGTGGCCCCAGTGGCCGAATACCCTGTTAGCATAGGGGGTGAAACATCTCCACTGGCCCTAGTGGACCAGGGGCCATGAGCAGGACTTGGAAAGGACAGATTCCTCGAGGGCTGTGCAGAGGGCTATTTACCTGATCAATAATTCATTAGGTACAATTTGTAAATAACTGAGTGGAAAATATCCTTTCTTTTCTTCTAATCACCCAACTAATCTGCTGATCTAGAGAACAGACAGGTTATTAGGGAATGTTATCTCACACTCCAAATGTAGGAGGAAGAGGTCAAGCTTCTTTTTCAAGTCTCACCTCATGGACTTTGGATGTATTTTGGTCCAGCTGGTGTTATTTGAGCCACTCCAACCACAGCCTGATCTCCTTGACAAAGCGCTCCCAAATTACTGAAAATCTCTTTTTAAAATTTTATTTTTATTCTTTTTTATGTCAGCTCTTTATTCTTGTACAGAGGCCTGTGGAAATATCATATCCTACCCAATGCAATGATGGGTTAGGTATTAACAGGTGGAAAATTCAAAGATAGCAACAGAAGAGTCTATTTAGGGTAGTGGATAAGAGTGTACTCTGTCACCAATCCACTCTACACCCAAAGTCACATCTCTCAGTTCCTGTTTCACCTTTCCTTTGCCTTATCTATTTTGACTATATGTTCTTGGACGGAATAGCTCAGTTACCACTACCATCATGATACTGAAAACACAGTCTGCCCCATATTACCCAGGAATAGTAGGAGTCCCTTCCTCCTCCACATATGCATGCATTTCCTGCTGAAAATGTCAATATTCTGCAGGAACCCATCTGTTTTCAGAGCAGTCTTGTAAGATTTCATTACTGTAGGACAAAAGACAGAGGGAAAAAGGAACTTATTAGCTATCCAGCCAGCAAGCTCTAGAGGGAAGGTAAGGGTGACAATTTTGCAGCTCAGTGTCGAAAACAAATTCTCAGCTTTTGACATTAAGCTGATGGTCCCAACTTTGACCAGAGGAGAGTAGTAGAATTTGAATAAGATGCTCTTCCTGACATTTATGTGGTTCCACAAAAACACCATAACAGAGAACAACCCTGGTGTTTGGCATGTCAATTGCTGCAGCCCAGCACTGTTACTCTTTGCCCTGTCTTACAAGGAGCATGGTGATTTGATCTGTGTGGTATGTCTCTCTAACCCAACACAGAATTGCAGGATCATTTAGGTTGGAAAAGACCTTCAAGATCAACTTGAACCATTAGCAGTGCTCTGCTCCAGTAGCAGAGCACTTCCAGGACCCCCACAAAACCATGTCCCTAAGCTCCATATTTACCCATCGCAGCCATAAAGAGCAGCCTGTGGCATGTTCTTGAGCACCTGGGAGAGTTGTGTTCCTCCTCCATCACTGAACAGAAGATGCAAGGCAGTGTGAAATCTCATATCTCTGCTACCAAACAAGACTGAACAGTGTGCAGTGTACTTGTATTTAAATATCTGTGTATTTCTGTACACATGAGCAAGTGTACAGCGACACAGATAAGGCATCATTTGCCCTTTGGATTCTGGTCACTTGACCTTCTTTTCTAGCTGATTGATCTAGAAACACATAATAATATTTAATTAGAAATACACTGGAGAAATTTGTATCACCAACAACAATACTAAGAAAGACAACTTGCTTCTTTATTCCCTTTGTTTTCTTGGAGAAGTTAAACTCTAAATTAATACCGATTTAGGTTTTCTAAGAAATCTTGCTGTGATGAAGATCATGCAGTGACCTAAAGAAGCTCACACTGGTTTGAACTCTGCAGCCCCTGGTAGAAAATGTTTAATTACCTTTATTTTGCCGAAAGCAGAGCTGTTTATCCCGCGGTTCTTGGAGATCTCTTGGACTCCCTCTGGTGGCTCATCCCGTATGATGTGAAAGGAAAAGTTGTTTACATCTGGGCACGGTTTGTGCTGCCGCTGTGGTTTGCATTCATCTCTCTTCTCTTAGTGTTTCCTAGGACTGTGTCATCCTCTGTCTGCCTAGTGCTTTTCAGTCAAAACTCAGTGAGGGTGCTATGGGCTCAAGGTATTTTAATGCCTGGTTAGTGGAAATAACAAACCTAATCCTCAATTCCCTGCGGCATTAAAAATAAAGAAATAATTGTCACCATGCACATGAATGCCCAGATGTTTGCACCAGTGCCTGGGGAAATCTGCTGGATAGCAAGCCTACAAGGTGGGACTCAGGTTACTCCTGTACTGAACAATTTCTTACTCACTGCCTTTTTTCACTGTGAGATGTTCTTGTGCTTTGAACCCCAAATGAAGAGCACTGCCCACATACTCAGAGACTCTGGGAATTCAGCCTGACTGAGGATACAGGCAGATACTACTTTATTTTGTTTTTCATGAAAGGAACTTTCTGCATTGAAGCAAAAAACACCAGTGTTATTTGCGGCACAGCTGTTTTGCTCTGCTTGATACTTTTCCTTCTCAGATTTTAAGTCAGCTCTTTGTAGTTGCTTTTGCTTTTGTTGGTTTTGCTGTTGTTGGCCTGGTTCATTGGTTTTGTGGCTTTTATTTTTTTTTTCCTTCTGGCTGGTTTCACAAGAACCTGGATGCAGTTTTCTGTCAAACCCATCCTGTGCATCTGAGCTCAGATATTGGTGAGTCTGGCTTGAACCTGGACACAAAGTCAGTGCATCCAGAAAAATATTAAAATATTGTGGTGATAGCTTCTCTTCAGTTCTATGAATGCCAGTTCAGTATTATCCATGATAGAAGTGTTTGCACATCTCAGAAACTAGGATAAGTTTTCCTGGTGCAGACACAGATGCAACAGTAAATCTGTTCACAGTACAGAGAGAGCCAAAAACTCCCTATATGGGCTCAGTGAGATAACAAACTGGCTGGAGTAGCTTCATCTGCATCATGGCAAGGATCAGGGATCTTTGCTTAGAGAGTTGCCCATGGAATTCTCCAGCACAAACCAAGCTTTTTCCATGTGCCCACTCAAGCTGAGCTTCTGGGATGGGATGTGTTTAAATGTCTAAAAGGCAGATATTTACATCTGAGATGATTAACTTCACCCCTTCTGTGGTCAGAGGAGGGAATGAACAGCCTCTCTGTACTTAAAATAATCATACTAAGCACTTGGGTCCAATGACAATCCATTCAAAATGATTTATCTGTAATTGGATAAGTATCTCAAATTCAGATGTCAAAGGTTTAGATGTCAAGAACAAAGTAACTCTGAAGGGCACAATGCTTTTATTTAGGACAAAAAGTGACTTTTCCTTTTTGGTTCAGGATGAAGTGTAAAGTAAATTTTTCATGAAACCTGCTCTATATTGCCAGAATTCAGTGTTATGTGATGCATCCTTGACAAAGAGTATGAGCTGGTAAAACAAGAAATGTTCAGGGAACACACTGAGAAGGAAGAGTTCTGCTCAGAATGTGGCTTCCTTGAAGGTCCACTCAGCATGTCTGTGACAACACCTTAAGTGCTGAGAAAGGATGGTAACCTGTTAAAAAGGACTGTCATGCCCTATTGGACTTGGGTCTAGGCCCAAGAGTAACCCACACAGTAACTGGCACTTGCAGCACTTTTAATATCTGGGCAGTTAATTACTGCCCAGATATTAAAATTATATATATTTTTTTTTAATTTTTTTTTTTTAATACGTATTTACTGGTGTGGATTGTGCACACTGCTGTGTGTATGCTTGTATGCATGTATACAAATGCATCTGACCCAAGTAATCTGTAATATGTTTTGTTACACTAGTACAAAAATTGTTAGTTTTTTTTGTTTGTTTGTTTTTTTTTGTTCTTTTCTAAAAGCAGAGAAATAAGCACTCTGCAAGTGAAGTTCATGTATATGTTAATTGATCCCTTTTGAGATCAAAATTGAGCAAAGAACTTCATGGAAGGCTTTGGGAGTCACAGCAATGCTTTGACTGGTTTGTTGTCCAGGTGCTGCAGCTTTCTTGTGTTTTCACCAAAAGTACTGTGTTCTTTCATTAAAGGAGCTCCTGAAGCAGTTATCCATTAATGTATTTGGCACAATTTCATGGAAGTGGCACATAGAAGAGTCACTGCATTGATCTGTGCCATGTAATAATCAGTCTACTGCCCACAAAGATGATGTCTCCTTTTAGGCTTGATCTGAACCTCCTGAAGACAGAGGGATGACTTCAGGGGCCTTAGAAGCAGGCCCTCTGTAAGGTGCAGACCTGGAAATACCCAGCTCTGACTTCACATGGTTATTGGGAAGAGGGTTGATGTTCATGCCCTTGATTACTGCCGCTGATCATCTGGTGCCCCTTTCAGCCCTTACAGCAACCTCTGCAGTTGGGTGCCTCCTCCTCTCAGGGGGAATAACCTCATTCTGGGTCAAAGAACGAATGCTGGATGGAGAGGCAGCCCCATGTCTGTAATCTCTAGACAAAGAAACGCATGTCTAAAAGGGTTGGAGTCAGCTGGAAATGCTGCCTGCAGCAGCTCCTGGTCACTGGCCGGTTGGTGGGTTACAAATGGCCTGTGCAGCCACCCACAAGGCTCCCTCCCTCACAGTAGGTGGTCCAGGGAACAAAACCAGCTCCCTGTGCCAAAAATCTGCATGAGAATCAAACAGATCCATGGAAATGCCAAAATTGCCCTTGCAGATGCAATCCCCAGGAGCAGGCCCAGGGAGCAGAGAGCAGCCACCCTCTCCACCCCACTGTCTGGTGAATTTTAAACCATCTGCTGCCTTCAGAGAGGGAGATCTGAGGGGATTTTTTCCCCCCCCCCATTTTCATTTGCTTTTTGGTTTTCCTTGAAGGCATCAGAAAAGGTTTGCCTTGAGACTCACTGCTGAGGCATTCCCAGCGATTTCCCCCATGGCACATGCCAGTTGTCTTTACCTACCTGCCTGTCAGCCCAGTGTAGGGAATCTCTTTGGTGTTTGAGGCTAAATCAAGAATAAAGAGCCCAGTCTTTTCCTACATGGTTATCAGGTTATCAGAAAATAGATGGTGGGCAAAATTCCTCTACTTGCATAGGACTCTCTTTGTTCTGCTGAGTGAGGGATACAGAGGACATTTGGTCATTCTGGGAATTACTGACTTTAATTCTGCTACTAGGGATTCAAAATGATAATCCAGATGGTCCATTCTGGCTTGAAACACAACACCCAGAACCCATAGCTTTAGAACATTAGACATGTTTGGTCACAGTGTACTCTTAAAGATTTAAGATCATTCATTATCAGATTTTCTTTATACGGTTTTGTATCCTTTCTCCAAATGAGCTTAAAATAAGCCCTCTCTCTCTTCTTCTTTTCTTTTTTTTTTTTTTTCCCCAGTCGTTGAAAGGCTTATTTCTTCCCCAGTATGGTCAGATCTCCCTGGAAATATTTGTCAGTCTTTTAACAGATCTGACTCAATTGCAAATATTTGAGAAACGCCCCCAAATTGAGATGGTCATGGCCTTAAGTTATCTCGCATGAATTTCATTACGCCTCCTATCATGGAGAGAATTTCAAGGGTCTCTAGATACCTTTAGGAGGATCATCAGCACTGATTGAGGCATGCAAATAATGTGGGATATTTTAAATTATTTGATTGTGTCTTTGCAGAGCTGTTTTTGTGTCTTTCAAATGTTCCCAAAGCAGACTTCACCTACTCCAGTCAAAATTCTTGACCCTCAGAGTAGTGTTTGTATGCCAAGAACCACAAGTCATAGAGCACCTCAGGTAGCTCAGGTAAATGGTAACCATGGGTGCAGCCCAATCCCTGGAAATGAAATGCAGTCCTCACAGTTTTTGAGAAGGAGGGAATTCAACTACATGTGAGCAAGGCTTTCATGCTCACAAGAACCAGCCCATGGCCTGGCTTAGTTTTTTTAGCAGATATGTGAGAGGTCAGAAAAGTAGTTTTGGAAGATTTCCACTGGTTCATTTCTTCCTAAAGTCAGAAATTCAGATTGCAAGGAGGAGTGGGTAGAGGCACAGCCTCTACCAGGGGCAGGAGCAAGAAGTCATGGAATGTGAACCTTGACTTGCATACGGGCTGTGTCACCTCAAGGGGGGAAGAGAAACTTCAGTTTAAGACAGGAAGCTTTTCAGTGTTTTCAAAGCCCATTTCAGAGGATCTTGAGAGAATGAAATTGTCCTGTAACATACCCTGCAAGTGTACCAGGAACTAGAGGCCTCCTGTGTGCCTCTGCACAGAGAAGGGCAAAGGAAAGGTTTATTAGGTGTTTGAATTTCTGTTCCTGAAGGACTTTTCCATAACTCAGCTCCTCTATCCTGAGCAGCTCTGTCACTCTGTACATGCAGATGAAAGCCTTTTAATTCACTGTATGCCCTTCTCTCCCTTTTTCTGGTGCAAACATATGTGCATTTACATGCTCTGCTTTCCTGCATCCTCCTCACAGCCCCTGCCCTCTCTCCCACCCACACGCTGTAAAAATCTGCCAGGGATCCAGTTAGTAAAAGGTGAATTTTTCCTGCCATCTGGGTGTTTGGTGGCACAGATTCTCTTGGTCTGCCTACACACACTCGCGGGCGCGATACGCCCTCCTCTTTCCCCTTCCTCTTTCTCTCCCCCTCCCACGAGCTGGCAGTAAAAACAAAAGGGAAATCTTCAAAACCACAATGTCAGCTGCCTGTGTCAGTGTGGGTTGAGAGGACGGATCACAGCGTACTCATCTCCCAGTAGGCAAAGGGGACTGTATTTCAATAAATTTACATACTACAGAAGACTCTAAGAGATTGCTTTGGGGATCTCTCTGTTGAGTTGCTTTGGGGACACTGAGCCCTTGACTTGCTCAGGAAGGGTTTGATGCCACCTGCTCTAAAACTCTCATGTTCTCCATACCCTTTCCTTTCAATACCAGTGCCCGTTGTTTTCTTCATAGCACAGTTTTGTTTTCTTCCAGTTTGACGAAAGGCTGTTTATTTATAGATCTGCAAATGTTGGCTCTGGGCTGGCTCTCAGGAAAGAGCAATGATAGCTTTCCTCTGGTTAGCTCCTGTACACACCTTGCTCCTGACCTTCTTGGGTCTCACTTAAAATCGTGACCTGTCTTGAGTAGATCACTCAACCTCTCTGCCTTTCTTTAATCTTTGGTTTCTCTTCTGATTAAATCCAGTGGAACTATTCTAACTCAGGAGAGCAATCTGAGAAAAATAAAATGTGTCACTGAAAACAGCATTTATGTGTTCATTTCACTTTTCTTCAGCATTATGTATAATTTTTTCCTGTGAAAAGATAATATTTAAACACTTTTTGCAACTTGCTGTTCAGTACAGATTACATCTTTTTGTTCAAAAGAGAAGAAGAAATTTGCCTTAGAAATCCCTGCATTTAAACATTTTTGAATTGCGTATTTCCAGAAAGCATGTGTAGTTGTTGCCCTTTTTTTTCCCTGGCTTCAAGAGAAGTGGCAGCTGTAGAAATAGCAACATTTCCTGTGTTTTTTGAATCCTTGTATGCCTCATGAAAGGTTGCTTCCTCTAGGACCTTAGCTGGACTGATCCCAGACCCAAATCCCATCCCAGAACAGCACAAAACACAGGGACTGCCTTCCAGATTGTTGTTGCTGTTGCTTATTGGAGGGATTTGGTGCTATTCCCAGACTTTTTTGAAGTGATCACCTCCAGGTAGCCCAGGGAAGACCATGACTACATAGTCTGCTGTAGGATAATCCACCTCTATACTTAAAATAATCCTTCTCCATATTCCTATGAGCTCAGACTGACATCATGGAGAAGCTGTCCTACCATACTCTTCAAGCAGGTGAACATATCCTCACCTAGAGACTGGAATTTAGAGCTGGGAGCAGAAGGTTGGTTTGAGGAACCTAATAAGAGAGGAGCTAGTCAACATTTCATATACCCAGTGCTGATATCAAAGAAATGGCTTCAAACTCCCTCTTAGGCACGAGCTCTCTGTGTGACAAGGCAATTAGCCTCCCTGTGGCTCCATTCCCAGTCTATGCAGTGAGAATACAGCACACAGCAGGGCAGCAAAGCACAAGTGCTGGTGAGATGTGCCACTGGGAAGGGGATGGAGGCATGGCTGAGAAGGGATGAAACAGGAGTGAGTAGCAAAGAACCACGTGAAACGCACATCCAAACAGAAGTAGCAACCTGCTGCCTTGGTGTTTGTGTGGCTCTGGAAGTGTACCAGGACAAGAGGCTCTGAACCAGGTCATTTTAACAGTTCCTGTCAGAGGAGCATTCATTTAATGCAGAGAGGGAACAGCTGAGCAGCTGCATTTAGAGAGAAACACCGTAATCTATTACGGGGCTTGGGCCACCGTTGATCAATATGGCAAAGTCAATAACAGCTTTTGATTCCAGCATATTAGGCTGAATGTCAGATTCATGTTTATTAGAAGTTTTTACAAATAAATCAGGCTTGAAGGAAAGAGAATATGTGTCAAAACTTCAGGCAGAAGGCTGATTTTTATTTTTTTTTTCCTTGGGATTATCATAGAATGATAGAATAATTTGGGTTGGAAAGGACATTACAGATCATCTAGTTTCAACATGTTGCATAGCTTTTTAAGGAGGGGAAAAAGTCCCCACCTTTCTATGTACAGAATGAAATTCAAATAAAATCCATTAAATTTGTGTTTTCAGTTGAGGAGGATGAAGATTATTTGAGGTTTAAACTTGTAATGACCAAGGCCCCATGTCTAATTTTTTCTCCTGAAACTTCCATGTCTGTAAATAAATCAATCCATTAGTACCTAAAACTCTTCTTGAAAAGAAAGAAATTCAAGCCTAAAGTGCTTTAGGCATTCCACATGACATCAGAGACATGTTATCACTATAACATGAATTTATTTTAAACGTCTAGAAAACATGAGAACTGTTATAGAAATAATACTATTGTTAAAACACTACAGTAAGTTTTAAAAGGAAAAATTTAGTATGATTTTTATATCCATCACATATGTTTCTACCTTAAAAATTAATTTAGAATATTTAGACTGACAAAAAAAAATTAAATTACCAAGTATATAAATACTTTTGTTTTTACAGATTTTATACTGAAAGGGTAAAGTGGAAGTGCAAAAGTAAAAATACAGAACTGCTTGAATTTAATCTCCTCTATCTTTTTAATCAACCATGTCCCAAAACACTTCCTGGGAGTTAAGCAGCACCAGTACAGAGACAGTGTATTAGAGAGAAGGGGGGATTAAAAGATATAAGGAAAGGAAAGAAAAAAGTTATAATAGAGACTAATTGGAATTGACAAGAAAAAAGGGAGGGGTTTCTTGATGTCTGGAAATATACAATGCAGAAACAAGGTCTGAACATAGCAGTGACAAGATTGTTTTTAATACACACACAAGAAGTCTCTGTCCTGGATGAAACTAGAGAGATAGAAACTCACAGATGCTAATGAGATTTGTGTGACTGGTGGAGAAAAAGTCACAGCACCGTTTTGATTTTTGGTTCTTGATTATTAATAATCAATGGAGGTCAGCAAAATGAAATCTCTCTGTTTAAAGAGAAAGTCTGAACAGACAAATAGTTGAAGAACTTGTTGGAGAGTAAGTCAGACTGTGTGTCAGAGCTCAGCCTTGAAGGAATATGTAAGAAGAGCTACTTGTGTCCTTATCTGAGTCTCCTCTGAGATGTTAGTGCATCCGATGCATTTTAAAATTTGATGGATTTCTGTGGTCCTTATCTTCTTTGTTCTGCTGGTGCTTTGCCCTTCTGCTTTCCTTTGATCACTGCCTAGGATCAGTTTTTGTAGTGCTGCTGGGGCAGAGTGTGTTGGCCGCCTTGCTAGTCAATGACCCAGCAAGAGTGGTACAAGGACATTACATGGAGAGGAGTTTTTCAAGGGATGCTGGATGAACAGGTTTATCATAATTAATGAACTTGCAGAGAAGAGAGCCTTGAAATCCTCCTGCTCCAGTCCTGTGTGCAGCCCTTCACCATGTAATTTGCCAAGTTCATACATCTTGATAAGTTTGTGCACTTGGGCAAGAGCTGATGGGTGGGGGGCTGAAATAGCATTCCATGCCAGTGGTGTTTTCAGTCAAGGGACTAAAACTGTTTGGAGTAATATTATAAAGCTATTCATTCCTGAGAGAGAAAGGCTTTCACCAGTACACATCTGCAGTGCCTGACTTCCTGGTGGATTTCTGCCACTCTTTAATGCAAACCTTCTGAAAGTTTGAGAAACAAAAACCTGGGAAGTTTCTAAACTGCTGATTTCAGACTCAAGAGTACAGCCAGGGGAAAGATCACTCTGTAATTGCCATGGTTTTTATACACTTTCCCCAAACATCTGTTACAGGTCACTGTCAGGAACAGGTTATTTTGTTACAGACTTTTAGTCTGACCCAGGATGACAGTTTTTACGTTCTGATTAATAGCCTTAATCCAACATCACCCACAACTCCTATAAATCCTCTTACCTCTTTTTTGGCTCTTACCTGCCAGAACCCCAGGAGTGGGAACACTACAAAGAAAATGTTCCAGTCCCTTGCAGCAGAATCCAGCTTTAAATCCAACACAGACTACTGAGTTTATCATTCATTTTTTTAAGCCTTGCCTTATCTGTTGTTATTGTCCCTCTTGGATCCAGAGCATTATGTGAAAGGAAAGGTGGTTGAAACCTAGAGTTAAGGGCCAAGATGGTGCTCATTCCATCAGCAGAGGATCACAGAGAGGTTTGCATAATACCACAGTACCTGCTGGTTTTGTTCCGGTGGTGTCATCATAGCACTATCCAACAGAGGATAATTTCCTCTATTTTTTTTTTTTTTTCCCAGAAAACAAAGAAACATCTTACTTTTCATCCTGCCAAACACATGTACAAAAAACAGGAAAGAGAACATGTTCATAATCTTACAATGCTTACAAGAGTGCAACACGTATTTTCATACTGGAATAAATGTTATGTTTGCAACCAAGGCTTATTGCTGTACCTTTCCCAGGATGTTTTGAAGTGCATATCTTGTGGGCATAAAATTGTTTTCTGTAACACTGGTGAGGCAAAAAAGGCTTAGTGCATCTTACATTCTTGTGACAGAAAGAATTGTTCTCTGCATTTGCTGTGCATACATGAACTTGAAGCCAAATCCTTTATGAGTTAGTCTTTCCAAATGATTAACAGGACTAGTGTAGGCTGCACACCATGGGGTGAAACATAATCTGGTACTTTTTCTCATTTCAGTTGCAATTCTTTTCTATCTAATATTTTAGTGGAAAAGAAGAAATATGAAGTTTTTGATGGTTTCTCCATGATGCTGATGTGTTTGATTGGTGTATGTTCATGTGTCCTTTCTTCTTTACTCCAAGTTCTGCAGCCATCTACAAGCAGAATGGTCTTTTTTGTGTGTTTAGTGTGACCAAGTCTCTGTTTAAGGTCCCCAACTACTAGCCTACAGGCAAGAATGAGAGAGAGAGAGAGAGAGAGGGAGGGAGAGAGGGAGAGAGAGAGAGAGGGAGTCCTTCTTTGTGGTAACTAACTCTTTATATAATGAGCCCTTTGCAAATTCTCCTTGCATACTTACCGACACCCCCGCAGTTACTTAAATGGGCATTATTGGTCACTAGGTCCCAAGGTCATTCAAGAGAATGGGGTTGTTAAAAATAGGAATGAGGGTTCAAGGCACAGGGTCAAGAGAAATTAATTGAAAAATCTTCTGCAGGCCTGACATCATCTGTGGAATGGCAGTGCCCAGACACCTCCAGCTGCTGTTGCGTTTCTCGCGAATGTAAATGAATGGCTTCCTTTGTGGCACTGGGGTGGTTTCCAGGCTGGCTTGTTCATTTTATTATATTCTTTTACCTTTATTTTATTTTCTTTTCCTACAGTTCATCTTCTTAAGCAATCTTTTCCTCGGTGCCTTTTAGTCTTCTTTCCTGCCTTGTCCCCAGCTTCAACCTTTGAACTCTTTGGACAGATCCAATTAAATGTGAAGTTCTCACCAGTGATGTGGAATCAGGCTCCCAAATGAAGGAAATGATGTTTCTTTTGCTGTCCTTAACTTCATGAAATGGGATGCCTTGGTGGACTGTGGAGAATGCCCACCACTCCTGACACATGAAAACATATTTCACAAGCCAAAGTGCATTACTTCCCTTACGGACAGTATTGCTCACATTTGAAGATGGGGGGGGGGTGTTGCTTTTCTTTATACCAGGTTAGAAATCAAAAGTTGTGGCTTACTTCCTTCATCAGCACACATTCCTGTTATAGCCTCTGAGCTATTGCAGATCAGGGCAAAAGCTGAGCCCTGAGGGGAGTTTCCACAGGTCACTAGGATCCCACATTTGAGAACTAACCACAAACCCATCATGGAAACTAGATGCTTTGAGAAAGGTGTCTTCTGCAGGGTGTCACAACTTGGGATTCATTGATAAATGTGTATAATGAACAGACATCTGACCTACCTGCCTAAACTCTGTACACAGTCAGTGGAGAGAAATAGGCAATTCCAGAGAGTGAATCTCCTGACATCTACATTTGAATTAAATGGATCGTCCTCTACAATTGACTATTTCTCATGGGTTGTGAAGGTGACCTAGATGACTATCTCAGATGTAAATGCCAGTACTGTAGATGACTAAATCTGTACCAATGAAAGTACTCCCAGTGTTCTGATGAAGATATGCCAGTCCTGAATTGCTTCTGGCTGTTTATGCTTTAGAGGAGCCTGAGATCAGGACTTACACGCCAGGAGAACACCTCTTCCCAATGCTGTTTTATGGTTGGTTGGTTTGTTGATTTTGTGTTTTGTTTTGTGTTTTGGGGTTTCGGGGGTTTTGTTGTTTTTTTTTTCACAGAAGCAAGACAAGCAAAAGAACATCCCTTTTCAACAAATGTGACTGAAGTTATGCACATTTCCCTCTGTGACTTTGAAATTTTGGTACAGAATTGGTAATAAGACTGAAGTGTCTTCAGTCTTATTCCAGTACCTTAATCTTGAAATTAACTATTTTCAGAACATTGTTTTCAGAGTTTAAAGTCAAAATCATTTAAATTTGAAGTTCCTCATAGAGCTAAACAGATTTTAGACCACAAAGACACTAAGAGGTGTTGGATTTATTCTCTCCTCTGGTCAGAGAAGCACTTTACCAGGTCAGAAGTCACACTGAAAATACCAAATTCCAACCTAATTAGGGTGTGGTGCTCAATTTGCCAGTCACAACTTTTACCAGTCACCTCTTCCTGCACTGATCTGTTGTGGAGGATCACTTCTTTCCATTTCTCTTTCTTCTTTAAAGGAAAAAAAAAAAGTCATTAAGATTTGAGGGCTTAAAACTGTTGCTGCCTGCACATCTCTAAAAATAATATAAATCAGTGCCAAGGGACCACTAGTATTTTGGCTGCATGAGGAACTTTAACAGCAAAAGAAAAAGGGGAAAACTCATCAGTGCGTAGATCTCAAAAACTAGGATGCTGTGTCTGCAGCCTTTCAGAAAGTTCAGAAACCCATTAAAAACTTTTTTTTTTTTATTTTCTTTCCTTTGGCTTTTCCTCTCTGGTATGTTATTCAGCCTTAACGTGGCTGTTATACACACTTTTAACCAGGCTTGTAATGCAGCAAGGAGGATCATTCAATCTGGTTGCTCCTCTAGAAACAGGTATGGGGCAATATCAGGAAGAGAGATGCAGGACTTTAGTTCTTCTTTGGCCTCTGATTTCACACTTGTAGTTTACAATCTCAGATATAGGCAGCAATGGTAATACCAGCCAGAAACAGGGTGCAGAAGGGATAATCTGTGATATCAGCATGCAACAAGGAATGCCAGAAAGGCAGTTGAGTGGCAGAGAGGCTGAAGGAAGTCAGCCAGCATCACCAGAAAATGAAGAGTTAAACAGAGGTCCATGTGTTTCACATTTGACCTCTTCAACTTCTTGCATTTTATCCGTAGCTGATGTGGCCTTTGAAACTCACCTGGAAGAACTGAAAGGCTCTTCCAGGCACCTTCTTTATAGACTCATTTGTAAACACGCATTTAAAAATTTCATGCTGTTAATGATTCCCTTGATAAGCTGCTTGCTGAGGCAGCAGAGGATATGTAATGAACTTGAACTGCTCCTCTATCCAGCTCCATCCTCTTCCTCAGGTGAAATTTCAGCATTCAGGATCAGATCTGACCCACAGTCTGGGTCTATCAGAGACAACTGTTGAGCCAAGTCCTTCCCTGTTGCCATACCAACTGAAGCAGAGGAGTGAATATTCTTAACATGAGCATGTCCATCTAGCTGTTAAAACACAGAAGATATTCTTTCACACATAAACTTGAGATGGATAGACGGTGATAAAAGCTAAACAATCCTTGTAGGCCAGATAGCCAAAAACCAGAAGGATCAAGAACAATACTAAGGTTGTCCCAACTCTGTGCCCTGTCTCTTACCTACAGGACAAGAGTTACTGACTGGATTTAGAGATCAAAGCTTTTCACAGAGCTCCTAAGGGCTGTCTCAACCACATTTCTCTAATATCTTTCCTCCTGGCTCCTTGAACATCCCCCCTTCATCTTTTTTTTTTTTATTCAAATGCACCAACCATAAATCTGTTTAAGTAACATGATAATGACCAAAGGAATGGTTATGATGTCACTAAAATGAGCTATATATAATCTACCTAGTGTATTATTGGGAGCAGACAAGACAAGGAGATGGGAGAAAAGAGAGGGAGGAAAAGTGCTTGGAGTTAAATATCAATGTTTATTAGCTACCTTCTTAGAGGTTCTACTTTAAAGGTAACTGATCTGTTCCCTTGCATTTCTTTTGCCCCTTCACCTTCTGTTTCTGATGTATTAGAAGTTTAATTTTGATAGCAGAAGTATTCCCCCCACACTCCCTTTGGTTTACACTAGACTGTCGGATCTGTTTCACTGACATAGCGCAATGGAGATGCTGCTAAGAGATATTAAAGTCAGGAATTATCAGCTCGGTAGTGTAATATTATTTCAATCTCATCCTCAATAGATTGTCTGCATAGTGACATGCTGCCAAGGTGAAATGAATTAATGAACCTGGGAAGGCTCCTTGCATGGTGAGCACAGGAAATGAAATAAACAAAGGGCAGAGAAACCCGGAGCTAAGGAGGAGCAGGGATGTGGGATTTGGAAGGGTTGCCTGCTAGAAATTGACCTAGTGGTGGCACAGGATTAGATTTGTGTCTGATGGGCACATGGCAGAAGTTTAAATTCTTCTTCAATAGTGGAAATGGTCTGGTCTGGTTTTGTGGATAAATTAATGAGAGAAAAGTAATAGCCCTGTTCCAGTTGCGAACTATTACTTGAAAGTTCTGAATTTGGTTCAAGGAAAATAAAACCCAATGAAACCCTAGACACAACACTCCAAATACTGCAGGGCTGTACCAAATATCAAATCAACAGTGTTTAAGGATGGAATATTATTGAATGTCCTAAGTTGGTACTTAGGAGAAAAAAACAGGTTTGTGCCACAATCTTTCTTCATTCCTTGGACAATTCATGTAACCCAGTTTTTCCTTTTTCCTTGTTTCATTATCTGTGCCTTGGGGTTAGACCCCAGTTAATTCCCTAGTGAGATTCTGGTATTTCTTAACATCTGCCAGACATTTCTGAACATTACAGGGAAGTAGGATCAGCCCCCCAGAGAGGGGCAGTTGGTGAGGCTCAGGCTAATCAGCTCAGCTGAAGAGTGATCATGATAATTTTTTTATCTCAACCTGTTCACTGAAGAAACTATATAGTACTGCCATGGAGATCCCTAAGCAACTCTGACTTAATCTAAAATTATAAATCTGGCTTCAAGGAGAAGGAATACAGTCTATATCTGTCCTTCAACTTTTGAACTCCACTGATTTTGGATAAATTACGCAGTGGAGGTAAAAAGACTCAGATACATTCTGCTTTATTATGAATTTCGGAAACAGGTAAAATGGTGAGGAAAAGGGACTACCACTGCTTCCACTGAAGAAAGAGCTAATTGATGTTGTCCTCTGTTAGACATCAGAGAATCCAGTCACAAGCAAGCCATTGGCAAACAGTCCTCATTAATTTCACAAAGTCTGAAATAACTTGTTCCTATTTAGGAACTAGGTTAAAATACTGAGGAAGCATCTTCCAGCTCTGTCTATCAGTAAACTGAAGTACACTACAGAAAATTTACAGTTTTAACAATCACCCTTTTGCTAATGACCAGCATAAACAGCTGATTTTATGAACCTCTAGGCAGCACCTCAAGACCAGCTTTGCATATGCACTTGATTGTGATGGATTTAAGATGATTCTCACTTCAAAATATTTCCAACTTTCCCTCTGCCTGTCCCACACTTTGTGCCTCTCAGCACAATTCTCACAGCCCATTAGACAGACTGTCCATGGTTCAGATTGCTGCTCTCAGCCAAGATCGATGCAAGTCCCATTCCCCTCATTTTCACAGTCCACTCTGTGCACCTGCTGTCCTCCTTTGGAAACACTCATCTATCTGCACACCCTAGATTTGCTGCTTCAACTGAAATCTGGCAGGAGTAACACGTTAAAGATGCATCTAGTGGAGCCTGCACCCAGAGAAATGCCACTAGGTTCTTCAGCCTCTGCAGGCAGAGAAATCAGCCAACAGAAGACTCACTTACCTGATTAGGTCTTGATGAGCTGCTCTACAAGCTTCAGACAGGAATGCCTTAATCTTGTAACTCATCCAAAACAAAGTGAACAAACACAGAAAGCGTTCAACTTCACACAATTTCAGAAAATTCGGATTATCATTTTAATTTTGTTATAGCTGTACAACCATTGAATATCCCAGACTGTTCTATGAGAAACTAGTAGCTACTTCACTTCCAGTTGATGGTTGGAGATGAAGCAGAGACAGAAGCAAAGCTACTTGTGCTCTGTAGCATGAAGATGATGGCTCTGAGTGACAAATATCTCAGGTTGCAAAAAGAGCAGGTAGATATAAAACTTTATTTTGTCCTACATCAACATCCTTCATCTGCTTTTAAATTGAATATGATGAGACAAAAATATGAGCAGGGTCTGAAGATAGCTACAGGATCTATCAGAGATATCTATGGGACACCACAGTCCCATATGGGTGTTTATCCCCTTCCTGATCATCTCTTCATCTATTTCTGCAGCAGTTCACTTTTGCTTCTAACAGCCAAGCGTTGCCTGCAATGAAAGAAATCTACCCAATGACAGATTTTTGAGGATTTAACATATCTTAATGATAATTTCAAGAAATGTTAAGATCTCTCATAATTACTGTCCACAAGGAGAAGGGCGGGGTAGGTAAATCCATCCACATGAGAGGGATTGAGTTCTGCCCAGTGCTCATGGTGTTTGTCTAGATGATGGGAAAGCCTTTTACCTGCTCTTTTCTTTGTATGATGAAGGATTTGAATCTTTGCCTTCAGTCTTCCTAAATGAGTCCCCCAATGACAGAACTTTCATGCCTGCACCCCCTTTCCCTACAAATGTTTTATTATTTATAAAAGATGAAACTGTTTCAACTGTAGGGACTGACAGGTTAAGGTATGTAGGATGTTAAAGCCTCAGGCAAAAGTTTCTGCCTTTTCTGCTATCCAGGGCTGAACCCAGGGATCTCATGTGAGTACCTTAACTGTCTGTCTAGTCAAGGTCTCCCTGACTGCCATCCATTCATTCTGGAAAGAATAAAAGCAAACTAGACATCAGACACCAAATATGAAAATCCCAGGGGATTTGAAAACAAAACAATACCTGACTGATTTTAGACATTTTCTTCTCTGTGTTATTGGGAGGGGGTGGGGGGAGGTAGAAAGAGGGCTGTATGTTTTTTAATCAATCCTATAAACAGAAAATTATACTGTAGCTCAGTTCTGTAGCAAAGACTTTAAAATGCCTGATTTTAAATAATTTATCTCTCCAGAACTGTTTTTATTTATGTTAAACTCTAAAAAGTCTAAAAGGACTTTTTCTTACATCAGATGGTGTATGCTCTTTTAAGTTTTATAGATATTTTCAATACAGTTAAAGGACAGATTTCAGGGGTTTAAACCTCTCAGGTCTGTGGAGACTTGCCAGTGGGAGCTATTTTTGTGCTACTAGGGCCAGTCCAAAATAAGAAGGACTAGAATAAGAGTCTGTTACTTTTTTGTTCATTTTTGTTGCCTGCTGCATTATTGATGCAGGAATGGAAAAGAGTAAGGAGCAGTGAGTTAAACAGGGACAGATCAGTTGGTCCTGGTCTCTTGAAGCCTGTCCTTCTGTCTAGGACTTTCAGCATCAGTCACATACTTTCAAAGAGTTTTGGAGATCTATTCAAGGACACCCTACCACTGGATAATTTAAAAAAAAAAAAAGCCACCACTATTCAGCACTTTTAGTAGACTTCTGGAGTCACAGTACTTCTAGGAAGTCATTGGATAAATCAGATTATGTTTCATCTTGCAGACGAAGCAAATACATATTTTCATGCTGACAAAACCAGTTACAACTGGTGATATGCTGGTGTCTAAAGTACCACCTGTTTCTCCAGAGTGAGAAATCTTCTTGGTCTTGGGAAACTCAGAGGAGAAAATGATTGCAAATACCTTAACCTTGAACTCAGTAAGGTGAGATAGGGTCCAAGCAACTGGCTTGGAAAAACTGAAGAACACTACTTGGGACTGAATAGAAACACTGGGAATTCCCACATTTCACAGGGCTCAAAGAACTGAAATTCAGTTCGTATTTGAAAGAAAATATGAGAGGAAAAAAACCAAACAAGCACACAAAACCCAGAAACACCTCAAAAGTTGCCTCTCAAGCAAAACTTTCTTGGCAAGGTGAGTTGGACATTGGTAAGCCAGGTGAGGGTGGTGTGAAGAGTCTGCTGCCAGTTGTTGATTGTCTGATGGAGCTGATGGGAACACTGGCTGAGCCTCTGCCCTCATTGTGTTCATTAGCATTCACACCATTCACTGGCCACCCCCTTGCACCAAAGACATTTTCTGAGTTTGCTAATTTTCATGAAAGCAAGTGGGGTCACTTTCCACCTTTTTTCCTCATCTCGACAAGGCTCGTCCCCCAGAGAGCTGAGAAGAAAGGTGCTTTCTTGTTGTCATCTGTGCAATTATCAGCTTTGAACACGATGGCAATTTGTTGTTGTTGTTGATTTCCTTTGTTATGCAAATGCACCAGCTCATTCTCTGAGTGCTTTTTTCCCCCACACAGCATAAAAAGGAATATTACACATTTAATTTCATGTTATCATTTGTTTCCCTCTGAGATTTCCTCCAGCCATTTTTCGGTCTTCTTCAGGCTAGTGGGAGCTAAGCAGTGGCATTTTGAATTCTGACTTTGTCACTTCTATTTACTTTTTATCATAAAGGGGTATTGTCAATAGGTCTTATGTGGCACCTATAAAACCCATTTAGGAATTTAAATCTCCACTAAAACACAGAATTTATGCTTCCTTTTATGATTTATGAGTAGAAGCCTAAATTCTGCTTTTAATAGTCTACCCATTTATATTCAAAGCAATCAGCTTACATGCTGCACGAGCCTTAAAGTTGTTAGTGCACAACTAAAGAGAATAAAAGCAGGAGGATGTAGACAGAGGCCTAAGCCAGGAAGTTCAGAATAGAATTCAAATTAGGACTTCTCCAGGGCTTTAAGATGCCGTATCTCTCTGACACTTATTATGATTCAACTCCTCTATGCATCCCGTATTTCACCCTTTGGGAAGAAAAACAATATTTGAAATCAAGAAGCAGGGATATCTTTTTTCTTTTTTTTCTTTCTTTTTTTTTTTTTAATCACGTAATCAAACCTCAACTGGTTCACTTGCAAGTATAAATCACTCAAGAAGTTGAACACTCCTCTGAGTCAATTGTTCAAAACTTAACAGTCCTTACAGCTAAGGTGGTAAGTGGTCTAAACCAGATTTTTTAATGCTAACTGTTCTTATTCATTTTCAGACAAATTTAATGGCTGTAATATGCTTTTTTTTTTTTTTTAATCAAAGTGAGTAATAACACTTGTCTGTAATAATGCTTAGAATAAATGAAAGAGACTGATGAGTACTTAGGTGTTTTCAAGTTTTTTGATTAATTGAATTTCTTTCCTCTGAATTTTGAGAAAGAGTGAGTGGAACAGGACAAAGCTCTTACCTCTTCTGGCCAATTACTGGTAATTTGTACCTATCAATAACTGCAGATTCATATCTCTTGATTTACATATTTGGAAGGCTATTTGTTGGATGTCAGTTTAATTTGTCTTCCTTTTGATCTTGCTGGAATAAATCTAAAAGTCTTCAGATAAATGAATGACTCTGGAGTATTGCTATCATAACAAAAATTATAATGTGTCTAAGATGTGCATAAAATAACCCATACCTCTTAAGGGTTAAAGTATTAACCCAAATTTTTCCTACAACCTGACATCTTTTGCTCACATGTTTATCATCATTGCATGCAGAAGCAATCTCAGAAATCATACATCAAAAATGGGACTCAGAAGTTATCTATTTATGACAGAATATCCTTTGCTGATGAACTCTGTTGCAAATGATTTTATGCCTGGTGGGTTTTAAAGGAGTTCTCACAGATCATTATTGAGGTTCTGAGGAATGAATATGAGAGAGGAGGCATCAAAACGTGGCCAGTTTAAAAATATCTTCTACTATAAGTATTAGTGCTGTCTATTGATGAGCATTGTGGTGTGCACAGCAAGCTTTATCTTCAGTGTAGATTTAGCCACATGCTATGCTGGAACAGAAGGAATTTCTTGATGCAGCTCTGGTTCATCCAGTCAGCATACCTAACAGTCTCTTCTGCCTCCCAGTCTGACTGTGACTGTATGAAAGGAAGAAGCATGTAGCAAGATAGTCCCTTAAGTTCCTTTTAAACTCCCTGCATTTCAGGCCATTCCAAAAAAATATTCATAAGCTGCATGTGGAATATCAAGCACAATCTCTTTCGCTGTTTACCTGCACAACACTATTTTTGTTTTGTTCTTAAGAGGCACCATCAAGGTCTGTGGCAAAACTAACATATTGTTTTATTCAAGGCCATTTATGCCTTTGTTTAAGGTGAATTTGGTTTGGTTTTGGGGCTTTTTTCTGTCTTCTCGGGAAGAAATGTAGAACCCAGCATTTTAGATATATACTTTCAAATACAGCTTCTAATGAATGTAGACCACAAGAGGCTTTCAGGTATTCTCCTTCCTTAGGTGTGGTGATGGTACATGTACCAGCTGAATGAGGCTTACATTTCTGGAGAGACAGATGCAAGGCACAGAGGGAGCACGGTGACCAGTCTAAATCCTTAAGAGCTGCCTAAAATTAAGTTTCCTCCTAAAGAAAAGGGTAATGAAGGTAATGAATTTACCTGTAGTTTGGCTAGCACAATCTCAGAACATTTCTTTAATAGATCCTAACCTACTGTGTCCATTGCTGTGAAGATCCCAGTCAGGCTCTTATCCACACCTGTAATGGAAAAAGGATGTGGCTCACTCCTTCCAGGACTCACAAAGCCTTAGATGAGGTTAGAATTTTACCCATTTCTCACTCCCAGTCATGTGCTGGGTACCAAAAATAGGTCATAACTTCTACCCTCCTTTTAGAGAGAAGACATTTCTCACAGCATAATCAGGACTTCCCTGGTGAATCTCTGCTTTGGATCTATATGCTTACTCTTCCAATTATAAGTGCTATGATAAAACGTCTTCACAAAGGACAAACTACTTTCGTAGCATCCGTCAGCATCATTTAGACTCCAGTGCCCTTGCTGACTAGGTTTATAAAAATGACATCTACATCCCAAACTCTTGGAGCAGAAGAAGCAGCTGCCTCTGCGAACTGCCATTTTTTTTCCTCTCATATTATGCTCATAGTGATAAACAAAGCCTCTTTTGAAATATTCATGATACTGGCCCACCTGGGGTATAAAATATCCAGAAGGTAAATAATGAGCTAAGGTTTCACAAAATATATCCCCAGACAGAATGGAACACATCAACTGCTTCCAAATTCCCAGAAAAAAAGTTCCTTAAACTTACTCCTACCTTGGATAACAATGTGTTTGTGGGAACAGGTGATTTCACTCAGTGTTGCAGGCAATTGTAGCTCTTTGGAGTTATAATATTTTAGGGGCATATAACCATGAAATATTTTCTGTATAGACCACATTTAGTCCTTGCTAAGCAGCTGTTTTAGCATGGTGCTGAGCTTGACTATAAATTCCCTAATTTTCAGTATAGCTATTGAGCCTGGAGTAAAATCTTAATCAGCCACTGCTTACGTGGCTTTTTTCCAGAACTGGCATGTTCTGTAGGGCCTGCACAGAACTGACCATGGACATCATGTCTACTATCAAACTAGAATGCAGATGTAAGAAAAATAAGAAATTACCAATTTTTCATCAGTCCCACTGTTCAGGCTTCAGCAGAGATCCTATTCAAGGCAAGCAAGCAAAACCAGCCTCTATCTGAAAACTATTCCTTTTGTAGTCCCACAGCTCATCCTACTGATCTCCATTTTACAGACATACTGTTTGTGAACAACTAGTCCCTTTATAAACCATCTAATAATGTCCTTCCACATAATCTCCTGTGGTAGCAAATTCCAGAGGTTCACCACTTATTGCATAAAGAAGCTTTTCCTTTGTCAGTTTAAAAAAAAAACCTAAAAAACCCTTTCCTCATTTCCTTGCTTCTTTTATTGCAAGATGTGTTGAACAACATTTCCACATTCAGCTCACCCAGTGCTTTTACCTTTAGTAAATCTTTATGGCACCACACCTCAGATTCCTGAATTGTCTCAGTTTTTCAATTTCCCTTCAAGAGGCAGCCACCCCATCACCCTGATCATAACACTTGTCCTTCATTTCTCCTCTTAACTTCAGTATGTCTGTCTTGTGGTGTGTAAGCCAGAAAAGTGCACAAACCTGCTCAAGATGTGGGTGCACAACACCTTTTAGATACAAAAAATATGTATCCTATTTTGCTATCCACACCTTCATGATGGTGCCCAGAATCTCATTGGCTTTTTCAGTGGCCACTGCATGTTGAGTCAAAGATTCCAGACATGTGACAACATGAAACCAAGATTTCTTACCTGAACTATAACTACCAGTTTCATGTACAGCTTCATGAACCTTCAGATTCATTGTTTAGGGTTGTGGGTTTTTTTTTTTTTTTTTTTACTTGCATTAATTTAGGTTTATCCACATCAGAGTTTATTTGTCGGCCATTTGTAAACTTTTATGAGATTTGTCAGCAGCTCCTTGTCAATGGAAAAGTGGTTTTCATATCTACAGAGCTGGATATTCCTCTGCTTATTTTTTCGCCAGGTAATGGACAAAGATGTGGAATAAAATTGCTTCCAAGACCAATCTCTATTGACTTGTCTCTTGAAAAGTCTCTTTTTAATATTCCTTGCATTTACAGTCCCCCTCCTTGAACCTCAGCAGATTATTGAGGTGGGTTTTCCCTTTGCAGAAGCCATGCTGCCCAACAGAAAATATAGTTCATGTACTGTATGATTTTATTGTTTATTATAGACTCTGTCATCTTTCAAGGGATGGAAGTCAGTCTCACCAGTCTGTAGTTCCCAAGATTTTCCCTAGAGTCCTATACACTCTCAGCGAGGTCAGTCTTTGATTAGAAGTTATAGACTGTCAGTATTGGTTTTGATAGCTAGGTTAGGAATCTCCTCCCATGGACTTTTTTGCACAGTTAAGCCCTGAAACAGAGCAAGAAAAATGTGCTTCCATTTGAAAAAAACCCTGACATTTTATTCTTCCTCTTTTTTTTTTTTTTTTTTTTTTTTGAATGAGTGAAATTAAAAGCTAACACTGATTTTCTCATTAAAATAGAGTGAAACCAACATAGCTTTGTGTCATGCAAAAGATAGGGGGAGGGACACAACAAAAAATATACAAAAGGTCCCTTCTCTCACTACAGTAGAACATCATGTAAGAATTTCCTCACGGGGTGTTTTTTTTGACTTTGTAGGATAAGGATGTCTTTCCTTATTCTGTTTCTGCTTTAGAAATAGGACTTTCAGATTTTTAACACAAATACCATCTCTGTAATAAGAAGATGTGAAATATAAATGAGTCTTCTCAACTGATTACTACTAAAGGGATGAGGAGCTAGGACAGTCCAGCAAGACAGAGCTATACCAGTCCTTTCCTAAGTGTCTCATTTTGCTGATTCAAATGTCTCTGTAGTCAGGGTTGTTTGAACAGAATCAAATTTACTTGTAATGAGCCATATAGTGATTTTCTTGTCTTTTTTTCCTCTTTTTTTTTCTCTTGTCTTCACATTAATTTCTGCAAAATAGCACATCTGATTTTGTAATGCGCTAAGCAACTGTTTCTCAATTACACCAAATTTTACTACTCCTCAGTTGACTTTTAAAGACATGGCAACTTCAACATTGTCAAAGGTTCTCCTCACAATAAAATCTACAGTAATTCTTCACCAGTTTCATAAAAGTTTCAGTACCAAATTACTCCATGAATACTTGAGTAAGTAATACTTTCTACCAAATTCTTAGACTTTTTTCTAGAACATCATAGATCCATGGCAATGAAATCCAAATTGCCCACAATGGTAAACTGATAATTGCTGCACATATCTACATTCTTTTTTATAACTTCTTTTCTTCCTAACTCATCTTTTTTAATGTATGATTTTGGAAGTGTACTACAACTAGCAAGAAGTGGTGCATATTTCTTTGGACTTGAATAGAACAGTAGAGGAATATAGGAGATTCAAGGATGAAAGAGGCACTACTTATTTATGAATTATTAAAAAGAAAAAAAAAGAAGTAAAATTCATATTTGTTCTTTCTTTTGTTTTTCCTGAAACCTTTGTCTTTTCAAAGCAGCTGTTTTGGGTCTCTTCCTTTTGTAGACCCTCTATGTCCATCCGTCACTCAGTCTGTGTCTTTTCTGGACAGCTCATCCACTTTCTAATTCTCTCTCTCTGTCCTGCCCTCAGCCCCCTGCCACGACATTTCCATATGTATGAGGGACAAAACTTTATTCCTAGAGTTCCTCTTTCTCGTGCATTTGGAGAATCTGGACTGGTAACTTTTTTCCTTGCTGAGGGACTTCAAAGCACCGTGAGATGATTGTATATGAGCCAAGACTCTTCCACTCAGGTACTTGAGAAACGGGTATGTGAAGGAAGATGGGAGAAAATCCAATATGGTCACAGACAAGAGTGAAAATGTCATCATATGTGAAAATATCTCCACATGTCCTTTATTAATGTGGAGGTCAGTAGAGATAATGGATATTATATATTTAAGTTTCTGTGCACAACAGGCTGTAGAGATTCATGTCAAAGTTCCTGAAGGCCGGTGAACAATCCGCATGGAACAGGCTGTGCATATAGAAACTGTTTCATCTTTTCACAATGACCATCAATGGTAACAGTCACAGATTATTTTCTTCTCTCTCCATCATGTATCTCTGTCCTGAGTAAAACAAGTCCTCTCCACAAAGCTAAAGTGTGAGATGTGTTACTTACAGACAGAGCTGTCTTACACCTTTGAATTTCCTGCTTAAGCTGGAAGGAAACATTGCCAGCAACCCCAGCAACTTATGCTAGTAATTTTTTTCAGAGCCACCCACTTTCAAACATTACACCTTCCTTCTGCTTTCCCTAATATTAAAATTCTTCCCTATGATAAAGTGAAGGGGTAAAGGAACCAGGCATTCTGATTATCTGACGAATAGGTATGATGACCTATTCGCTGACATTGAGGTTCAAGGCAATATGCTCTGGGCTGCAGAATCTTCCCAAACACCAACAGCCATTCATCATCTCTCCTGTAGCAGAAACACTGACATGAATCTCCACAGCTGGCTGAATGTGGTGGCCCACTAAGTTCTGCTGTGTCTTAAATTGGTTTTCAAGGCATCTTTGTGAATCATGGGCAACTGGAGAATCAAAAGTTTCTGTTGAAAATACCAAGGTGAAGAAAGCACATAATTTTTGTTTATTTATTGGAGGACTAAATTCAGCAGAGACCCAAATACTCTAAATTGCAGCCTGACACATGTTTGGAAATAGTTTACCTTACTTTCCTAATGGCCCTTTCCTTTTCTGAGACTAAAAGGGACTTGGTGACCAATATCAGTACCTGTGCTGCTGCAGGCAGAAATTAAAATCCTATGAAGTTGCCACAGTTAAAGACATTTTTCAGTGAAAATACAGCATAAAAATGCAGGTTTTTGCTGTTCCTGGACACATAACCCACTCAGCTGTCACAGGAGTAACCAATGCAACAAAGTGAAATCCATCTCCCTCAGCATAAGCTGAATAATGAGAGAACAGATTCCTGTGAATTCTTTACATTTAGAGTTAGGTATGACCTGTCAGAGCTCAGATGGTGCTTTCAGTGCAGCTGAGTTCACAAGGCTTTTCAGTGCTAAGACACTTCCTAGAATGTGACAGGAACTTCCACCATCAGAGCCTGGCTTCAGACGTTCCCTGTGGATGTCTGCCAAGTCCATCCAAGGCCATGCAGGCTCTATTTAAGACCTTTGCAATGATGGCAGTGCTGATGACCATTTTGACCATTCTTAAGTTATTCATTCCTCCTTTCAGAGATAGATCCTTTTTCCTAGTTTTCTGTAGTGGTTGCTCTTTTGGTATAATGGCATTAATGTTGTGCAGTGCATTGATTGCCTAGAGATGGGTCTTTTAGAGAACAGTACAAGAACAAGAGTTTGCAGCAAATCCTTTGTTGTAGAAATAGATACAAAATTCCAAACTTTGCCCGGAGGAACTGTCAATGTGACAATTTTCACTTCTCCTACAACTCATGAGGAAGGTGTCTTTTTGATGCAGCTGGTGGCTAGAGGAGCTGTGATCTTTGTACATATTTTCTCTGCCAAATACATGATTGAGGCAGTCCTCACAGCAGAAAAGACAGTGTGGTTTATAAGCACTGAAGTGAGGCAGGTGATCAAGAAGTGACAATAGTGGACCTTTCTTAAGCTCCTGTCTGACTTGTCAAAAGGCAAGAGAAGGAATGAGATGCAATTATGTCTGAGCCTTGACTAACATAGAATGAGACGAGAGTAACACCTCCAAGCAATTGTAGTTGCTTGGGTTTTTACCACTGAGATGGAGACCCATTTAGGGTGAAGTTTCTGAGGAGATTTTCAGCATTTTAAGCTCCCCATCAAGCTGAAAGTAATGAGAAAGCAGAGAATTCCTTTGGTGGTCTGGTGCTTGGATTCAAAGCATTGACAAGGGGCAAAAATCCCAAATATCTACCTGTAGTTTAAGGCAAGAGAAAAGGTCGTGGGGTCATCACCAGTAAAGGGGCCACTAGAAAAGATCTGAATATGAAAGTGCTTGTTGTGAGTGTGAAGCTAAGGCCTCAATGGATGGTCATTAATCTAAGACTTTTCCTTCCTTTTTTATCCAACTGTAGGTCTCCCTGCTCAACTCCCCTACTTACTGCTTGAAAATTCTCACAGGAAACCACTTTCCTGATTGCAGTAATGTCATACCTGCACAGCAGAGAAAAAAAGGATGAGAGGACAGGAAGAGTAAAGGCAGACAGTTCCTACACCCTTTCTTCCCTCACCTCAATATTCCTAGAAATATTTGTTCCGGTCCAGCAATAATTACATTAGGGTTTATGTAAGACAGCCTCTGAGAAGTCAAAAGAATGTCACCCCTTTGCAACACTAAAAACACAGTGATACTGCTCAATACATGGAGGTTTTTTAGGAGTTCGGGTCTTTTCTTCAGCTATTAACTTTTCATGGGAAAAACAGAAGTATACTGAAAGCATCTCTAGGTGGGATTTGTCACAGAAATTAGGGGGCCTTAGTCTTCTCTCACTTATACCCTACTTCTGCAAAGACAGTAAATGAGATAAGTATAATGATGAGCACCTTGGACTGGGGTATCAGGAATGAGGAGTGGAACAAAACCTTCTGTTGATTTGAAGAAACATTGTGAGTCCTTACCTAGTAAAGTTCCCATTTACTTCACTGACTACACCAGATGTCTCCCAACATTAGAACTTTGGATACTCAGAGCAGACCAGACACTTTCAAGGCTTAAAAGAATTTTCTTCATGTAGCAAAAAACTATATGACAACTTAAAGCATTCTCATGCACCCTGAGACTGCCCCAATGTTTTCTGACAGCTGACAAACTAAAAAGGACGAGGCTGTCAAATGCAAAGAATGGGTCCTCTCCTTTTGGCTTCTGTCCCTCTGGTCTATTCAATTAGGATTGATCAAGTTGTGTCAAAGGTCCCTCCTCTGTTTCAGTGGCCACCAAGATCTTTCATGATGACTAATGATAGGCTATCCTTAAAAAGAAAACGAGAAGAAATAGAAAGGATAATACAAGCATTTCTTTTTTCCTTTCTTTCTTCTATCCTTATGGTCCAATTAGGCACATTACCTTTATGGTACACTAAATGAATTTATTATGGTTGTCATTGTTCAATGATACACCAGGCCCTTCTGCTTTCCAACATTTGCTCCCAAGCAGAAACCACCACTTACTCAATCAAAACAAGATTTAATCATATTCAGTGAAGGACAAGGTGGAAGATAAATATTTTTCTTTCTGTGAAAGATATCTAAAATATTTGAATTCAGATATGGATAGCAAAGGGAAACAGGGTAACACTGCTGATAAGAAACTTATACATTTCTTGGGTATCTTGCATAAGTTTAAGAAATTAAGCTGAGCTGTTCCATCTCTGTTACTAGAAGTGAGGAAATGACCTAATCATCCTCTGGCAATTCCCATACCTGTTTATATTTCTCCAAAACCTTTTTCTGGACTTTTTGCCTGTTTAATGCTAATATACAGGGATCATTTACACTTGAAGGTACATGCCATAATTTTCTTCTGGAGCTAAGGTTGTTGGTCCATGGCAGCCATTTCAAGTTATTTTTTGTCTGTCAGTCCTAAAATTGGGTGTGATTTGCAACAGATATTTCCCAAGTCTTAAATTAGACCAGCCTCAGAAAGACAGAATGATCTGCACCAAAGAATTTAGGTGAAGGTGATGGAATGACACCATGAACAGAATATAAATTTATTATGATCGTTCTTATTATTGTAATAACAGTATAAAAACTACATCTATTTCATTATCCTAGAAACTAGACATGGACTGCCAAAGGTTCCCATCAAAAATCATTTATATACAGGATATAGGTTTCTATCTAGTTAAAAATCCTTTATTAATTTCTAAGTGTTAATTTTGTCTTAAAGCTAAAATATATAAAAGAAAGGAATGGGGAAATCCTGAGAGATTTGAAAAGCAAATAAAGCCTGAGAACCTAAATCTGTTAGAGTAGCACAGGTCTAGGGATTTTCCTTTCAAGTTCTCACAGAACTTCCTGATTTTCACAATCCTATTCATGTCTGGTATAAAGTCTTTGGAAATTTGTACTTTGTCTTAAGAACGAATTATTTACCTTAGCATCTGAGTGAGTTCCAATCACAACATGCCAGAAGTTGATCATGGATATCACTGTTCTAAAGATGCCTGATCCATTGTTTTACAATTATGTGCATTGTAAGGAGCACATAAACTCCTCCTTAGGACTGAACAGATCAGTGAATTTCCTAGTGTGATCATGTTAAAACATTAGTGACAAAAATGTAATGAAATTCAGGTTTTTTTTTCTTTTCACAGAGAGTTGCATCATTTACTGTTGGTTGAGATTTTCCTTCTCTGACCTGAAAGAAGAATCACTCATTTATTGCCAGAAAGTTTTATCAGACTTACCAATCTTTTTGTAATACTTAATAGCTTTCCAAAAGGACTGAAACTGAGGGACTTCCTGTCTTCCATAAAACTAGGAGGCCTCTTACTTCCTGTCTTTCCTTGAAGACATAGAAAATATGCCTTAGATGGAACAAAAATCCACAAATGTCAGAAACACAAATTAAATTTAAATATTGAGGTTGTGCAGTATTCTGATTCTGTAACAACACAGCACCACATTTATCCTGAACCCTTGAAGGATCCTAAACTGTGATGCAAATTCTGTAACATTAACACTCACAGCCTTTAAGCATCAATACCATAATTGCTCAGCCCATGAGGAAGTGAGGCAGACTCAGGCTGAATTAATCCAGGCTCACAGTCAGGAAGGTTGCTGGCAATTTTCATACAGGCTACAGGGATCATGTGCAGAGATGCCCTGGGAAGGTGAGGGGAAGTGACAACTACCTAATTACTTGGGCAGATCATCACTTTAATCAGTTATTGTATGTTTTACTGAACCCCAGAAGTCGTAAGAACCATCACTGACGAGGAGATGTCATAACTGTGCATACCAAAGACCAAAGTCTCACAGAACTTGCCATCAAAATCACTGAAATGTCGCTCACTGGCATTAAAATGAAGTCACAACTTCCAAGCTAATAAGATTGCCTGCCATTATTAACATTAACTCCTCACAGAAACTGAGCTGCCAGCCCCACCAGCAGCAGCTGAGGAGGTGGTGTTGCAAGACAAGCAGGTTTTGGGAGCAGAGAAAAGTCATGGAGCAAGGGAAAAGAGGAGGAGGAGAAGATGGTGTCAGGGAGGTCCATCTTAAAAAGAAAAAAGTGGGGAACAACATGTCCAAAGGCACAGACGAGGAGTGGGAGGGGAAGCAAAGACAGAGGGGAAGGAGTTGAGCCCAATTACAAGATCACAAACAATATTTTTGTCTCTGAAGAAGTCACCACTCTCCTGGTTAGACACAGCAGCCAGCCAGCCATACTATTATCCCACAGCAATAAAAGGTCTGAGATGAAGGCACATATGCAACCCTGTGATGGTGACCTGATACCTAATGCACTGACTTCTTGACTCATGACCTTGTGGCCAGCCCTCAGAAGGAAGAAAATATGCACTAATGAAAGACTCTTCAATCTGAGGGAATAAGCATTTCAAGAAAAAAAAAAAAAGGCCATAAGTTGAAAATAAATAAAAGGTGGGTTTTTTTCTTTTTTAAGCAGTGAGTATAATTGCCTATTGAAAAACTACTAGTGTATTTTATAATAGCTTATTCAAAAAGGAAACAGAGATATTTCAGAAGACAAATTTCAACTCAAAATGTCATTGCATTTAATAAAGTGCTAATAAGGAAAATCAGTGCCCAGTTACATGTAGAGGGTCAGACAAAAGCAGTGATGGAGGGCTATTGGCATTGGTGTTATGCCTGGCACTGATGGAAGCCTGGAATGACACCAGCTGGTCTCTGCTGCCATGTTTTAAGCAAATTTGGCAAGAGGCAACTGAAAAATTTTAAATTGCAGTTGAAGGATCTAGAGGTCTTCAGAAGCAAATGCATTTCTGAATGAACGCGTTTACTTTCTGGAAATATAACTACACTGTTTTGGTCAGGGTCCTTTTGGAAGGGTGTGGTAAGAGTACCAGGCTTTATCAACAAGCCAACAATTGTAAAACATATGTCCACACACATTGGCAACTGTATCAGACACATACTATCTGGAGGTTTAAGTTACATTACATCCCTGTTGCAGGGTTGTCTAGAAAGATTGATTTCTAGCTACAGCCAGTATTGTGGACTAACTGTAGGGTTCACTTTGCCTAAATAAAAAAGTAAATAAATAAATAAATAAATAAATATTGCTTGCTGCCTCTTGTGGCAGCTAACATTTCTTGGCTAGGTTTAGCTTTCCATTTCTGTATGTCATGGACCTGCACTCTGAATAATGTCAAATGCCTCTAAAATATACATCACAAAACTGTAGATCTGTTAAGATTCCTAATCTTTACTGGTGAGAATCAACTTTTCATTGCACACAGAGAAACCAATTCCCATCTCCTCTCCCTCCAGAAATTAGACTGTACAGTGGAAAGGCTCCAAGTCACTGCTGTTTAATGGCAAATTGGCTTGGGGCACCAGCAGTACTAGTTCTAAAATCATTAAGTGAGCTGCCACCAATACATCTTTCACAGTCAAGCTGCAGATAAATGGATGGTGAGATTGTTAAAGATGGAATTCAAAGTTACTGATGAGTTCTATCCTCATCCTTTGATTTTTTGAAAAATATTATTATTTAATATTATTTTCTTGAAGTGGAAAGTATTTTTTTCCAGGTGGAAAATAAAGGGCTGTGATAGGAGAAAGCAGAGAATAATTTTCCTCTCTAAAACAATCAACTTCTCTCCCTACTCCCCTTTCTCCAAGACCAAACTCCATTAGTAGTTTGCTTTGATGGGAAGGGGTAAGATTTGTAAAAGCTTCTGAGATGAGGAGAAAGGAGACCTGAAAGAAAGAAAAATGATGCATTTTTTGTCGAGGGGAGGGCAGCGTGGCAGAGACATTTGTGGCTCCCACAATATTGATCCTGAGACAAAGGTACCCCTCAGAATTTCCAGGTTACAAATGAACATGTCTTTCCCCATCCTCATACCCCATTAATCGAAATAAGCTCTCTCCTTGAATCACAGCTTTGCTTCTGCTGCAGGTCAGAAAAAAAACATTGACTGAGGGTTGGGAAAAAATCCCTTCCAGGGGAAGTGTGGCATGCACTCACCTCTCCTCAGCTGCTCTAGATCACAGTCCAAGTGAGAAGGATGAGCAGATCTTTGATGTCTTTGATGGCATGGTTTGATGACAATGCCTGTTAGAGGCTTTTCATGCAAATTGTGAAACCACATTAAACTCTCTCCTGCCTGGAAGAGGTTGTTCCCTGCAACACACACAGCAGAATGAAAGGGAGAGATTCAGGGAAAGCATTGCTGTAGGTGCCTTTCCTGTCTTCCTATGGAAGCTAGGTTTTCTCCACACTAAAGAGGAAAATATACAAAACCAGTTGCCTGTATTTCTAAGATATCATCAACTTTAGGATGGAATAAATGTTCTTCAATGGAAGTACAGATCTCTATTTATTGATTAGAATGTTGTCTTATATGACTAGTTTAGAGGTTAGGCTTAAAATCTGAATATCTTAGATGAGACACACTTCCCTGTCTCCCCTGAATCTTTTAAGTCAGTAAACCAACCTCCTCAGCTTGTTTAATCCCAGGAGGTTCATAGGAAGAGAGTCATTGGTGATTTTATGTGGAAAAATAGCTGTACCTTCAGCATTTTGTTACTCAATAAGAGTATTTCATGGCCAAACATATGGGTGAAACTGTGCTATGCATGAGTCACAGGCATGGAAGATAAATATCTGAGACTGTCAACAGAGTGGTCATTTCATGTCCTTACAGATATTAACTCCCACCATAGTTAAAGTCATTGCCTGTATAGAAACACAGTTTATTGGCAGGAAGCACATGGAAAATCTGAGTCATTTTACAGACTCCTGACATATGTGGGGACCATCAGGGATAGCAGAGTTATAATGGATGATCCTCCTCCAGCAAAAGACATTTTTTATACCAAGCACTGCATATCACAGGTTCTCAGCATCAACCAGAAACCTTTGATGATGATTTGTTACTTGTTTGAAAGGTTTTCTTGTTTACCACAGCGAAAAGTTTTTCAATTTTCTCTAAATTTTGGTATATTTCTGACCCAAACTGCTCCAAAGGGGTATCCAGATTCTCAGGAATATTATATTAAACTCTTAGAAGGCTTTTTGCATAATTTTTTGTTATAAGCCTTTGGGTTTTTAATATTTACTCCACATGAATTTATTCTGTTTTATTTTATTGTTAATGGTTAGAATCAATGATATTAAGGTCTTTTCAAGCATAAATGATTCTATGATTCTATTTTAATACTGCCCTTATGATTAATTGCAAAAGGACATTATTAGAGTGCAGATTCACCCCTTTCTTCCTAAGTCAACTCTACCAATGTCAGGGAAACAAGCTATCCTTCTTTTACCAGAAGATAAAATTATGATGAATGTAATATAAGGAATAATTGAATTAGTGTCATAACAGCAGCATAGACTTCAATTAGAAAAAAATATTTCCATTGTGATAAAGTTCTGGCCATAAATTTCAGAAACCATACATTTTTGTAGCCTTATATTTCTTTGCTCAGGAAATGTCTGTCAGTGAGAACCTGAGGATGACGCTTAAAAATGAAAGGTTTCTCTTCACAGAAGAGCAAAAAGAGAGGGGGGAAAAAAAAAAAGCCAAAAAGCCTGTCCTGTAAATGAGATATACCATTTTCAGGAATAAAGTTCAAAAGTAAAAGACACTTTGCTCCTGAGCATGTGACTGTCAAGTCAAGGTATTTTTTTTAATATGGCAAAGAGCAAAATGTGATTCTATAGGTCTGTCTTACCTGTAAAACATTTTCTTCCATTATTCAAATAGGAGGAAGAAGACAAAGATTAACAAAATTTAGGGACCAGATAGTGTAACATCTGAACTTGTTTAGCCTGTTGCTTAAAATGGAATAAAGTGAGGGGTATGAACTTGTGCTGAAGGTTGTCAGGATCAGGTAGTACACTTTTGAGCAAGGTCCGCATAATTATATAATTTTATCTGAGAATAAAAAAGGGGAATGAGCTTTTCTCATGGCAAATGCTGTTCTACATATAAATCAAAGTCCCAAAAAATTTGGTAAAGAGTGGACTAAGCTGCAGGGAACAAGTATGATGTCCAATGAAGTCTTAAAAGAATATTTTGCAAGTCTGTATGTGCACATACATGGGCATTTTGGGACCACATTGTCCCACAGGTTAATTACAGTGTTAGCTATTTGTGGAAAAATAATTTAGTGAAAGATGGCTGACTTGAGTGAGAAGGAAAAAAAGGAAAAAAAACCAAGACATTTCCATACTGTTGATGTTTCATTTTCTTGCTCATACTAAAGCACATTTACAAATAGGAGAGCAGCTTAAGTTTCTTCAGGGAGCAGCCAAGTCCATAGCTATTGGGATGAGCTGGAGTATTTCCTAAAATCACTTTAAAAATTGTTCCCTTTGGCTTCCATACTCCTTTCTCAATTTCTTTCAATCTAAAAAAAAAAAAAAAAAAAGTGTTCTTTCAGTCCTGTTTTGTCACAATAGAAATTATTTATGTACCACTGTCACTTTCAGCTGGCTGACATGGAACTGATACTCAGGGTAGTTACTGAGAGAAGACTGGGCAGGACTGGACCCCCTTTTTTATCATGGCATTGCCACCATACAAACACACCATACAGCCCTGGCATTGCTAGGAATAAGTGTCGCTAGTGCCTCTTATTAGTGTTTATTATCATAACTGCTCATTGTATTGCCCATTATGTTAATGAATTAGAACAACAGACCTAAATGTTTGTTGTTGTATAAAGCTCATTAGTCTCTGAGAGGAACTCAATGCAACATGAAGGTTGAGGAGCTGGGTTGCAGGAATATTACCAATTAAGTCCTATATGAACACGCAATTAGGTAGGATGACATGCTTGATTTACGTTGCTTTATGGCTAAGCTGGATAAACAGCATATCGCTGAAGACGAAACCTGCTCCCCCTTTGCTCATCCCCACCCTGCTGGAACCTATTCTAATGTTTCCAGTGGGAGCTCAGCACACAAGAATAGCTGGGCAAGGTTATTGGTGCCATCCCGAAGCACTTTTAACTCTCCCTGCTGAGCTAAGAGGATGGGGGCAGAGTGTGTTCCTGTCGTGGCACTTGTTAGTTTAGCTGCTTGCCTCTTTCTCACTGATGTTTGGTCTTCATGGGGTGTTTTCCCTCAGTACCTCAAGCCTGCAGTGACTGCCAGTTTACAAATAACTCTTTCCCTCCTCATAATTCTTCAAACAGAGCACTGGACTTAATTTAGATTTCTCCATCAGCCCTTGCCTTCCCTGAGAACATACAAGTATTTATTATGCAGTGCATAATGCAGCAGACAGCTTTGCACATCACACACACATGCACTGCACATCAACATGCACCATCGGGTGTGATTCTTGTGAAGCATCACTCTTCCCAAATTCTTCTTCCCTATTTGAGCCATTATACACATCCATCACAACTGAGGGGAGATGCAGTTGAAAGGCACTTTCAGAAGTTGTCACCTCCAGCTTCTCAGCCATAAATTGTTACCTCCCAACTGAGACTTGGTAACTGATCATATGAGCCCTCCTAATTGTTTCAGAGCAAGGTGAAACTTCAATAATGAATTAAACTATGGAATCAGCAATCATTAAATAGAGACATGTTGGTTTTGGTTTTTTTTTTTCAGTGTAAGGCATTTTATTTCCAAAATTAGAGGTTACATGTACAAGTAGAAACCCAACAGGAGCCAGGAGACTGCCAGTGAAAGACACAGGCAGCTGCTCAGCAGTATCTTGTTCTGTGTGAGGCACCTGTCTCTCACAAATGTGTCTTTCAAAAAGCCACGTCTCCCCAGTCTCCTGGCTTATTCTGTGCTGTCTTTGGCACCTGCACAATCAGTTGTTGACCTCTGTTTTCAATGACGCTGGCTTGGCACTGAAATCAAGACGTAGAGACAGTGAGGTACAACAGAGAGACATTTTATGATGCTGTGTCTTACTGCCTGAAATGCTGCACATGGACAGTCTAAATCCTGGATCTGTACTGGAGGCTTGAGTTTGCACCACTTTTTCTAACTGTTCTAAGCAAATATGGTGTGGCTACCTACTAGGACTTTTGTTGTGTGGGTTTCTAGTGACTCAGAAATCAAGTTTATTCTTGGTGTTATATTGACCACAGCAATATAAATGTGCCATAAGTCAGCTTTGGTGAGAGAGTAGGGAACCACACACCTTTTGGCCCTCGTTGTTCCTGTGTGTGCAACACTAGTGCATCATTTGCTGTTTCAGCTGTGTGGCAGGCCCTTGTATCCTATCTTTTTTCTAAGTACTGAGAGAGAGGAATCGAAGTCCTCTCCTGTTCTAAATTGTTGACGAATACTACATCTCTCTCGTAGTCTTTTCCCCTACTCAGCATGAAAAAATGTGAAACTTTCACCATTGCATTGCTTTAGAGTTTAAAATTATGTCATTTCTGATGAATAAATACGTAATAACAAAAAACTTGGACTCATCAGTGAGAAAATGAGTCTGCTTTAGAAACTAAGGTAGCAATCAGCTTGGAATTGAAGTGAGTGTTTAAAAAGAAAACTGAGAGGCACAAAATGTCAGTTTTGAATGGAAAGGAAGAGTGGCTGTTAAGGGAAACTGGGAAGATCAGAAGTGTGATTCATTGGGCACAGACACCCAAACAAACAAAAAAATACCCGCAGAAACCAAAAACAGCCCCTAAAGAGAGAAAAGAGGAGACGACCTGCAGTTACAAGAGTTGAAAGGAAACAGTGACAGGTAGCTATGATGTGTTGAAAAAGTCTCTTTCAGGATCTTTCATGGTTCTAGCCTGGAGGCAGAGGAGGAGGACCTGACAGGAGGTAGTTGTACATCTGTACAGCGTTCATTTGGCACCAAGAGTGTCTCTGTAAGGATTTCTAAAGAAGATTTTGCTGCTGTCCACCTTTTTCTTTCCTAAATATCCTACCTGAGCATACTTTTTGATGAATGGTTTGAGATCCTTAATTTTGGAGACTGGTGTTTGAAACAGGCTGCATTTCTCCAGACAGACACATTCAGGTTATCTCAGCCCCATCCCGAAGGACTTATCTCTAACACTGTGATTATCTAGTTGTCTTCTCTCCCACAGTCCTCCTGGAGCTTTGGCAAGAGTGCAAAGTGACGTGCATTGTTAGGAGGAGAGGCAGCTCCAGAGCTCTCCATTAGAACCTTCCTGCCCACTCGAGTCCAGTCAGGCTGCCTCAATATTCCTGTAGACTCTGCTAGTCACTTTAATCTGGATTCAAAGAAGTAATTCTTGATTGCAAGTTTCCTAACAAGTGTGAAAGATCCCAAGGTCCCTTGTGCTTTCCTCCATTTTACAAAGGAGCTTTCTCATGCAAGGAGGCAGAAACAGAGACACTGTTCTCTGGTGCTTCAAGCAAAGCAGTGATGAAATGAATGGTTGTTAGCAGGAATGAAAAAGGAATTTTTACTTTTTTATATTTTATTTTCCATCTCCACCAAGTGTTTGCTGGAAGGATTGTTCCAATCTGCTCCTGTAGCTGCTAGATCAAGTGTCCTATTCCATCTGCCTGCATTGGTTTTCCTTGATTGAATGGACTGAAGGTGAGAAGCCTCTAATGTGGGCTGATGAAAGTGGAGCTGGCATTCCACAGCAATGGGATAAAGGTGGCAGGTCTGATTTTTCAAACTTGTCTGAAAACATCATTCCACTTTTTTAACCTTCAGCTTCAAAGATGGCAAAAAGGCAAAAAGGAAGGGGTAAGATTCTCAAAGGCTAATTCTGAACAGTGATCTTCCCAAGCATAAACTCTGTGGAGGTCATTTATTGTCAGGCATTTTAAAAATCAGAATTTATCTTCTATACTGTCTACTTCTCTATACTTATACTTCTATACTGTGCAGATAGAGGAAGACTTATAAAAAAATGAAATTTAAAAAATCATTCTCCCCCACCCTTGGTGGTTTTGCAAGACACCAATCTGTGTCTGTAAAGGGGCAGGAATTTACCATAATTTTGGGCTCCACTCATGGGAGCTTGCTGAAAACTTATTGAACCAGACTTTTGTGGGGAGTACATTTTTCTCATCTTTCTTTAGAGTTTGTTAGTTACTTGATGCTTTTGCAAAATTCAAGTCTTTTTTGTCATGTTAACTAACAATCCTAACCAAATAGCTGTTCCATGTCCCTGTTAAGGGATATATGCCCAGTTTTCTAGGACAATGGCTCTAAGGAAGACATGACTAAAACCCATCTGGAATGGAGTCAAGCTGTTTGCAAAGTGGTTAATCATCATACTAGGAACAAGATATTCACTGCCACGTGGTTCCTAAGAATTGAATGTGAGAGAGGAGTGAATGAAAAAGAGTGTTAAAAGAGTCCCAAATATTAAAACTGATGGTTCAGATTTTGAAATCTAGGCCTTCCTGTTTTCTGGAGATCAGGATCATTTGAGCTAGAAGTGGATCCTAGAGGGACTTGTGGCTTAGGCTCAACTCATCTAGCTTTAGACAATTACTTGAAAAAACTTCTACTGGTTTCATAATAACCAAATCTGTTAAATGTGGGGAGGGTTTATTTTCCAGAGGGAATACAACAACTTAATATTTGAATTGTTAATATTTTCTACAGTGACTACAGTGATAGCTCAGGATGGTCACACTCTAAGCTTTAGTATCTTATTTAAATACATGGAAGGATCTGGGCCACTGTGTCTCATCAAATCACTCTTGAACCTAGATGGATTTTATCCTGATTATTATTCAGAATCAAGACCATTTCCAAATCACAAACCTGTACAAACTGCGTGGCAAAGCACAAGGTGTAATTTCCGAGCCGAGCTGAGCTGTAGGATCTTCTGTGGTATCCACCAGTGAGGTGAGAATAGCTTTTAGTCATGGCACAAATACGCTGGTGGTGAAGTAGAACAGCTTAGAAAGGAAAGGTTGTCCTCTTCAAAACCAAACTAAAGCGAGCAAACTCAGAGCCTTAATGTATACCGATTAAAAGGAAATCAGGATGGGTAATTAACTCTTCTCTCAAGTGTTTGTACAATTCACTTTCCCTCTGCTGCATTTCCTGAGCACTCCTGGTGCTTAGCTCTGAAGACGTTGAATAATGACTTAGACCACTGAGTTAAAAGTTTATTTTCTTAAAAGATCTGTTCTCCCATTCAATCCATTTCACACATTGCCCTCCACTAAGCAGAACAATAAAATGAACTATAATCATAAATCCACAGGTGTTTTGAGGTAGCCCATTCATAGTTTCTCAGACTAACAATATGAGTCAGCCTGCAGCACCAGGGGAGATGTTAAATTTACGTTGTTAAATTTTCACTCTTACCTCTATGGTTTCTCTGAATCCTCTCTTCTCCATTTAATATAGCCTGCTAATCTGTTTTCTGTTTATTTTTCAAACAGAGGCCTTCTGCCTCCTACACCACTCAGCATCCTGCCCACCTCCCCTCCCCCTCTGACTTTCCCAGAGCAAACAGCGCATTCAGATCGAACCAGATTGACAGGTGTGTGACAGATGGATGGACAGAAAACTGGATCGGTCCAAACTCCTTGGCACTTGAAAAATTGACAACACAACCAAAGCAGCGTAACGGGGAGAGATAGATTGGCAAATGGAATAAATGGTCCCCTGAAAGTTTGTGATTAATCTTTGCCCTGTCAAGTAATGGCCTGATAATGCAGGAATTTAATGGGAGCGACTTCTGCTAGTTCAGAGGCATCCATTAGTGTAGGGTAAAGCAGGAGACAGTCATAGGAATTGTTCTTTTCCATAGCCTTTGCAAATGAGGGAAGATTATTAAAATGGTACCATCTGCACCCCGGCTCCACTGTCGTAAATGACAAGTCCACACCTTTGCACTCTTCTGTTCATAAGGGGTGACACTTGTGGGCTTGCAGCTCCCTTCCTGGAAATATTCCATTTTGTTTGATTTTACATGCTTCTTCTTTACATTCTTCTCCAGAATGAACTCCAAGTAACCTAATTAAGTTAGCACTGGAAGAGAAAGACTGTGTTAACTAAAAGGTGTATACTTTTCAGAAAGTGATGTTTCTCAGCCCTGTCTTGAAAAAAGATTTTGTGTTCAAGGTAGCTAAAATTAGGCAAGATGTGTTTCACCCTCATCATGTCTGCCTTGTACTCATAAATGAGATGAGTTTATCCATTTCTTCACCTCTCTTCATACATCGTTTGGCTCTGCCTCAGTTTCCCTATGCATAGTAAGGCTGTTCCCCAGCAACGAGGCACTGTGGAGGATTCTGCTAAATGCAGATTCTGCTAAATGCAGAATTCTGACAAATGCAGAAGGAAAATTCTGTGTCTGAACAAATGCTGGTGTTGTCTCAGGTTTAAATTGTGCCTTACATGCTGTGGGTGTTGGTTAGCATGCTAGCTTAAGGGTCTGATTAAGATGAGAACATATCTATTCTAGTATTCTGTTTATAAAAACAGTTTAGTGACTGGGGACATAACACAAGAGTAGGCAATAACATTTCTACTGAAATTTTTGTTGTCAAGACATCCTGTTCTGAAATCATTTGGCTCAGTAGATACTAATTGGCCAGTGAATCTGTTTGGTTTGTCTTTTTGAACTTTTCTGAACTTTGTTGGTTGCCTCAGCATCTCCTGCAACAAGTGCTTTAATTCTGTACCACTTCAGGGGGAAAAAAACATAGCTTTTACTTTCAATGTTCTTGTCTTCTCACTTCATTAGCTTCAAGTATTCAGAGCAGGTGGTAGCACTTTTGTCTTTAGCCCTTCAATTCCAGCCAGGGGCTTATTGCACAAGATGTCAAGAGGGGAGGGAAGGAGATGATGGGCAAAGGATCCCAAGAAAAGAGCAGGCAGATGCGTTGCCTCAGTGGGGTGGTATTTACTCTCCAAGAAGCCTGGTACAGACTGAGATACCCCAGGCCTAACAGATATGAATAACTGAGTCACCTTCACGTTGGCAAGGAGGGGACTGGCTGGGGAGTGAGAAGGGAGCCCAAGTGCTCAGTCACATCAGTGCAGCTGTAGCACTGGGGGAGGGAGGATGCAGGGGGGCGGAAGAAGCTCATTATGACTGATAAATAGAGGGCTCCTGTTGTCAGCAATGTCATTGTGTTCACCTTTTTTTTTTTTACAGTCCCCTCTTTCCAGCTGTGTAATTAATTAATGGATTGGAAGTGCTTAGTTTCCAGTGATCTACAGGTTGACCTTGCACCTTCCCCTGCCTGTCTGAGATTGTTGTCTGTAGGTCCAGCTTTCACCAAAGGCACCTCCCTCTCTAACCACCTCTGCATCAGTCCCCATGGTAGCAATAGTTGATCCTGTGCTTTCCTCCCCATGCTATTTTCACAGTTCTGAGGAAAAGAAAGCAACAGCCTTCTTTTTTTGCTGGCATTTTTACATTGACTATGCACTAGGATAAACATTGGCACAAGGTGTAGGTCCTCATGCACCAAAGGGTAGGATTAAGATCACAGGCATTTCAGTTCCTGGAAGGAGGGATGATCATATCATTGGATTTCAGACTGCCCAAAATAATGCATGCAATCCAAACTAGATTTTCTGGTCCTTCTGCAGCCACTGATGAGAAAGGTCTCTCTACTCTCACACCCAAAGCAGGTAACTGTCCAGAACAGGATAAATCTCTTCCAAGAGAGGTGTTTTCCTTATTTAGGCTAGGAGGACTACACAGGGTAAAGTAGATATTTTGTGTTCAAGGTAGTTAAAATTAAGCAAGACATGTTTCACCCTTATCACGTCTGTCTTGTACTCATAAATGAGATGAGTATATCCATTTCTTCACCTCTCACTTATATCTTTAAGCATATGTGTAAAGGCATACAATGCTGCAAGAGTTTATCAGAAACTTGCAGTTGTTAATGGGGACTGAAGCACTGGTATCAACAAGGATTTCATGGCTTCAGTCCATAACAGAACTCTTACTTTTTGCAGTGTGTGAATAAAATATCATGAGTTTTACAATCAACACCATGAATGAAAGTCTGGGTAAATACACTTGGTGACCTCGCTGGCAAATCTGCCCGACAATTTTGCAGAACAGACTCAGGCTATTGATCAAGTTGGTTGGAAGGGATCTTTTCACCTCAGGGTCTCTGGACTACATTTGACTTAGGGCAGTCAAGAGCAAAAGTGGCTGTTATCAAATGATAGGAGCAAGCTGAAGGTCTCAACCTAGTCTCTGGAGAAATAAGTCCAGGGTATGGAGATCTCAATCAATTTAAGTTATACTAGGGGTGACTGACTAGGTTCACATCACAAGGCCAGTCTTCTCTTGGTTTTAGGCCTGAATGCATAAGAACACAGTTATTTAATCTTTTAGTTTGACACAAGATTGGAAGAAAGTCTGAAAGACCATTAGAGAATCTGCCAGTCTATGGCTTCATTGTTTCAGTTTCTCTGTAAGAGCAATTTTTTTAAACAAAACATATCCCAATACTGACAGTCTAAAACTTTCAGCTACCTTAATAAAGTATAATAACTAATTCAAGACTCTATTCCCCAGCCTCACTTTCTCCAAGAAGAAATACACCCAACACAGGAGCAGGATTACCTAAGCAAGTTGCAGGAATGTGCCTATAAGTGCTGGGTCAACCACTTTATTACTCTAGTGTACAGCTTTTATGATTACTCATAGGCTTTGTCATGTATTTATTCACCTAAGCAAAACCCCACCTCTCCTAAGAGCTTTACTGACTCAGACCAAAACATCTCCTTGTCCAGCAGCTTCTCCTGAAACAGTAACTGTCAGAAAGTGTTCAAAAAATGGCGTAAGTGGAAAGCAAAAACATTTTATGAATTAGTTCAGCACCCTTGCAGCAAGTTCAAGCTCAGACATTTTCTGAGGTGTGCCATTTGCAGTTGGGAGCGTTGGGTAGATTTTATTTTCCTGAATTCTCCACAGCTTTTGGATTTATTAAAGTACTTCATACCCGTATCTAGGAGCAAGCTGGTTCGTAAGTCCAAGTACTATATAATCAACACCCTTTCTATGTTTTGAGCATACTACTTGATAATTCTGCTACAACCAAATTCCAGATACTATTTTTTTACAGAAGGTCTCCCTTCTCTCTTTCTTCTTCCACTTAGAGATACGGTCTTCCCTTCCCTTCCCGGAACTTCCCTTCCCTTCACGGAACTTCCCAGAACTTCCCAGAATTTCCCGAAACTTCCCAGAACTTCCCAGAACTTCCCTTCCCAGAACTTCCCTTCCCAGAACTTCCCTTCCCTTCCTGGAACTTCCCTTCCCCCTCCCCTCAGTGTGTGAACTCCAGGAAAACCAGGCTCAGAAGAAAGCCAGGCCACAGAGAACACAGATCATCCCGCAGGAGAGAACAATCGGAACTCCAAAGTCAGTTTCTGAGACCGGCTTTATTATGGTGCTGCCTTCTTTGCCGCTGTGGGATCTGGGGAGGAAGCATCTGGCAGTGGGTTCTCTTGTATGCTCTCTATTCCCTCTGACTGTTCTCTGCATCTGAGTTAGATGGTGTTTGTATTTCTCCTCTTCAAATGTACATCAGCATTTCAAATGAAACTTCAGACCACCGCAGTGACAGCCTTTTAAAAGGATACAGCACGAGATTCCTCTGTCTCCTCTCCTCCGCTGGAGAGCAAAGGCAAACCAGAAGAGGGATATTAATGTGCAAATTAGCACAACCTGACTGGCTCCAGATTGCTACTTAGAATTTGCATATTAATAAATGTTTTTGTGACAGCATTTAGGAGATCAAGAAGGGCAGAGATTAAAAAAAGTCAACAAGATTTTTAAGCTTTCCCTTTATATTCCCTTCTCCTTACACTTGCAGCCTCCTGTATATATCTATATCTCCTTATACCATATCCATATGTGCTTAGGTTGCATATCTATAGGTCAATGCATGTAAATCTGCCCAGCTCTTGACAGATGTGAGATTTGCAGAACTGCCCTGCGTGAAGTTGGAAAAACAGTTCTGTGCTGGAAAGAGAGCAGGCAGCTTTGCCTCTGTGTGTGTTTGAATGAGTGTGTTTTATACACATGCACACAGAGTTAGAAAGATAGATGTAGGAACTGGACAGTCTCCCTCCCCCACCCCCCTTTCAAATCTTTTTCCAACAGGCGCTTTTATCCCATTCAGCTGAATAAATTGGGACTCTTGAAACTGTGATCTGGACAGATGTGAGCTTTTTTTCTGAGCTGCATTGGAAAAAGATAGATAGTGAAAACCTCCAGGGCATTTGGGCTTAGTGGAGCCAGTGAAAAGGGTTATTTCCAAGCGTGCTGAATAATGCATCCCTCTGAATTCCTTAGTTCTCTCTTTCTGTCCTCCTTTCTGTCTTTCACTCTCTCTTCCTTTAAATGCTTTGCGGATGAAGTGTTGAATGCCCTCCCAGAGTTCTTCCACCACCACCGGAAAGTTGCGATCAAAATCTTACCGAGCAATGGGCCTTTAAAGTGTCTCATGTGAGTAGTCTGTGGGGGTCAGAAAAAGAAGGGGAGAAAACAGACAGACAGATAAACAGGGAAAGTTACATGTACATAACTGTGCATTAAAGATATAGTTCCCCATTTCAGCTAATTAGTTGTCACATCAGTCTTAAGCAAAGAAACTGGCTGATAGCCAGACTACATTTTTTTTTTCAGAAATCTCTGAGTCAAGAACATATGTTCAAAGAGACTCTCACCCCTATTAGATTTGTCTCCCTGGCTTATTTTTGTTTATCTATGACATGTTTATCAAAACAAGAAACAACTTGAAATTATCTCATTGTCAACTCTTTTCTTTGTTCTCCTAAACTTTCTTTATCCTTTCCCAGTTGGATCTTGAATTTTGTGCTAGTTGGTCAAGGCAGAATTACAGTTTGGAGTGAGGAGGAACCCAACTTCAGATTTAACTGAATCAAAATGTACAATTTCTGTATGAAACAAAGGAAAAAAATGCAATCTATTTCAGGATAAATGTGAAATGTTTTGTTCTTGCTCCGCTTCATACAAGACAGATGTCCGAAAGTTATGTAATTATTGTTTGGGCTTTTTTTTTTCTTAATTGCCCCCATTTTGGGGCCATTTTTTCTTCCTTATTTAAAACAAAGGCATTTTGAAAAGAAAAGCCCAATTTCCAAATACAAAAGTTTTGTTTTTTTCCTTTGGCATTTCCACCATAAAGCACTTTGTCTCTGACTGCATTGAAATGCAGTGTTTTGACATTTTGCTGTGTGGATGTCGGGCTAAGTGTCTTGCCTGAAACCACAGAGGGAATTAAGACCACATCTCTTGAGCCTTCGGTTAGCCCTTAACCACTGAACCATCCTTCCTCCTAGCAACCCCTTGGAATTTTTTGAGCAAAAGTGAGCCCATGGACAACAACATGGAGAGGGACACATCCCTTTATCAGAGGTTCATGAGCAGAGACAACCCCAAGCGGTTTGTGGAGAGGGGTAGGCACATACCCCCCATGCTGGGGTTGGCATCATCTGTCTTTTTGCTATGCCTCCACTATCAAAACAAAGATTTAAGAGAAGCACAACAGTGCCACACACACCCTTGGGCCACACATCAGTGAGTTTGCTGGCGAGAGCAAAGCTGCCGTGTCTCTGCAATGTTTTTGTCAGGATTATCTGACTCCCAGTCAAGGTGCAAACAAACCTGAGGTCTTCTGTCAATAGTAGCGTGTGAGCTGAGAATCTCAATGTCTTCTGAAAGAAAGTTTGGGAGTTTTTCCAGAAAAAAAAAAAAAAAGTGGGGAAAAGTTTCTATACCAACACTCAGAAAGTCACTAGAAGAGTCATAGTGAAGTGAAGACAAAGTAAGAGCGTCTCTTGATTTGTCTTTTTGAGTTTTTTATTCGGCTTGGTTTTTAACATCTCAAATAGTCTTTACTGCTTCTCTTGGGATCCCAGTGCATCATCTCATTTCCATGAGTCTTCCTCTATTTTACCCTCCTATGGAGTCACATAATCACTCCTTGAAATACACCATCATTAGTGTAAACTACTTTAGAACTTCCTGGTTTTGGTTCTGGTTCTGGTTCTGGTTCTGGATGTCATTTCCATGGTTGTGCTCAATCATCCCACTGATGCTCTCCTCCAGCTCAAAATTCTTCTACAGCTATCTGAAAACCAGTTACACATACCCAGCTCTTGAGAGATGAGAAAATTGGACTGCACACATCCATACAAAGCCTGTGACACAACTGTAAGTTTCAATGACAGCCAATAGCAGTCCTGATTCCATTGACCCTAAGTCCATTCATTTGACCCAAACAGAATTTACAGATTACCTTATTCACCTTATCCCTTCCTTATTCCCTGTTTCTTGCTCCATCCCAGTTTCTACCTCCTTTTCTAGTTTTCCCTCTTTTCAGAGTATCCTGAAGCATTTTGTTACAGTTGCCCTTCATCAGCCCATCGTCTACAGCAGCCCATAAGAGGCACCACAAAATCTTCAGAGAAAAGTTTTTGCTCTTCACACAGGCTTTCCCCTTGTGTGGGGGAGGTAGAAAAGAGAGGGCACAAAACATTTCTGAAAGGCATCAGTTACATTGCTTTATTTACGGCTGGAAGGCAGCTAAGGGCTGAAGATGTAAATAACACCTTTGTGCAGCAGGAGTGGGGCCCAGTATCCCATGTTATCCAATCTCCCTCCTTTCTCTCATCACATCCTTTTTGTAGATTCCCCTATGTCTAATATAAAAAGGTGAACATACTTCAGTTTTCTCTCAAAAGAGGTTTACAAAGCTTTCCTTCACTCAGCTGTCTAGTCTCATAAGCATCCATGGAAAGTAATGTCTTTTTTTTGTCTTGAAGAATTTTCTTTCTCTCACTCTGTCAAATTTGGTTAAAATTGCTCAGCTGCTTTAAGAAATATTGGCAGGGAAAGAATGGGATGAGGAAATAGGTAATAAACATAGCATGGTTCTGGAAATCCTGTTTCCTTAGGAAAACTGGGTAAAACAGGATGTTCAGGATTCAGCCTGGTCCTGTGATGGGATGGATCACTGCCTCTTAGTGATTCCTTGTGTGGAGGGCAGGTGTCAGAGCTTTCCCTTGGAAATGATCATTTTAACTGGGTGTGCTGGATGGGTTCGTCCTGCCTGGATGTGCTGAAGGCAACAGCATAAAGTGCTGTGCCCTTTGTCTTCAGGTCCTTTAATAGAGCCATAACATTTCAGATGCCCTGAAATTTATGCCTCTATGTTCTGAAACATACAGTATTTCAGTATGTCCTGAAAAAATGCATAAGCTTTCTCTTCCCGCTTTTATGACTTCACTTCCCCTGTCTTTCTGTCTTTTTCCATCCTCAGTCAGCCTCTTTCTCACCTCTCTCTGGTGTTTGTCAATAGATATTCAATTAATGCCTTCCTATGATATAGATCTATGGGTGCCAGATAAGAACATCTTCGCAGGTTGAATGGTGCTGCTAAATCTGGCAGCTAATTCTATGCAGATGCAGAAAGTCTGCTGGAAGTGACTTTACAAAATGGAGTGCTCAAGCATCCCTGTTTTATTTTTTAATGCAGATGAGAATTTAAAAGCCTGTGTTTTCTACAATTAATTTTATGTACTATTCTTTTCAATTATTTACATTCCCTGAATGATAAATGGGCTGGTGGAGAGGAAAACAAGACTCAAGGTAGTGGGAATCTGTAGAAAGAATCCTTTTTCCTCATTAGTTATTTATTTATTTTAGACTGGAATAGCAGCCCAGATGATAATTAAGAGAATGTGGGCCCTAGATCAACAGGTCATGGGAGATCAGTTTATCACCTAGCAAGGCTCAGAGGAAAAAGACCAGAACATAGGATGGAGGTTTAATCATAATTTTGCCACTGATTTATTTAATGTTCTTTGCCAAATTCCTTAACTTCCCACTTGCGAATAGGAGGAGATAGCTGTTTTTTGCAAAATAGAAATGGATAGCACAAGTAAGCACAAATTCTGTAGCTGATGAAAAAGCAAAACTCTCATGGATTCAGATAGACTTTTCTTGCATATATCAGTGTTGATCCTGAGCCGAGGTGAAAGATGCATTCATTAGAGTCATGTTCATCCAAAGCCAGAAAAGTAATCCAGGGGTAACTTTTGATGTTGGAAGCAGGAGAGAAGTGTTACAGGATGCATCCATAGCTTCTTCAGGCAACTTATGCCAATGCCTCACTACCCTCACAGCAGAGAACTTCTTTCTAATATCTAATTTAAATCTACCCTCCTTCAGCTTAAAACCATTGCCCTTCATGCTATTTCTACAAATCCTTGTGAAGAGTCTCTCTCCAGCTTTCTTGTAGTCCCTTTAGGTACTGGAAGATGCTACAAGGTGTCCCTGGAGTCTTCTCTTCTTCAGGCTGAGCAACCTGAATTCTCTCAACCTGTCTTCACAGGAGAAGTGCCCCAGCCCTCTGGCCAATTCAGTGACTCTCCTCTGGGCTCACTCCAAGAGATCAACATTTTTTTTGTGTTGGGGGCCCTGAGCTGGGCAACATACTTTTTTTTTTTTTTAATATGTATTTTTAATTTTATGCCCTTGTGTGAGTTCTTGGCATAGCACACAGAAATACAAACATGCTGAGAAGAACAGCCTTCCTCAATAAAGAAAATGCCTGCTTGAATCAGGGGGCATTTGAAACCTCTGGGGAGAGAGCCTTACCCTCTCTGGTTTCTAGTCCATTTCCAAGGCTTTCGGAGAAGCAACAGGATGGCATTTGGGACCTTTGAGAAATTGATTCTAAAGATGTAAGGGGATTATTTTAGAGCAAAAGGGAGAAGACCCCATTAAAATAGCACTGAAATGGAAAGGAAGCTGAACAAATGGAGATGTGTTAGGCTGAGCGTTGTTTGAAGTGAGACATTTTCCTTGAGATATTGATTGGGTTTTTATGCCGTTCTTAACCTAAATCAGATCCTTAAAAACAAACAAAAGCAACCCTGAGTAAAAAAAAAAAAAAAAAAAACCAAAACCAATGAACAAAAAAAAAAAAATAAAAAGTATACAGGGGGTTATTTTAGGACTGAGAAGAACAGCCAGGATTTTCCTTCCGCACATTCTGCTTCCCTAAAATAGTAGTGCTTGCTTGTAAGAGAGACATCTTGGCAGTAATGTGTATTATTTTCTTTCAACTTCATTTATAAGGTTAAAATCAAAAGGTTTGTGAGTTCTGGATGGAATTTTTTTCTCCTTTCTAAATTTATTTCAGCATAAAAGAGTTGAGTTGGAAGGAAAACAATGGAGGTAAAAATTATGCACTGGAAAGATCTAGGGATGAAGCCACTTGAAAAATTGCCAACTTTCAGAGACAAATTCATACTAATTTTAGAAATTTCAAACACTTTCACAAATGTATTTTTATTCACAGTTATCCCATTGTGCTTTCATGGTTCTTCAAGAAAGCATGGCAAAGTGGGGGTGGGAGAATGGTAGATCAGAGTGGAGACCTTCTCCCAGTATGGGAAAAATAGTGTAAGCAATTTTGTCAATTTTATACAGATTAGTGTTTATTAAAGTAACAACTAGAAAATTCAGTTATTAATTGAGAATTATACTGCAGGTATAAACTGCCCGGTCCCTTACAGGGTGTCCACAGGGACTTCTGGAGTAATCTCTTCCACTCTGACCTTCAGAGATGACTGAAATTGTGGTCCTTGATACACTAAAACAGTTCCTTCAGGGAAAAAAAGCCAGGAAGGAGAAGTTAAAAAAAAAAAAAAAAAAAGAGATCCATCAGACTTATAGCATAAATGTTTGTCTTTGTCATAGAGGCTGTTAGATTAGTTCAGCTTCCATAATCTATTTAATTATTGTCTTTAATGGGACAGCCATTAAGCGAACTAGTTACTTTCTGTAAACATAATGAGAGCTATCTGCATTTTTTGCACCAGCCTGCCACCTTCTGAACCAAAATTGTGTACTCAACTCAGTGACATTCCACTCTTTCCACAAGAGATGCTGTTATGAGATGGAAAATGGGAATGATTTCACCACTCTGTCTATTCCACTACTGAGCTCCATTAATAGTGGAAGCTAACAGCTGTAGAGAAGCTGGAGTCTTCACTCTACTTTTCCTTTCTTTTGAGTCTATTGCACCAGTGTCAGTGCAGTTTGTGATTTGGATGCTGAGGAACACTCACAAGGTAGGGATCAAGTTGAAGCTGCAGGTTCATTTTTCTAGTGGCAAACAGGATGTGCTAATGAAGCACTATTTCCCTGCTTGTCTCTGTGGCTGGAGACGGGCCTATTCCACTGATATACTCAAAGATATCATGTGGCTTGAAGACTCTGTTAATTTCTAGTGAAATAATAATTAGGCAGAGTGAAAAATTACCAAAAGAAAGCTGGGAAATGTAACCAATGCCTGAATTAAAGGCCAAATCCAGAAAGCACTTTGAAACATTTTTTTTTTTTCTCTCAGAGTTGCTTTTTAAATAAATATTTTAAACTTTAAGGAAGGGGAGACTCTAGATCTCATCAGAACCTGGACCTGACCTAAATCCCACTACACCACCGAATTTACTTATGACTGGTGGCACTTGGGTTTTTCTACTTCTTTTCGAGTGTTCTTTGTTGCTGTTTCTGTTCTTTTCTTTTTCTGCAGCTTTTTTTTTTCCTGTTTATTTTGCTCCTAGAATAAGAAGGGATCTGAAAATATTCAACTCCTAAGAGGGGTTTTGACCCAGTGGTTGCTAGGTGATTAGATGTTTTGATGATGGGAAGTCATATAAACCGATAGCAAAAGCAGTATCCAAAATACAGCACAAGCAAGTGCGAAAATATGTGGGTGATGAGCCTCTAATTTTACACTCTTCATCTTTCCACACGAGGCTGTGAGTTTACAGCTTGCGTGGATACTATCTAGATGCCTGTTGTATGAGGATGAGAGGTGCTGGAAAAAGGTAAGGCTATCTTCAAAAATAAATCCATAAACTCCCCTTAGCTACCAGTTACAGCAGGAACCCAACCATTAGAGCTCCTGATGAGGGTGGAGAAAACTGGGGAAAACAAACTGCTCAAAAATGGTGCCCCATGCCCCTCTTCAGACACACTGATAGAAAACAACATTCCAGAAATAAACTTTTTTTCTTTCCCTACCCCGCCCCCCCCGCCCCTTCCCGTGTGTGATTAGCTCATCCCAATTCACCATTTAGGAAGCAGGAAGCCATGAGGCAGAAGGAACACTACAATGCCAGGCTGCTATTTCTTGCTGAGTAGCAACAGGCTTCGGAGTGGACATACAGCTTTTCCTGGATGTGGCAAAAGGTTTCTTTCAGCCCCTAATTTGCAGTGTCAGAGTAACCCATTATCAAGACGATTAAATTTAAAGAGACTGCAGTAAATGCTAGCATACAGAAGACATCAAGCATCATTAAAATGTAATTGGAAGCAAAGCTTAATGAGGTAAAAGGGAAAAAAAATACCCAGAATCCTTTAGGGTTTTCTGCCCTCCCCCCCCACCCCCTTAACTTGCTTTGCCTGAGCCAGCAACTACTGTATTGAAAATTATAACATGCAAGCTGCATTTTTTTATTTGCTGTTCTTGCAGCAGCTAAAAAGCCACGATGTTTAGCGTAGCTTGGCAATGAGCATATAAAGCTATATTCGCTGTAATTTTAGACTGAAGGCGGGAATGCTTTTGCTTTTCAAAGTCTAAAGTTTCTTGTAGGAGCAAAGATAATCTGGTTTCACTCATCTAGGGCAGACAATAATGGCCAAATGGAAATGTGTACCTACAGTTTTGCACTGATCTGTAGACAGTAGTGGGTTTTGGAGCAGCATGATTCCATCTTTCCTGAGGACAGCCGGAACGGTGAGACAGGGGAGCACAAAAATTGAAAAGGATCAAGAGGGGAGCAGCAGTCATTGTACCTGGTAAGCCAGAATGAAGCTGCAGTGCCTCTGGTAGGGATGTGGATAGTAAATGTAATGTTTGTATAGGAGGTAATAGCTCAATAAGGCAGCGGGCTGGTTTCCCGGGTCCTTAAAGGCTACTTGCTACAAAGCATCTGCAGTTCAGCTGGCACTGTTGTCATATGTACTGGTAAGGTTCTCTGGAGAGGGAGTTGTTCCATTCATCTCTGTCTTGCAGCAAGGTTGAGGCCAAGCCTAGACTTTGTGAAGGCTGAGTTGGTGTGAGCCCAGATTTTTTGTTGTTGTTTTTCTTGGTTGGTCTCCATGTTTTTTTTTTTCTTTTCTTTGTTTTTCTTTTCTCCCCAAAACATCAAGTCAACACATTTTGTACTTTTTTTCTGGAGAAGGAAACAGACTGGCTTAGTTGGCTGCATATCACTATCTGGGCTTGTGTTAGAGGTTGTTCTCCTTGTACACAGCTGCATATTTCCTGGAAGCATCACCATTTCGACTCAAGGCCCACACAGAAGTAGGTTAACAATACAAATGTTTTTAACAAAACCATCTGATCCAGCTAGGGTGCCAAGACCTGGCCCTTAAACTAGCCAGAAATATTAGTCTCAGTTTGATCCATGATGATTTTATTAATTTTTTTGTTGTCCTTTAAATCAAAACTCTTCAGTCGCCAATGGCTACTCTAGAAGAGAATTTTGTACCTTTGTTAGAGAATAGAAAACCTGACCTCTGGAGAAAGCTGCCTGAGCTACAATAGAGCCCCAAGCCTGCAGTGTGTGTTGCAGCTCAGCCCTACCAAACACCATTCACCATCCCCATTCTTTCATTTACAAGAACTCACACCCCACCTTGTACATCAGTTTTTTTAAAAAGGCTTCCAAAAGCAACAAAGTGACCTCAGAGCTTGGGAGTGATTTCCAAGCAATGTCTGCACCAGAGGGGGCTCTGAGGTACAAATGCCTGAGCTCATTTGGAGCCAGGAGATATGTCCACACAGCAGCAAACCCAGCTGTCCTGTCTCCTTATCCAGAATTGATATTTGCACCAGACTCCACTGTCCTCTTCCAGACAACCAAAAGAACTGACCCCTGAAAGTTTCTAGTATCCAAACATTCTCTGAAAACTATGCCGTTCAACTTTTGTCTTTGCTTTTATTGCTGTTCCTATTCTCTGTCATGTCTCTTTTAATTTAAGTCCTCCAGGGAAAAGACACTCTTCCTTATTAGGAGCTCATACAATGTATGAAACAGCAGGGCTCTATCTTTTGCTCTCTAGGATCAAGCAAACAACCTGAAGAAATAAATTTTGTCAAAACATGTCAACAGAAGCTTGAATGAGTAGCAGATCTCACTACAGTAAAGGAGGTGGTGTGCCTGGTACAAAAGATTACAGATGAATCACTGCTTGTTTTTGTTGAATAAGATCCTCTTGCTTCCTTGCACTGTCACATTTATTTTTAATTGCAGATACAGTGTCAACTTAATTCAATATGGGGAGTGATTAGTAGAGTATAACCTGAAACAACCGGACAGGTAGAGCACCCTTAAAGATCTTACCTGGGCTGCAATTAAATAGAGTATTTGAATAAGCTTCAGATTAAATTTTCCCTTCATTTTCTGAGTTGCTTTTATTGGCCAACTATTTTACACTGCCTAAAAATGTAAATCTTCAAGTCTCCAGCTGCTCAAACAAGACCTTTCACTGACACAGTGTTGTCTTTAGATTGAAAAAAATGCATAGTTGCAGGAAGCTGGTCATTGAATCTTTCATTTTCCTGCCTTTACTAGAAGAATATTTTCCTTATCTTCCTTATCATACAGAAGTAGTAGGGGGGGAAAAATATATGTGTGTGTGTGTGTGTGTGTGTATATATATACACACACATACATATATATATACATATACATATACATATATATAATATATATATATATATATATATATATATATATATATATATATATATATATATATATATATATATATATATATATGTATGAATTACTAGGCTCTTCTGGTTTAATACTGAATATAACTTTTTATTTTTTGGATCACAAAACCCTTCTAATAAGGTCACCAAATGCTCTTTTCTTCAGTGAACATCTGTGGTGTCATGGTCCTTTTTAGCCCCAAACATTAGTTTGTGACAAACTAAGTCAAGTTTTTTGTATGTTACTTTCTTTGACAGTTTCTTCTAAATAATAAGAGGGGGGGTAGGGGAAAGTTAGAGCAATTAAACCTTTCATAGTATGCCAAAAAACAAAAAAGGAAACCACTTGATTTTTTGCTGTGTTTTGGCCACACCTTTCATCAAGGTTGAGATTGTGATGCCAACTCTCATAAAGGTTTGAAGTTTGGATTATTTGGATTTGGACAACATTAAAAAGCACAAAGCAGATGAGTTGACATCTTCCTTGCCTGAAAAGAGCTCTCCATTTTCAACAAATTTTTAGGATATTTTGTGTCTTCAAGTTGAATGTACTTTTGCTGCACATAATTGAAGAGAGTCCCTCCTTTTTTATACAAAATAGATCCAAAGGATCTCTACAAATAATACAGCAAAGTTCTGTGTCTCAATGTGCTGTTTTTACATGTCACGCTAAGCTTTGTAGGGCAATCCCCACTATACGACAATTCTTGCTAAAAATAGGCATATTATGTACTAGAAAACTGTACTTAATTTTTTTCCAGAAAAAATGTGTTTGACTTTTTAAAGGGGGAAGTTGAGAGATGGAGTTCAAAGTTTGTTGCCCTTGCAGGAGTAGCTGACATGTTTTAAGAGATTTCAAATTCTTATTTCATGTCAATTTTCAAAACTTTCATTAGAAAGAAGAATCGAGGGAAAAAAAGAACATAGTTTTTGATCAACCTGTGTGATAGAGAAATAAGCACTAAATTTAACTGCATTGGCATAAATTAGAATAGATTTTCGTGTGGTACCACAACTTCAAACATGAGTGCAGTGAGTTTTGGACAGAGTGTAAAAAATTTTTTTGTTTCATATTATAACATTTTTCAGTTATTATAGGGTGAAACTTCAAATTTTGATTTTAATCCATGTGTACTATGGGAACTCTTGGAGGGTGAAATAATTTTACTCCTAGATTTCAGAACCAGAGGTTTTGCTGCAGCTCAAAAGCACTTTGGGCTATCTCGGTATTTTCATTTTACCAGCTGAGTTCTTTATAGAGATTAAACATTGTACACTTATAATTTTGCCCTGGCAACACTGAGCTTTATAACACTCAGTTATAGATAAAGTCTCAGCCCTAAACAGTGGCCTATCAAAACTGAAGTTGTATAATAATACCTGCAGCTCTGGATAGACAATTAGAACTATTTAGAAGAAAGATCAGAGGTGAAGGAGATGAAAGAGTTAGGAACCACTCTTGTTTTGCCTTCCCTGTACCCAAAAAAAAAAAGAAAAAAAAAGGGAAAAGAAAAAAAGAAAGAAAAAAAGATAAAAAACCCTCTGTATACACATTATCATAGAAATAGATT